>NW_028289063.1:0-300000 GCF_059628265.1 Tinamus guttatus | reverse complement strand
GTTTGCAGGAGAGTTTTATCTCCTCACAGTCATGGCCTATGACCGCTACGTTGCCATCTGCAGACCCCTGTACTATGGGACCCTCATAGACAGCAGAGCTTGTGTCAGAATGGCAGCAGCTGCCTGGGCCAGTGGCTTTCTCTATGCTTTCTTGCACACTGGGAACACATTTTCCCTACCCCTCTGCCAAGGCAATGTGGTGGAGCAGTTCTTCTGTGAGATCCCCCAGCTCCTCAAGCTCTCCTGCTCACACTCCTACCTCAGGGAAGCTGGGATCATTGGGGTTAGTGCCTGTTTAGGCTTTGGGTGTTTCACTTTCATTGTGGTGTCCTACGTGCAGATATTCAGAGCTGTGCTGAGGATCCCCTCCGAGCAGGGCTGGCACAAAGCCTTTTCCATGTGCCTCCCGCACCTGACTGTGGTCTCCTTGTTTCTCAGCACTGTAATGTTTGCCCACCTTAAGCCCCCCTCCATCTCCTCCCCACTTCTAGATATGGTTGTGTCCATTCTGTACTCAGTGGTGCCTCCAGCCCTGAACCCCCTCATCTACAGCATGAGGAACAAGGAGCTCAAGGAGGCACTGAAGAAACTCATCCAGTGGTTACAAGGTCAATGATAACAACTGTTTCATTCACTCACCAGGATATCTGGCATCAAGGCTGTATTTTATCCATGTCTTTCATTTTTACTTCTCTCTTTTACATCCATCTTAAAATAATAAATAATAAAGATACCTGTTTTGTTTCACGTCTGCACAGGAATCTCTCCTTTAGCACTTAAACATAGACCGTGATAAAGCAGGAAGCCAGGCTTCCCCCTTCACTAGCAGAGAGGGGGGATTTTCTGAGCCGCTTCTTTGAGCTCCCTTGGATGTGCCCAGTGCAGGGAGGAGAGTTTCCCTCTGCAGCGTCTTTTCCAGCACTGACACCAAGGGACCTCTGGGGTGCAGAGTCACAGCGGGACAAGGGCAGGTGAGGTGAGACCAGGGGTCCAGTGTTGTTTAGGAGATCTCAGCTCTCGTGCCTATGGTTAGAGTGTGATCTCAAATCTCTCTAATATGAGAGAAATGACAACCAAGTCTCAGCATGGGTTTCCATGGTTCCATGTAAAGCTCCAACACACAAAACTAAAAATAAGTGAATTGAAGGAAAGTCTAGAGGCAGCCTTCCTATGGCAGTTTGGGTGGGAGTCAATTGCCTGGTGACACCAGGTGACATCTGAAGAGACAGGGTTGTCCCAGGCACGGGCTAGTGTCTATTGCTCTGATAGAGCAAATGTGATACTCACATCTTTCTAGAATGCCTGGTCAGGGCCCGGTGGGCATCTTCCTTGGCCATCTGAAATAGCACTAAATGCTCACTAGTGTTACAGCCACGCTCACTAGGAAGCTGAGACACGTGGAGATGTTGACAATGTAAATTGTGACCATAATTCATTTCGGACACTTGATTCAGGGACACTGAAGTAGGCCTGCAAGGCCATGATACATGCCTGGGATTTCTGCATGGGCAGGAGCTATGAGGAAACTCTGCCTTTCTTTAGTAGTTGCTAGGAAAAGACCCCAGGTTCTCTCAGGTTTTCCTACTTGTGCCCAGACATTTGCACAGAGTCTACTGGGGGCCTGGAGCCAGCTGTGTCCCCCAGAGAGTAGTATTGGGTCCAATCCTGTTCAACTTCTCCGTCAGTAACCTGGAAGAAGGAACAGAGTGCACTCCCAGCAAATTTCGTGATGCCCCTTAGCGTGAAGGGGAACACGCGGGCTAGGGCCTGAGTTCAAGCTTGTAGTGCCCTGGTCTCCACCACATGCCAGCACCTTCACCTCGCAAACCACAGGAGGACTCACGTCCTTCCTCCCCGCACTCCTCCCAGCGGACAACTCCTCCCCAAAAGGCTGAGGGAGCCTGAGGCCTCCTTGTCCACCCAGAGGGCATGTCCCAGATGGACTCCCATCAACACTGCCAGTTGTTTGTTCCCAAGTGCCTGTCCCAGGAATCGTTCTCTGGAGGGGACTGTTCACTTGTCACAGCCACAGGCAGGGCAGTGCCAAGAGGATGGTGCCAAGCCTGTTCTTCCAGCATTGCCTTGAACAAGCAGCTTGTGAGGAGCAGGAATGGCCAGACCCCATGGGTGTCCCTGCACCAGCTGTAGGGAGCAGCTTGGGGACGTGGTTGAGTTCAGCACCGAGAAAGTGTGGGTGCAGCAGCAGGGCTGGTCATCACTGGTGCTGGTGGGGCAGGGGTGGGAGAGCTCCTGGCAGGTTTCCTTCTCCCAAGGGGAACACGGGGGCTTCCATGTGTGCCCATCCCTGCACCCGCACACGGCTCCCTGGCTCCACTGTGCAGACAGCACCCAGGACAGGGTGCTCAGCCCTGGGGAAATGTCCCTCTGACATGGTCCCCATGACAGCCCGCACTGCCCTGTCCCCCCACAAACCCTGCTGGCCCCAGCCTTGTACCACGTTGGGGTTGGTGCAGAGCCATCCTTGGCCTCTGAGGTGGGAGGGAGGCTGGGCAGGGCCGGCTGGTCCTCTGGCTACAGGCACCGAGGCCGGCAGGAAGGAGCTGCCCAGGCAGCCAAACACTGACACTGAACGTGACCTCAGTGACTCTCCAGGCTCCCTTCCCTGGGCCTCCTGGGTCCCCACTGCCTCTTGTGGGACTGCAGAGCTCTCCCTAGCCTGCACATTCATTGCTTTAGCCCCTTCCATTTGGGTGGCTCTCCTTGAGTTCCTGAAGCTCCATTCGCTCCCAGGAACACAGTGCCCTTGAAGATGCCCTGTGCTCTCCTGGAAGCACCATATCCATCTCCAGCCGTGTCATATGACAGATACGGCTTGAGCATTCATCACCTGCTGGAGCTCTGAGCACCCACAGCTGGAAACTGAATCCAACCCACATTACCTAACACACCATTGCCAGGGGGCCCTGGAGAGTCCCAGAAGAGCAACAGACTCTGTGAAGGTTAAAGTCCTTGAGCACATTATGGGCTCCAGCTTTGGAAGGAGAGGACAACCTTTAAGCATCGTCCTGAGGAAATCCATTTTTATTTGAGTGAAGCCACGACTGACACAGAGACACAAGGACAGACATATTTACAGCAGATATGGCAATTAGACTGAGTGGGTTCACCCCTCTGGCAAAGTAGCATGAATTAAAAACCTTATGTTAAAAAAATATATATATAAACACAGAGAGAATTCCCAAAGCATAGAACTCTCTGAAACGCATTAGAAACCCCTTGTTAGGAGGGATGGGGAGCTTATTTCTAGCACCGACTGTACTAATTGCTTCAATGCATTCTTGAGACTCTTGTACCTCATGCTATAGATGAGGGGGTTGATCATTGGAGGCACCACTGAGTACAGAACAGAGAGCACCAGATCCAGAGCTGGGGAGGAGATGGAGGGGGGCTTCAGGTATGCAAAAACTGTGGTGCTGGTCAAGAGAGAAACCAGGTGCGGGAGACACATGGAAAAGGTTTTCTGCCAGCCCTGCTCAGAGGGGATCCTCAGCACAGCAGTGAAGATCTGCACGTAGGGCACAACAATGAAAATGAAACACCCAAAGCCCAAAGAGACAGTAACCCCAATGAGCCCAGTTTCCCTGAGGTAGGAGACTGAGCAGCAGGGTTTGAGCATCTGAGGGATCTCACAGAAGAACTGCTCCACCACATTGCCTTGGCAGAGGGGTAGGGAAAATGTGTACCCAGTGTGCAGGAGGGAATTGAGAAAGCCACTGCCCCAGGCAGCTGCTGCCATTCTGACACAAGCTCTGCTGCCCATGAGGGTCCCATAGTGCAGGGGTCTGCAGATGGCATTGTAGCGGTTATAGGCCATGACTGTGAGGAGAGAAAACTCTGCTGAAAACAAAAATGCTACCAGGAAGACCTGGGCGGCACATCCTGAGTAGGAAATAGCTCTGCTGTTCCACACACAATTGGCCATGGATTTGGGGAGAGAAATCCTTTCCGTTTCTCAAGGAAACACCCATATTTCCTCTCTCTCCCTTATTTCACCTCTCTTTTCTGTGACTCTGCTCTGCCCTGGTTGAATGTGTCATGTGCAGCAGGGACCCCTGCCCATGGCTCCAAAGCAGTTTTTTCTGCTGTGCTGCAGGTGTAAATGAATGTGTCAATCTGCTCTTTCAGGAAATGCCTGCCCTGCCTTTCCTTTTGAAAAGTGCCCTCTGAAATGCGCTCACAGTCAGACCCGTGAGCAGATCTGAGACCCTCCCAGCAGGAGAAGGAGCCTGTCCTGGTAGAGGATCATCTTCCCATACAGAACTTCCCACCTCGATCCTGTGGGGAGCTTTGTGTCCTGCTGGGCAGGGTGGGGGCTGTCTCTGGGGTCAGGAGCTCTATAAGTTGCATTTAAATAAAGGTCTTTGCTTTCACATCACTGAAGTCTGTGAATCCTTCATACGCTGCAAATTTCCCATTGTCCATCTTTTCCTTGCTGCCTCCCATGCAATTGCTGTGGCCTTGCAAGAAAAACCTGCTGCTCTGTGCTCTCCACAAGGTATTTGTGCACAGCATGAAGATCTCTCCTGGCCTTCTCTGGTCTAGGCTGAACAAAACCCCCTCTTCCAGTCTCTCCTTACCTGCCCCATGCTCCAGCCCCTGACCAAGTTGTTGTCCTTGTGCTGAACTCCCTCCCACTTGTTCACTTCCTTGCAGAACTGGAGAGCCCAAATGGGATCTGGTATAGAGGCATGGTGTCCACTGTGCCAAAAAGAGCGATAGAACATGCATGTCGCCCCTGCTGGCTGTGCTCTCCCAAATAAAAATCCGTGAGGATGGCCAAACAATGGCACAGGGACCCAAAAGGCCTCCCCTTGCTGACCACTAAGTCACTGAGATAAGATGTGGGTGCCCTTGGCCACCACCAGGACATAACCCGTGAGAGTCTCTATGGCAGCGACCAGGGCTTTGTGATGGGGTTGGCATCATGTCCCCAAGGCCATTGTGATGGGGCGATGCCCATGGCAACCAAGGCTGTGTTGGGCCAGAGCACCACCCTCAGGGTCGCACTCTGAGGAGAGCAGCTCCAGCAGAAGGATCAAGGTTGGGCTGGGGATAGTTTTAGTTTAGTTTTATTTTATTAACCCTCTTGCTGGCTTCTTCCTTGCCTGCTCCACCTCTCCCTTTTCCTCTCCCCTTTATCCTTCTCTGTGATTTTTCCTCGCCTGCTCCACCTCTTCCTTGAGCTATCCCCCATTGCCTCCTCCTTGCTTCTTCCTCTCCCGCTCCACCTCTTCCTTTAACTCTCATCCTAGCCCCTTTCTGTGCTTCTTCCTCACCTCCTCCACCTCTCCCCTTTCCTCTCTGCCTTTCCCACCTCTGTGCATATACCTCACCCACCTCCCATCTCCTTTTGCCTTGACCCCTTTCTCCCTTTTGTGCTTCTTCCTCTCCCCCTCCACCTCTTCCTTTAGCTCTTCCCCTTTCCCTCCTCTGTGCTTCTTCCTCACCCACTTCACCTCTTCCTTTCATGAAGGAAGCTCCTTTCCTCACGTAGATTGACACCATCTCCTGTTACATCCTCATAGGGCAGCTCAGGAAGTGCAAGCTGGCTGAGTGGACAATGGGGTGAATTTAGGGCTGGCTGAATGGCAGAGCTCAGAGGGTTGGGATAAATGGGGCCAAGTCTAGTTGGAGGCCTGAGGCCAGTGGTGTCCCCCAGGGGTCCGTACTGTGCCCAGTGCTGTTCAACTTGTTCATCAATGACTTGGACGAGGGGACAGAGGGCACTCTCAGCAAGTCTGCAGATGATACAAACTGGGAGGAGCAGCCGACACTCCAGAGGGCTGCGCTGCCATTCAGAGAGTCCTGGAGAGGTTGGAGTATTGGGCAGAGAAGAACCTCATGAAATTCAACAAGGACAAGTGCCAGGTCCTGCACCTGAGGAGGAATAACCCCAGGCACTAGGACAGATTAGGGGTTGACCTGCTGGAAAGTGGGTCCGCAGAGAGGGATTTGGGAGTCCTGGTTGACAATAGACTAACCATGAGGCAGCAATGTGCCCTCAGGGCCAAGAAGGCCAATGGGCTCCTGGCTGCATCAGGAGGAGCGTTGCCAGCAGGTTGAGGGAGGTGATCCTGCTGCTCTCCTCAGCTCTGGTGAGGCCGGACCTGGAGTATTGGGTGCAGTTCTGGGCTCCCCAGTACAAGAGGGATGTGGAAATCCTAGAGAGGTTCCAGCGTAGAGCGCTGAAGATGATTAAGGGACTGGAGTGTCCAACTGCCCGCAGCCCCCCATGCCAGCCCCTGTCTCCAGCACAGCACAAGAGTCCCTGCTGCGGGGCTCCTCTGGCAGGGACACAGCAGCCTGCCCTTAGGTGATCTACCTAGAAGCAGATTTCTCATTCTTGTTTATTCCTCCTTGACAGCACAACTGCTGCTTTCCTCTTCTCCAGGTGTATCCTTGCTCTGCCAAGAGTCTTTCTGCAGGTGGGGACATTGGTGCTGGTCCGCCCAGCAGCAGGGCCCCAGGTGGCTGCTGCTGCTCTGCAGAGCACTTGACTGTTGCCCTACAGGGTCCAAAAGTGACCCCACACTTCCCATGGTGCTTGCAGTGGGTAGCAGACCCAGCTGGACAGGCACCACTGCACCTGATAACCCTTCCAAGGGGGTCTGTGGCCTTGGACGAATAGCTGAGCAATCACTGGGCTTTTCAAATGGCTCAGGATGTGTTTCAATTTGTCCCAAGACCCAGCCCATGACACTGAAGGTGACAGGAATGACTCTGCAGGCACCCTTCAATGTGCCTGCAGGGTCCTCTCTTCCACTTGTGGGACTGCAGAGCTATCACTAGCCTGGACATTCACTGGCTTTGCCGTTTATATTTGGGTGACTCCATCTGAGTTTTTGAAGTTGGATTCACAGCCCACCCCAAGGCACATGGTCCCCTTGGAGATGCCCTGTGGTTGCCTGGGGGATCTATATCTGTCTCCAGTCCTGTCATTTGGGGGATACCACTTGACCATGCATCACCTGCAGGAGCACTGAACACCCACAAGTGAGAACAGGATCCAGGCCTCACTGCCTAACTTGTCACCTATGAGGACATTGCACGGAGCCCATGGAGAGCCCTGCAAAGCAACAGGGTCTTGAAGACTGAAAGCCCTTGAGTAATTACAAATGCGCCTTTGGAAGGAGAGAGCAACATTCAAGCAACACAATGAGGAAATCCCCTTTAATTAAAGCAAAGCCAAGACTGACATGAACGGGCAGAGAGATGGGCAGCGGCAGTTTATTTCTGAGGAACTAGTACCAAATGAATGAGCTTCCTCAATGCATCCTTGATCTCCTTGTTCCTCATGCTGTAGATGAGGGGGTTCACTGCTGGAGGCACCACTGAGTACAGAACAGCCAGCACAAGATCCAGAGCTGGCGAGGAGATGGAGGGGGGCTTCAGGTAGGCAAAACCTGTGGTGCTGACAAAGAGGGAGACCACGGCCAGATGTGGGAGGCACATGGAAAAGGCTTTGTGCCGGCCCTGCTCTGACGGGATCCTCAGCACAGCTCTGAAGATCTGCACGTAGGACACCACAATGAAAGTGAAACACCCAAAGCCTAAACAGGCACTAACCACCAGAAGCCCAACTTCTCTGAAGTAGGAATCGGAGCAGGAGAGCTTGAGGATCTGGGGGATCTCACAAAAGAACTGCTCCACCACATTGCCTAGGCAGAGGGGTAGGGAAAATGTGTCCCCAGTGTGCAGGAGAGCATAGAGAAAGCCACAGGCCCAGGCAGCTGCTGCCATTTTGACACAAGCTCTGCTGCCCAGCAGGGTCCCATAGTGTAGGGGTCTGCAGATGGCCACATAGCGATCATGGGCCATGACTGTGAGGAGAAAACACTCTGCCGATATGAAAAAAAGGAAGAAAAAGACCTGCCCAGCACATTCAAAGTATGAAATGACCCTCGTTCCACAGAGAATTGTGCATGGATTTGGGAACAGTGGTGGAGATGCAGCCAAGGTCGAGCAGGGAGAGGTTGAGGAGGAAGAAGTACATGGGGGTGTGGAGGTGGTGGTCGCAGGCTACGGCTGTGATGATGAGGCCGTTGGCCAGGAGGGTAGCCAGGTAGATGGCCAGGAAGAGCGAGAAGTGCAAGAGCTGCAGCTCCCGCCTGTCTGCAAATGGCAGGAGGAGGAACTCGCTGAAGGAGCTGCTGTTGGACATCTGTTCTATTGGGCTCAGGAAAACTGTGTAGGGAAGACAATAATAGCTTAGAAGAATTTTCTCTGAAATAAACCTTCCATTTTTCATAGAAATGCTTCTCAACCCTGTCCCAACTCTCAATAATTTCTTCTTCTCACTATCACCTTCAGTCAGCTCCTCAGTCTCTGCTCCACCTGAGTGTTCTGGCAGGAGCCGGAGCCTGAGTTACTCTACGCCAATGTGTATAAAGGACTGGTTCTTGATATCTGTCCTTTTCGGAGTTGATGTCACAGGACATCCACCTTTAAGATAAAGGGTCTTTTCATATAACCACACACACTCCCATGGAGTTTGCGGTGCAGCAGGGCGTTTTAGCATTTTGTTTTAGAATTACTTATTTTGGAAATTTTTAGATTCTGTCACCATATCTCGTCAGGTTCTTTGCATGTCTTTATTGGCATGCAAATAAAGACAGATGTCTATTTCTGAAAAGGTGAACATTAAGCAGACTGGAGATGGAAATGGGCTCTCTGCTGCTTAGGGAACAGTGAGGAGTTCTGTTGAGTCCATCTGCCTTGTTCCTCCAGACAAACCTGGACTCTGCTGCGATCATAGAAGACTGGTTTTAAAGCACTCATTTAACTTTGCTCTCCCTCCAAGTTTAAGGTGAATATTTGTTGGAGAGAACAGGACACTGCTCCTGACATGGCAAAGACTCTGTGCACTGAGTCCATTTATGCAGGGCACCTCACAACCCCAGCAGGACAACAGAGACACTCACGTGTCCTGACAGTCACAGGGTCTCCTAAGGGGAGAGTCAACCCCTTTGCAGCCCCTCCAATGACGCTGCCCAGCACCCTGGGGACATTGTCCCTCTTCAGACACCTCCATGGCAGGACCTCAGGGTGAATATCTGAATTTGTAGCTGAAGCCCCAGCTGACTGCCAGGACAAGAGCAGAAAGGAGAGGCAGGGAAACGAGGAGAAACACTGTGACTGCTGCCAAGGGAGGACAGAGAGACAGAGCAGCACCGTCCCCAGGTTGCATCTCCCAGGCAGTGTGGACTTCCAGGGCAGTGGTTCTCAGACCCTGTGCCTTGCAATGGGACATGGGCACATGGCAGGAGAGAGGCAGCTCTGCTGTTCTGGAAATCTGACTGCAGAGGAGGTCAGAAATGCCCTGGAGCCCTTCCCCTTGAGAGCAGAGTGAGACTAAGCACAACGAGAATGAGGAGAGCTGCAAAGGGGATATTGCTGCTGCCCACAGGTGAAAAGGCAGTTGGAGAAATATTCTGGGGTCCTCGCAGACCTATTGATCCCTCAGAGCAGCACTGCAGAACTCTCCTTCAGGCATCTAAACCTAAAATGTCCCATTCATTCGCTGCCTTCTCAAGGATACAAAACAAAATCCTAGCCTCTGGATATTGTTGTCCCTTTCATAGAAGCTTCCCAAGAGTGTCCTCTTGAAAAGCCCCTTCCAGATATGTGGTGTGGGTGAGGCTGAGCTGTGAGCAGCCCTGACCCCACACAGCAGCCTCTCAGCAGGAGAATGAACCTGCCCAGGGGGGATCTCTCCTCCCACCCAGAGCTTCTCCCTGCAGCGCCCTGGCAGGCTGAGTGCTGATCCTCACAGAATCACTGCCCCGGGCACACGGCACCCTGGGGCGCATGGACACTGCTCTGAAGAACAGTGCTCTGAAGAACCTGTGTGCCCACATTGCCTTCACTGTCCTGCACCAGCTCCAGAAGAAGCAGCCATGATGCCCTGACCTTGTGATGCTGGGATAGGGAATTTCTGTTCTGAAGCATCTCCTCGTATGCAAAGTAGAAGCAGGGAGAACAGTCCTCAAAAAAGAAAGTCATCAGCTGGAGGGATGCTGCAGACCCCTCCAGAAACCTCAGCAGCATTACCCTGCAGCCGGCGACTTACCGTGTCACAGATTGCTCCCACCATGAGCTCTCCTCTGTCCTCCCGCTCCACGCTGCCTTTCACCTCTCTGTCCTCTCTCCTCTGCTGTCCGCAGCAGCAGGCAGTGCCCGCAGTCCTGCTGCTCTTGGCACAGGAGCTGCTCCTGCACTCGGCTGTCTCTGGGCAGTGCTGACAGGCTGCCATGAGCTGCAGCCCAGCTGAATTCATGAATTACTCTGTCCCTTGGGATTCCTCCCTCTGGGATATGTTCCATCAATAGAGTAACCTGTTTTCCTTCTCTAAAGAGTACAGGGATACAGATTCCAACATTGCAATTTATTTCATCAGATAATGATTATCTACCAAAGTTAGAAATGTCCCACGGTAAGTCCTGATTCACATCTCTTAACTAGGCAGGACACCCAGACAGGGATAAGAAGGGAGCTTGTTGATACATGGTGCATATATGATTCAGATGACTTATTCAGATGGCTTATTGGGGATCCACATGTCTGTTCAGAAATGCCAGGTTTGGAGAAGGATTCAGCTAACTCATGAACTCCACAAATACATGGCAGGTGGGATTCCCCTTACCAGGCTAAGCATGCACATGGTCTGCTTGCAAGCTCCTGGCCTAACGTCCTAATGGTATCACTGGAGATAGAGCTTCAGTGGGAGAACAGGTCAGGAATTTCCTTGGTCATCTCTAATGACCCTGGATGCCCTCTATCTTACTAGAGCAGTACTCACAATAAAGCTGAGGGACAGGCAGATCCCTACAGCTCAAAAAGCTGATCTATTCAAGTGGAGACCATTTATAGAATCACAGAATGGTTGAGGTTGGAAGGAGCTTTGCAGATTATCTAGTTCAAACCCTTTGGTCAAGCAGTGTCACTTACAGCACCTTGCACAGGATCCTGTCCAGGCAGGTCTGGAATATCTGCAGAGAAGGAGACTCCACATCCCTTCTAGGTAACCCATGCCAGTGCTCTGTCACCTTCACAGTCAAGATGCTTTTCCTCAAATTCAGGCAGAATGTGCTGTGCTTCAATTTGTGTCTGTTGCGTCTTGTGCCATCACTAGTCACCATTGAAAAGAGTCTGGGCCATCCTCTTCTGCTCTTGGCATCCTCCCTTCAGGTATTTGCATACCCTGATAAAATCTTCTCTCAGCCTTGTCTTCTCCAGCCTAAAACAGGCCCAGTTCTCTCACCTTCTCCTCATAGGAGAGATGCTCCAGGTCCCTCATCAACTTTGTAGACCTATGCTGGGCTCTCTCCAGTAGCTTCATGTCCCTCTTGTACTGGGGAGCCCAGCACTGGACACAGGGCTCAAGGGGTGGCCTCCCCAGGACCTATTAGAGAGGCAGGATGACCTCCCTTGTCCTCCTGGCAACAGTCTTTCTACTACACCCCAAGATACCACTGACCTTCTTGGTGGCAAGGGGACATTGCTGGCTCATAAGCAATCTTCAAGAGGGCTTGAGTGACGGAAGGCACCTTCTCTGGTTGCAAGGGACGTTTGGAGATCATCTAGTCAGATGATGGTAAAGTCAATGTTCATAAGCACCTGGAAGGCCAGCAGCAGGCACATGGCACTGCTCCTGCTTGGGAGGGGGGTCACATTGTCTGTGCTCCTGGCTGGACAGCACCAGGCATTAGCAGGTCCATCCATGTCTGTGAGGGTGACCGTGAGCTCTGCTCTTTGCTGAGTCCCAGGCAGGGAAGCAAGAGGCGCCTGGCTGGGCAGTTCCTTGGGAGGTCCCTGCTGGCAGAGCAGCTGCGAGGCCAGCGCTGGCCCATGGCTGGGGACGGGCTCTGAGGCCGCTCCTGTCCCAGCAGCAGCGGCGGGGATGAGAGGGTTTGCTGAGGGTGTCTCGTGGAGGGGCTGACACCTGCGGAGCTCTGCAGCCCTGGAGAAAGGCAGCTCCTTAATCAAGAGGAAGGAGATGGAGCACTTAGCACCATGAATTTGTGCTGCTGTGAGTATGATCTTCTCCATCGAATGTGGACAAGGAGTAGAGACTTGCGGCCAGCTACCATTGGACCATGCAGTCCAGCAAGATCTTTTAGGCTGCTAGATGAACCCAGTGCCTAAGTGAGCATGGTGTAACAAGAGCAGTGGCATTAGTAATTGATGATTGCCATGCTGTTTGTGCTGCAGTAATTCCCTTCCCTGTCTGATGGGTAAGTGAATACTTAATGTAGACTTAACTAAATTGCACTCTGAAGATGTGGTAAGGGAAACGATGGGCACTGTCCCCAGCCACAAGTTCACAGAATCACAGAGTGGTTAGCATTGGAAGGGACCTCTAGAGATCATCTAGTCCAAACCCCTGCTCAAGCAGGGATACCTAGTGCATGTGGCACAGGGTGGCATCCAGGTGAGTTTTGAAGATCTCCAGAGAAGGAGACTCCACAACCTCTCTGGGCAGCCTGTTCCAGGGCTCTGTCACCCTCACAGTAAAGTTCTTCCTCACATGGAGATGGAACTTCCTGTGTTTCAACCTGCACCCATTACCTCTTGTCCTATTATGGGCCACCACCAAGGAGAGTTTGGCCCCATCCTCCCTGCATTCACCCCTAAGGTACTTATTTCTACTTGTTGATCAGATCTCCTCTTGGTCTTCTCTTCTCCAGACTAAACAGGCCCAGCTCGCTTAGTCTTTCCTCATATGACAGATGCTGCAGTCCCTTAATCATCTTTGCTGCTTTATGCTGCACCCTCTCTAGAATCTCCATGTCCCTTCTGTATTGCAGAGCCCAGAACTGCACACAATACTCCAGGTGAGGCCTCACCAGAGCTGAGGAGAGGGGGCAGCATCTGCTGGCAACACTCCTCCTGATGCAGGCCAGGATGCCATTGGCCTTCTTGGCCACGAGGGCACATTGCTGAATCATGGTTAACTCCTTGTCAACCAGGATTCCCAAATCCCTCTCTGCGGAGCTGCTTTCCAGCAGGTCAACTTCTAATCTATACTGGTGTCTGGGGTTATTCCTTCCCAGTGCAGGACCCTGCACTTGTCCATGTAATGTGATGCTGGGCAATATTTCTAAATGCCTCTGCCTTTGCCTCTGCCTTTTTTCTCCTCTACATTGCCCTATTAGTCTGGAGCTAAGTAACGAGATCCCAGTCTACCCAAGGGGTATCTGCTGGTTTGAGTGCCCTGAGTTGTCTGATAGTTTTAGTGAGTATCGGAATGGCCCATCCTTATGCTGGCAGGTCTGTCCTTAAAGACCTACTGGCTTTCCTGAGCTCTGATGTCCTTGAGAGCTGCCTCCCCTGGGATCCCCCACCAGACCCCTGAACAGGCCAGGAAGTCGGCTCTTCTGACGCCCAGTCTCTATTCTGCTACTGTCCTTCTGCACTCCCCTCAGCATTAGGCACTCCGGATTCTCATGGTCACAGGAGGCAAGGCAGGCACTGACTATCCCATCTCTGATCAGTTTGTCCTTGTTTGAAATGTCCAGATACCAGAAAGCATCGTCCTTATCAGCCCATCTGGCAGCTGTGCAAAAAAGTTCTCCTTAATGCCCTCCAGAAGCCTCCCAGACTGCTTGCACCCTGCAGTTTTCCTTTTCAGCTTGTGATAGGGGGATTAAAGACCGCCCAACAAGAACCAGGGCCAGTGATCCAAAGACTTCTTTTAGACTGCTGAGAAATAGGAGAGCTCTCTCCTGAGATGCTCACCCACAAGCTCTCACCTCAAACCTTGTCTCTTCCAAGGAAGAGCTCCACACATCCAGTCTGCTCCTTCACACAAAAGGTATCCTCCCTCATCTTCCATTGATCATCATTCCAATGATATTTCTGGCGTGTGACAGCTTGCACATCTTCATGTGCTCCTGCCTCTACTTCAGGCTGCCTACACTGGCATGTATTTGGGCTATAGAGCTTCAGCTGTGGCACAGAGAACAGAATGGTCACAGAGAAACCTGTTACCAAGAGGCAAAGACACTGGGTGTGCAATGGCCCAGTTCAGAGCAGAGCCATGCCGTCATATACTGCAGGAACAATGCAGTGGTGGAAGCAGCTTCCCACTAAGAAAGTGAATCCAGCAGTGTCTGAGGCCAGGAGGACACAGAGCTGGGCCATTGAGAAACAGCAGGAAAGGGGGTTCTGCCTGAGGTGACTCTGTGGCTATACTGGACCTATGACAGACTTCTTGCACAAATCTCCAGGAAGGACAAGGTGCCTCTGAAGATGTCCATGCACCTTGACAGCCTGTGATCCAGCCACGCTGAGGTCCTCATTAGCCCAGTCCCTGTTCATATAATATGATGGAGTGAGCAGACGTTGAGGGGAGGAGAGCAAGAAGGGTTTGAGAGAGCAAAGAATCTCAAGATACTCTGGTGAGATGTGCCCCTCATTTATGCAGCACACATGAATGTAGACGGGATGGACTTTCCCTACAGACAGTGCTGGATTTCATTTGTTTGGGTTCAGGATGGAACCCTAGGATTCTCTGCAGCACTTGCCCAGCAAGCACTCCCTGTTGCCAGGGATAGTTTCCCTGCAGGTCCAATCTGCTAGAGACATATGGTTGAGCTGGACAACCCAGGCATCTGACAAGGCTCTTCCAGCACATCTCAACGCCATCAAATCAAGTGTCTGCACTGAATTACAAGAGCTGCTGGTTAATACTGGAATCTTCCTATGCCTCAGCTGGAGTGAGTGGGGCTCTACTTGTGTTTGACACCAGGAGGTCATTTCAGATAGCCGAGACAATTCCCCACCTGATCCTCACCTCATCCTCTAGGATGATGCAGGTCCCCTAGTTCCTGCATCAGAGCAAGCAGACACTGACCCCACATCTGTCTGTGGCGCATCTGCTTTGGAGCACATCTGTCTCTTCAGCTGTCACCAGATATCTGTGTGTAAGAGACTGACTCTTCCATCTCCAATGATTATAGTGGGATCTTAGACAGAGCACACATGCACACCTCCGTGTTGTGCTCACTTTGTTTTTGGCAAGGGGAATCCCACCAATGGCGTCTGTGGAGTTTACAGGAATAATCTGAATATCACTTCAGACCCAGGCCTGGGGGTCTGAATTCTGTAATGCCCAAATTGATTAATCCTAATCAAAACCTGAACCATGTCTAAGTGAGTTGGCTTTTGTCCCATCTAGATGTCCCTGTCTGGCTGAGAGATGAAAGTCATTCTTCCAGAGTGGGACATTCACAACTTTCATAGCTCCTCATCCTCTGATGAAATAAATTGCAATGTTGGAACTTCTCTCCACTCACGAGAAAAGGAAAAATGATGATTATTTTAGTTTGCTTGAGGGAACATTCCCCAGGAGGAGGGGGCACAAGGGACAGAGAAATTGGTGAGTTCAGCTGTTCCTCTGCTCCAGAGCGGGGCCAGGCTCCTGGGACGGAGGCAGCTCGTGGCAGCCTGGCAGCACTGCCCAGAGACAGCCGAGTGCAGGAGCAGCTCCTGTGCCAAGAGCAGCAGGGCTGCGGGCACTGCCTGCTGCTGCGGACAGCAGAGGAGAGAAGGCAGCGAGAGGGGAACGGCAGTGTGGAGCGGGAGCAGAGCTCATTGTGGGGGAATCTTCACAGCCCTTGAAACAGTGAGTCTCTGTCTGCAGGGCAATGCTGCTGAGGTTCCTGGAGGGGGTGTCTGCATCCCTGGCAAACCATGGCTCATAGGATTTGTCATGGTCTTTCTCCTGGAGTAAGCAGGACATAGCAGGAGGAGGAGATGCTTCAGGACAGGGATTCCCTGACACATGGTCAGAGGATCAGGGTATGTTTCTCTTGGTTATGCCACTTGAACACAGGGCTGTAGGGCTGTGAAGGCAGGGAGTGCACCAAGGTCTGCCTGGGGCTGTGATTCAGAGCAGTGTCCCTGTGATTCAGAGCAGTGTCCCTGTACCTCATGGTGCTGTTTGCCCAGGGCAGTGACTCTGCCACCCGTGAGGGTCAGCACACAGCCTCTCCAGGGAGCTCCCTGCGGTGCTGTGGGGAGAAGCTTTGGGTGGGAAGAGAGATCCCTGGCAGGGCAGGTTCTTTCTGCCTTTGAGAGGTGCTGCAGGGGTCAGGTTCTGCTCACAGCTCCAGCACATGCGCAGGACATGTCTGAGGGGTCCTTTCAAGAGGAAAAGCAAGAGAAGAGCTGCTTGAAGGAGAAGGAGCTTTCCTTCAGGTCTCTGCACTTTCACTTTCCTAACGTTGACAGGGAGAATGAAGGAACAAATTTTCTGTTTTGGCAATGAGCTGGGAGTTGTAAGTCTTCAATCTGAGAGATTAATAGGTCTGTGAGAAATGTCAGGATCTGCTTCATCCCCACTTTAGTCTAAAGGCAGCATCAGCATCTTCTTTGCAGCATCCTAGGACTTTCTGTGACCTGCTCATTTCAACCTGCAAACACAGAGCCGGCCCTGGACATTGCCAGAGGTTTCTGTAGGGCAGAAAGAGGGTGTCACCAGAGGGTGACATGGGATCTTTGAGCAGTGACAGGGACAAGACACTGGGACAGAGAAAGAGCTGCCAGCAGGGACAGCTCCAGGCAGCAGAGATGGGCAGGGAAGGAGAAGGAACTGCAGGGCATGGGACTCTGGCTGAACTCTGCAGCCAGAGCTGTGGCAGAGGAGAGGGGCATCTCTTTGGTGCCTCCCCACCAAGGGGCTGAGAGGGGCAGTGCTGCAATGTCCCCCTCTGCAAGGTGCCATACCCTGCAGGTAAAGTGCAGGTTTTCCAGAATGCCTCTCTGTCCCTCTCCTTGCCTCCCTTGGCAACAGGGTCATGGTGTTGCTCCTTAATCCTTCTCCTGTCCATACTGCTCCTGTTCTTGCTCTCTGCTTCCTGTGGCTGGGAGGATTCAGCTGCAGTTCAGGGACCAAAGCTATAAGTAGTGGAAAAGAAAGATTTCCAGGGGAGTGAGGTCTCCACAGCCCCATTCTGTCCTGTGGATCTCCAGGAAATGCAGTACAGGGAAATGAGTTGACTGTCCCTTAAGGAAAGTCCGTCTTAAATCCTGACAATCATTTGGCTGTTACCCTGTGGTGTCCTGCAGGCTGCCATCTGCCCTCCAGAAAGCCTCTGCTGTCTCATGGCATATCTGTGGTATCTCAGAGACCCATGGGGAACCTATAGAAATATTGATAGTATGGAAGTGATGGTGGGAGGCTGTAAATGGGCAGCAGAAAAGGGTCTTATGTGTTGTTTGCTAGAAGGGGAGTGTGGAGACCTCCCTCAGGTGCATGCAGAAAGGGTGAGAAGGTCAGAGATGGGCACTCTGAAACCAGACTCTGCTGTCAGCAGGGGCTGCTCTCTTTTCAGAGTAACATTTTCTTATTAGAAAAGGCGTGAGCCTCAGAGATCTGGGAATGAGACAAAAAGATAAGAAAACTTCATTAATTTCTTTATTTTCCTTTTAAGAGTGTCTCCTAACTTGTCTCTGTCTGTTTTTTCCCTTGGTGAATTCCCTATATGTATGGGGAGGAAATGTCCAACAGCAGCTCCCTCAACGAGTTCCTGCTCATGCTGTTCTCAGACACGCGGGAGCTGCAGCTCTTGCACTTCTCGCTCTTCCTGGCCATCTACCTGGCTGCCCTCCTGGCCAACGGCCTCATCATCACAGCTGTAGCCTGCGACCACCGCCTCCACACCCCCATGTACTTCTTCCTCCTCAGCCTCTCCCTCCTCGACCTTGGCTGCATCTCCACGACTGTTCCCAAAGCCATGGCCAATTCCTTCTGGGACACCAGGGTGATTTCCTACTGGGGATGTGCTGGGCAGCTCTTAACTTTTACCTTTTTCATTTCAGCAGAGTTTTCTCTCCTCACAGTCATGGCCTATGACCGCTATGTTGCCATCTGCAGACCCCTGTACTATGGAATCCTCATGGACAGCAGAGCTTGTGTCAAAATGACAGCTGCTGTCTTGACATCTAATTTTCTCTATGCTCTCCTGCACACTGGGAACACATTTTCCCTACTCCTCTGCCAAGGCAATGAGGTGGAGCAGTTCTTCTGTGAGATCCCCCAGATCCTCAAGCTCTCCTGCTCATACTCCTACCTCAGGGAAGTTGGGCTTCTGGTGGTCAGCATCTCTTTATGCTTTGGGTGTTTCACTTTCATTGTGGTGTCCTACGTGCAGATCTTCAGAGCTGTGCTGAGGATCCCCTCTGAGCAGGGCCGGCACAAAGCCTTTTCCATGTGCCTCCCACACCTGGCAGTGGTCTCCCTGTTTGTCAGCACAGGTGCATTTGCCTACCTGAAGCCTCCCTCCATCTCCTCCCCAGCTCTGGATTTGGTGGTGGCTGTTCTGTACGCGGTGGTGCCTCCAGCACTGAACCCCCTCATCTACAGCATGAGGAACAAGGAGCTCAAGGATGCCATTAGGAAAGTGATTTCATGGACCTTTTTAAGCAGTGGTAATTTTTCCACATCTCTCCACAGATGACTCTTTCTGTATCCCGTAACTGCATTGAGCATTGTTTCTTCATGTTATTTTTATTATTCCTTTTACTAGTGATAATAATTGTTATTGTGTTGTTACACAACTACTTTTACTCATTCTCCTTTTTACGGTGTCTGCTATGTCTCACCTGATACCCTAAATTCTGTTGAATGCTGGACAAGGACTGGCTCCCTAACAGTATCTCTGTAATAAAGTAATTTCTATGAGTACAGTGTGTGAAAGCTGGGCTTTTCCTCCAAAGCTGCTGTCAAGAATAGGCCCAAGGACCTGCACTCCTCAAGGGCCTGCTGCACAGGATTCTCCATGGGTTCAGCAACACAGAGCTCAGAATCATGTAATGATCTTTCACAGACCAAGGGCTGGTTTGGGAATTCACCTATCAGAGTCCAAGGATAGTGGAGAGGCTGAATGGTCATGGATTTACACATGCACAGCTCTCCTACGTATTAAGGCACAGTATCAGACGGCTGTTCTCATGGAGGGGAAGCTGGAGGTGTCAGGAGAGCACAGAGATCCTCCTGGGACAGCATATGCCTTGGATGGACTGTGAGTAGAGGGAGAGGTCCTCAAAGATGGAGTTTCTTAGAGGTAAAGCACTGGGTATTCGCAGGCAAAAGAGGACTCTGCAGTCTCAGGAGAGGCAGTGAGGACTCAACTGTCAGGAAGAAGGGAGAACGGAGAGCCCTCTGGGTCACCATCTATCAAATACCAGATGCAGGATGTATAGGCACAACTGGACACAACGAGCACCCTTGGAAATGCTCTGCAGCCCAGGTGCCCTGGACTGTGCAGTCATCTGCAGTCCCCTGGAAGGATTAGAGGTCATGATACCCATTCGGTTGGGTCTGACTCCTACCCCCAGTCACAGGGGCAGTAAAACGCCACCCTCAGCCACTTTATCTCCCCTCCCCTCCCCCCTCCATATCCTTCCCAGCTCTGGATCTCTCTGCACTGCCCATTCGGTACTCAGTGGTACCTCCAGCACTGAACCCCCTTGTCTACAGCATGAGGAACAGGGAGCTCAAGGAGGCACTGAGGAAACTTCCTCAATGGGTACAATGTCAGTGCCAAAACCTGTCCTGTGTGCAGTCACTTGTCATTCCCATGTACTTGGCATGAAACATGTGCTCTTCATTTATTTCTTTATGAATTTTTACTCTAACCTTCCTGATAAAATATAATAAATTATTATTTAAAATACAATACAGCAATACAGCAGGAACAAAAGCTGACTAGGGAAAATACGGGCCTGCTGCTATATGGGCCAAGAGCCCTGGTGAGAGAGGACACAGAAAAGGCCGACTTTGCCTCAGGCTTTAGTGCTGAGTGACCCTCAGGAATCCTAGGCCCTGGAGACCATGGAGAAATGGGGAAAGGAAGACTTTCCCTTGCTGGAGGAGGATCTGAGTAGGGCTCACTTCAGCAAACTGGACACCCACAAAACCATGGGCTCTGAGGGGACTCTCTTGCACTGTTCAGTGCCCACGTCTGACAGAGCTCCATGAACTGGAGAAATCGAGTCCCTCCAGTTACACTGCTTGTACCTCTGGCCCTTGGCAAGCGACCTTCACACATCAGAGACTCTCTGAGCAGCACCCGATAGATGCAAAAAGGGGCTCACATTGGAATGCTGCATTTATGACACTGCATCTAGCACTGCATTCATGCCTCCTGATAGATAACTTGCTTCCCTTTACCCCTTCTCTGTTTGTCACACTGCACCATTGCATGTGTCACAATCACATCTCAAAGTGCACAAGTGGCAATTTCTCCTCTGGTGTTATTCCTGTGTTTCACACCTCAGACAACTTCCCCTGCGACCAGAATGGTCAAAGTGACAATTGGAATAGAAGAAGCTGAGTGCAAGGAAGGACCAATTGCCTAAATATGCCATCATATGTCATCATCATTCAGATCCGCAGTCGCTGGGGAGTCCCTGTTGCGGCGAGGATTTGGAGAACCTTCCCAGCAACTGGGAGGTCTTGTGCATCCACCCATGAAGTCTCCAAAATTGCAGAAAGAGTGTCCATCTTTTATAGAGCCAAATCAGTAATTCATGATAA
The DNA here is from genome assembly GCF_059628265.1 of Tinamus guttatus. Lineage (NCBI taxonomy): Eukaryota > Metazoa > Chordata > Aves > Tinamiformes > Tinamidae > Tinamus > Tinamus guttatus. The sequence goes on along the minus strand of NW_028289063.1, from coordinate 279,437 downwards.
CTTGCATTTTGTTTGTGAGCAGTAACATCTGATGTGGCATACTTTCCCTATCATGTGGGATGGGGATCTAGTCAGAGTCCAGGCCTCGGATGGGAGGGTTCCCTTCAAGGTCAAAAACAGCTGCATGAGAGCTTAAAAAAGCTACAGTTTAATAAGCCTCCGTGCAAGCTGGCATGAGCAATTCTACAGGCAAGTGTTGTGCACTGTAAAGGCAGTGCCGTATTCATCTCTAAACCCCGACTCGAGCCTGTCGTTCAGGCCCTGGCACTTCAGTTCCTCAATGTTGCACTCTGTAGTGGCACACCAGGTTATATTCGTCCCCACATTGTGGGTCTGCCAAGAGATTTCCTTGGTAGTGGGAAGCAGCATGAAAAGAGGAAAGAGGACCAAAGTACAGTTTGGGAAGCTCACATTGGACAATAGGATGAAGGGTAGAGCAGTGGTGCTACAGGGCACCCAGAGCGAGTCTGTCACCACCCATGGCTTTGTATTTCAAGAAACAGCCACTGAGGATGGAAAAGCTCTCAATGAAGGGAAGGAGAACCTCTTGTGAGAACTTGCCGGGGAAGCAGATTGGGTGTCTATAGTCTGAAGGGACACAGGAGCAGGTCTAGGATGACCCGTGGTAGAGGTGGCCAAGGGCGCTGCCAAGGCCCCAACAGAATTGTGGTCTTTATCCTCTTGCCTATGGCTGTTGTGTCTGTCACCAAGGCCAACCCCGAATCACTAGGGCTTCTTTACCCCCTTTATCCTTCTGGGGACCCTGGGAGGTGTTGTGTGTTTGTCCTGTGCTCAACATTGCACACCCTCACCCAAACACTGATGCCAGGAAGAGACTTGGGCAACACATAGAGTAAAGGATCTCCCTTCCCAGGGTTTCTCCGCCTGTGCTCTGCCATTTTCCTTGATAAAACACATCAAGGGTGTATTCGGCATCAGAGCCACATGAGGTTTCCCTCTACCTAACTATTACCAGTGATCATATTTTTCAGCTTTAATCAGCCCCTGGAGAGTTGTTCTAGTTAATGGCCTCAGTCGGATCCATTAGTGCTCTACAAAACTTCAGGGTTTCCTTCTGACTTCTTCAGAGATTTCTTCAATCTCCTTTCAAAGCTGCAGTTCATGGACTCAGCTCCAAGTAGTGCATGGAGCTCATTAAAAAGCCAAAATCTCTGATAAACTAGGACTCTCTCTGCCATTTCTTTCAAGTGACCATGGCAAATTGGAGAGGTTTGGGGAGTGTAGCTTAAAGACGAAGACAACAAGCATATACAAGTATTTCATCTTTTTAAGGTTTTGCATTATTATTCCAAAGAAGAGGTGACAGCATACTGCCAATTCACAGCCATCCAGAGCGACTCCTCATAAAGCCAGGAAAGGCAGGAAAAGCAGTGTCCCAGAGATCAGGCACTGTATGCACAATCTTCCTCCCCATCTCTCCAGCTCTACCATTTCTCTCATCAGCCTCTTTGGAATTTAAGTCACTCTTGCTGAAAGTCAGCCTTAGTCCACCAAAGTCTGCATTGAATGTTATAGCTCACCTGCCCCAATCCCTACCTGCTTTACTTAGACAACTGGCTGCAAACAGGCATAGGAAGATCTTCTTTTAGTTACAAGGAAACAAAAAAAAAGCAGAGTATAGTTTCATGGAAAATAATGACACTCTTTGAATGTATGCTAGGTCCATACAATCCGTACATATAGTCACGACTTGGCTAATGGGGCAGACTAAAGAGAGACAGAGCAAGCTTTAACCTCCCTAAAGGGCAAATGAGCAGGTGGGTCTCTGAGTGAACAGAGTATTGAGAGGAGTCACAAAATGTCCAGATAGTGCCCTAAAGGGGATGTTAGAAATTGTCACTTTAAATAGGACATGTGGGAATGGAAGACTTAGGTAGACGCACAGGAGACAGGGTAGAGAATGGGCCAAGACCCCCAGCCTGCAGAGCTGAGCTCACAGCATCACTGATGAGCTGCCACAGACTGAATAAGCAACCCAAAGAAGTCCTTCCTTTGGCAGTGACTTGGAAAGCCACATCTCTGGCAGGGTTCCAGGGAGATGGGGTTTCTCTTCTTTAAGATGGTCCCTAGGACTATGCAGAGATGAGGAAGAGCAGGAAGGGAGGTTGCAGGGATATTTGTCAGCTTCATGAGCTGCAGAGCAGGGAGCTGGTCACCTCACAAACTGCTGATGGAGTCAAATGAGATGGGGACTGATGAGTGAGATGGGGACTGCTGGATGAACATGAACGGCCTGGACCTCAGTTCTTGTTCCCAGGGATCCTGCTGCTCTCCACCAAGGCTCCCAGCTTCGGGAGCTCCTTCCCAAGGGGTCACACAGAAACTGTCACTGCAAAGACCCCTGTGGATCCCAGGCTGTGGCAGTGGCTGATCAGGGCTGGAGGCTGCTGCAAGAGTCCTGCCTGAGGGTCCCACCTTGCTCAGGGGACAATGTGGCAGCCAGGACTCCTGGGGCTGGGGCCTCCCCGAGGCCCAAGGCTCCCGTGGGGCAGCTCCTACCCTTGTGTGGGTGCTGGGGCAGAAGGAGAGAATCCAGGGCAGGTTTCCCTGGCACTGGCTGCCCCTCTTCTCCCCCACGCCAGGGTGGGCAGTGCTGGCTGAGCCCAACACAGCAGCTCACACAGCCCCCCAGGCCCCCACACCAGCACCCCCAGCACCCGCAGCCCCGAGCTGGGCTCCCCTCCCTGCCCCGGCCCCGCACAGCCCCCAGCACAGCCAGGAGCCCCGCGGGGCCTCACAGCCAATGGCTGCGCTGGGCACGAGGAGGTCACTGCTGCCGCAGCCCCTGATAGGCCAGCTGCAGGGAGAGGGCGTGGCTGCTGCTTGGGAGGTCCCCGCTGCGGGCAGAGCTGATTGGGCAGCAGCAGGGCTGGCTCTGCCTGGTGACTGTGAGGTCACCGCTCCCGCAGCGCCTCATTGGGCAGCAGCCGGGCCCTGCGGGGCTCTGCGCTGCTGAGATCATCTCCGCGGAGCAGCTGCTGAGCCCGGGCTGGGCTCCTGGCGGGGAAGGGCTGGGGAGGCCATTGCTGCCCTGGAGGGCAGGGCCAGAGAGCTGGGCGGGACGGCGCTGTGACGTCATGTCTTTGTGAGTGCCTGATTGGCCGGCAGCAGGCAGGCAGGCGTGGGCGGTGGGTGGGGGGTCTCTGTGGTGAGAGGAGCTGAGAGGGCAGCAGTGGTTCCTGTGTGGGGAAGGGGGTTGAGGAAGCTGCTGTCTCTGAAGGCCACAGGCAGCATCAGGGATGTGGTGGGTTTGCACCTGTGAGGTCACCTCCGTGTGAGCAGCTGGGTTTGGGGTTTAGGCTTTAGGGTTGTGATCAGTGGCACAGAGCCTAGTTGGAGACCTGCAACTATTGGTATCAGGAGTCAGTCAAAACCTGTTCAGTTTATTAATCAGTGACCTGAAGGGACAGAGTGCACCCTCAGCAAGTTTGCTGAGGATAGAAAAGTAGGGGGAATGGCTGATAGCCCAGAGTTCTGTGCAGGCTTTAAGAGGGACCTGGACAGCCTGGAGAGTTGGGGGTAGAGGAGCCTCATGAAGTTCAACATAGGCAAGTGCAGGGTCTTAACAGCTAGGGAGGAATAACCCCATGTACCTGGACAGGGTGGGGGTTGACCTGTTGGACAGCAGCTCCACAAATAGTGACCTGGGAATCGTGGTTGGCAACAAATTGACCATGAGCCATCAGTGTGCCCTTGTGGCCACTGATACTGGTGGCTGAGGTCTAACGGTACCCAGAGTGCCCCCACAATATTGCAATGGCAGGAGATGTCTTTGGGTGGCCACTAGCTCCAGGCTGTGGTGTTTCACTGCGGGTGCAGGAATCGCCCTCCACTACCCCTTCCTTGGGCCTCCTGGGTCCCCAGTACCCCTCTGGGGATTGCAGAGCCCTCCTTTCCCCATGTGCACCTGGGTTTAGTGCTCTACCTTCTGCTCCCTGCACTGTGAGTCATCCCTGTTTCGTTAAATCTGCACTCAGTGGCCCCTCCCAGGCAAACCCTGTGCCTGGAGATCCCCTGGGGGTTCTCTCATCAGCACAGTCACATGTGGGGCAGCCTGGCACAGGCAATGCAGAGACCATTGCCTGTCTGCAGTGGTCACTGAGAGATGAACCCTAGATTGAGGCTAACAGATCACCCTGGAATGCTGAGGTCATCCCCTGGATCTCATGCAGTTCACAAGCAGAAGAGCAGCCCCATTTGTGGTTGCACACCCTTGCGCATATTTTTTGATTCCAGTTTCTAAAGAGAGGCCAGATTCAGGACCATCATAGGGAAGACCCCCTTTTATTATGGAAATGTTATTCTGGAGTCCAGCTGTGGCTTAAGGGAGCCCAAGGACTGCTCCTGCCTGTTCTTCCAGGGCACGTGGAAACACTAGGATCTCTCTTCCAGGTTATGAGAGTTCCTGGGCCATATCTGCAGAATAAAGCATGGAAGGACAGCACGGAAATGAGGAGGACAGCTCTAAATAGAGAAAGTCCTGCTGCCCTCCTGGAATGTGTCTTCAGGAAAGATGAACTGACATGGGAAGGCGGCCTCTAGACTTTCCTTCAATTCACTCATGTTTAGTTTTGTGTGTTGGAGCTTTGCATGGAACCATGGAAACCTGTGGTGACCCTTGTTTGCCATTTCTCTCATATTAGAGAGATTTGAGATGACACTCTAACCATAGGCATGAGAGCTGAGATCTCCTAAACAACACTGGACCCCTGGTCTCAGCCCACCTGTCCTTGTCCCGCTGTGACTCTGTACCCCAGAGGTCCCTTGGTGTCAGTGCTGGAAAAGACGCTGCAGAGGGAAACTCTCCTCCCTGCACGGGGCACATCCAAGGGAGCTCAAAGAAGCGGGTCAGAGGATCCTCCCTCTCTGCTAGTGAAGGGGGAAGCCTGGCTTCCTGCTTTATCATGGTCTATGTTTAAGTGCTAAATGAGAGATTCCTGTGCAGACATGACAAAAACTAGGCATCTTTATTTTAGTATTTATTAGTTTAAAATGGATGTAAAAGAGAAGTAAAAAAGAAAGAAATGGATAAAATACAGCCTTGATGCCAGATATCCTGGTGAGTGAATGAAACAGTTGTTACCACTGACCTTGTACCCACTGGATGAGTTTCTTCAGTGCCTCCTTGAGCTCCTTGTTCCTCATGCTGTAGATGAGGGGATTCAGGGCTGGAGGCACCACTGAGTACAGAATGGACACAACCATATCTAGAAGTGGGGAGGAGATTGAGGGGGGCTTCAGGTAGGCAAACAATATAGTAATGACAAACAAGGAGACCACGGCCAGGTGCGGGAGGCACATGGAAAGGGCTTTGTGCCGGCCCTGCTCTGACGGGATCCTCAGCACAGCTCTGAAGATCTGCACGTAGGACACCACGATGAAAATGAAACACCCAAGGATTAAACAGGCACTAACCCCAAGAAGCCCAACTTCCCTGAGGTAGGAGTGTGAGCAGGAGAGCTTGAGGATCTCGGGGATCTCACAGAAGAACTGCTCCACCACATTGCCTTGGCAGAGGGGTAGGGAAAATGTGTTCCCAGTGTGCAGGAGAGCATAGAGAAAACCACTGGCCCAGGCAGCTGCTGACATTTTGACGCAAGCTCTGCTGTCCAGGAGGGTCCCATAGTGCAGGGGTCTGCAGATGGCAACATAGCGGTCGTAGGCCATAACTGTGAGGAGAAAAAACTCTGCTGAAAACAAGAAGACCATGAAAAATATCTGGGCAGCACATTTCGAATAGGAAATGGCCCTGGTGTTCCACAGGGAGTTGTGCATGGATTTGGGGATAGTTGTGGAGATGGAGCCAAAGTCAAGGAGGGAGAGGTTGAGGAGGAAGAAGTACATGGGGGTGTGGAGGCGGTGGTCGCAGGCTACGGCTGTGATGATGAGGCCGTTGGCCAGGAGGGCAGCCAGGTAGATGGCCAGGAAGAGCGAGAAGTGCCAGAGCTGCAGCTCCCGCGTGTCTGAGAACATCATAAGCAGGAACTCGCTGAAGGAGCTGCTGTTGGACATTAGTTCCTTCGGGGCCCAGGAGCCCAATCCAAGGAAGGAAAGAAAGCCAAAAGTTAAGGCAGGCTTTTCTGAGCCAAACCATTTCACTTTCTCAAGGAACTCCCCACATTTCCTCTCTCCCTTATTTCAGCTCCATTTCTGGTGCTCCACTTTGAACTGGCTGAGTGTGCCAAGTTCAGCAGGGACTCCTGCCCATAGCTCTGGAGGAGTTGTTTCTGCTTTGCTGCAGGTGGAAATAGATGCACTAGTCTTTGACTGGTATTTGTGGAGATGCCTTGGAATGACATATTGCATTGCTTGGAATCGACTTAGTCCAGAGACCACATGGGAATATTCTCCATTCACCAGCATGAGAGCTGAATACAGCCCTCACACTAGTTGCATCTGAAGGGGAAGAGCTCTGTGAGGGATTCACCCCCATCACTCTTGCCCTCCTCAACAGAGATATTTGTATCTGAGTCTGCCACACCAGATCTCACTCCAACAAGGAAGAACAGCAGTCAAAGGGAAACAAGGATAGACCTTACCCTTTCTACATGTCAAGATGTCTAGAGATAGACCTTGTCCTCATGCCTCCTTTAACCCTGCACCCTTATTCCAGGCACTGCAGAGAGAAGGAGTAGCTTTGATGCACAGAACCTGCAGGAGACGATGTCCTCCCCTTCTACGGCAGGGCTCTTCAACGTTTAGAATTCAAATATTCTCTGCAAAAGGATAAGTGGAGGAGTCTGTTGATATATAAGCATGCGTGTAAATAATATATATGATGGTGCACACACAAACACACAAAGGTGCCTACTCACTGTGGGAACATATTTTGATAGAGCAGAAATTTTTGGTGCTTCAATCGTTCTCAGCATAAACCCTTGCGCATCCCAAAAGGAAAAAAAAGAAAAACCTTGTTATGACTTTGTCATGGGACCTGCTTCATCGCTGAGCCTTGCCCCTCACTGTCGTGTACTTGCACCTCACTCACATGAAGGACAACGATACTCACAAGTGAGCCCAGTTCTTCCTGCAGAAACCTCCCAGGAGCAGGGGACTGTCCAGGGGCACCCCCATGTTTGCAGGTGCTAAGGAGCAGCTCAGATAGACCCTGATGCAGCAGCCCAGGAGAAGCTGGTGCTGTCTATGGACTAAGGGGTGGGTGAGGGGACAGTCTGAAGTCCCTGGCAGACTCTTTGGCTGCTCCTTGAATCTCTTAATGAGTCTCAATCTGTTGTCCAAATCTGACAGTTTTGTTTCCATTTTACTCTTACCAAGTGGAAGGAAATTGTAAGCACCAACTCACTGGCTTCTCTTTCAGGAAATGCCTGCCTTGCCTTTCCTGTTGCAAAGTGCCCCCTGAAATGTGCTCACAGCTAGACCTGTGAGCAGACCTGACCCCCGCAGCACCCTCCCAGCAGGAGAAGGAGCCTGTCCTGGTAGAGGATAATCCTCCCACCCAGAACTTCTCCCCTCAGTGCTGTGGGGAGCTCCCTGGGCAGGCTGAGTGCTGACCTTCACAGGCGACACAGTCGCTGCTGCGGGCACACGGCACCTTTGGGTGCAGGGACCCTGCTCTGAAGTGCAGACCTCTCACCCTGTCTGCACAACCCGGCTTCACATCACTGCTGTTTCTGTTGGGGAAGGCAACAGAATGCCCTGCTCATAGGTGGTATGTTAGAGAATCCCTGCTCTGAAGCAGCTCCTCTTCCTCTGCACTGCAAAAACCAGAAGAAAGAAGAGAAAAATGCTGCCAGCCATGGGGTGTGATGGGTTCTTATGTCCCCTTCAAGAAGCTCCGTAGCATTGTCCTGTAAGCACAAACTCACCGTGTCAAGAGCTGTGGAGGTCTCCTGTGTGCTCCCGCTCCACACTGCCGTTCCCCTCTCGCTGCCTTCTCTCCTCTACTGTCCGCAGCAGCAGGCAGTGCCCGCAGCCCTGCTGCTCTTGGCACAGGAGCTGCTCCTGCACTCGGCTGTCTCTGGGCAGTGCTGACAGGCTGCCACGAGCTGCCTCCGTCCCAGGAGCCTGGCCCCGCTCAGGAGCAGAGGCCCAGCTGAACTCACCAATTTCTCTGTCCCTTGTGTCCCCTCCTCCTGGGAAATGTGCACTGGAATAGAGCGAAGTAATTACCTATCATCTTTTCCCATTGACTAGAGAGCAACTATTTCCAACATTGCAAGTTCTTTCATCAGAGCATGACTACCTATGAGAAATAGAAATGTGCTCCTGTGGAACCCCCCAAACCCTCATCTTTGACCTAGGCAGGACACCTAGTTAGGACATGAAGGGAGCTCCTTGACACATGGTTCAGGCATTGACTCAGATGTGTCAGTCTTGGCACCTCCTGCTGGTCTAGAAGCCCCTGGCGTAAAGTGGGATTCAGAAAACTCCTGTGAATTTCACAGGCAGGTTGTATGATTCCCCTTGCCACAACTGAAGTGAGAACAACACAGAGGTCTGCAAGAGAGCTCCTTGTCTAAGCTGCAATTGCAGTCACTGGAAATGGAGGATGAGAGTCAGCTGATCACACACAAACTCTCCCTGGTGACAATCCAAAAGACTGAGGAGGTCAAAGGCCTGTGTCAGTATCCACTTTTTCTGATGCGGCTCCTGGGAGACCTGCATCATCCTAGAGGATCAGGGTGGGGAGCCAATGGGGAATTGCATTGCCCATCTGAAATGACCCCAGATGCCAACAAAAATGGCAACCCCAGGAACAATGAAGATGAGGCATAGAAAGATTCTAGCACTAAACAGCAGCTCTGGTAATTCAGTGCAGAGCCTTGATTTGATGGCATAGAAAAGTGCTGGCAGGGCCTTGTCAGATGCTTGGGGTGTCCAGCGCAATCACGTGTTTCTAGCAAATGCAGCAGGGCACCTGCAGGAAAATCATGCCCCTTGGAGTGACTGCTGGGTAAGTGTCCCAGGGCATCCTATGTTTCCATCCTGTACCCAAAGACATTCCAGCACTGGCTGTAGGGAAAGCCCATCCTGTCTACATCCAGGGTGCTGCATAAACGGGAGGCATCCTCACCCCGCCATGTCTCTGCTCCAGTTTCTGCCCTCTCAAACCCTTCTAGCTCTCCTCTCCTGAATTTCTGCTCCCCCTGCCAGATGATATGAACAAGGACTGGGCTAATGCCTGAGGCTTGGCAGGTGTGACAGTCACAAGTGGCCCATGTGCCCACCTACAATCCCTGCACACATACACCCATGGTCCCTACAGCACTGGCACGGCCTTTGGGTGCCTGGCACTCCCCGGGTATCCCCTTTGCCCTGCTTATTGGCTTGATGGGCCAGCAAAGGTACTGCTGGTGCTCTGAAAAGGCAGAGTGGGCAAAGGCACTTTTGGAGCTTCCTCACAACCTGCTGATCTCTCCATGGGCATTGGAGTCTTCAGCCAGTGCCATTGTGGTGGCCTTTGCTCTGGAACAAAGCAGTGATGCACAGATTATGCCTCCAGCAGCAGCATCCCTGCACATCTGGGCATGCACTGATGCGAAAAGGAGAAACATGTCCTAAATATTCATGATTTTATTCTGCATTTCCTATACTATAATTCATATTGCTTTCATGTACCCTCATACCAGCTTATTACAAGATGAAATTGGAGAAGACAAATAGCAAGGGCCTTTCTCACTCTCCCCCACTTTTTTTCTCTTCTTTTTCATTTTATTTTTTCAGTAGGAGCTGGAGGAGGCCCTGGAGCTGAGCCCACAGCAGGGCAACAAGGCTGCAGGTTGTCACATTTCCTTTTGATGGAGACTCTTCCCATCTGCCGGCCTGATGGTCATCAACCAGGTGGCCAAGACGGTGATGAGAGCCTTACACTGGGAGTGACTCAGGGGAGAAGACTCCAGCAAGAGTGAGAGGCTGGGATGGCAGGGAAGGGTGCAAGTGATGTGAACAAAGGAACCCCTGGAGAGAGCAGTGGGATGCAGGGAGCTCTGCTTAGGGACAGACAGAGAGCCTGTCAGGATTGTAGGGATGAGGATTAGTGGGCAGAGCAACAGAGCTGGCCTTGTGTAGATCTCTACTATGGATCTCTGGAAAGACATCGTGATGGGATCCCCATGGTTTTCACCAAGATATTGTGATGGCGTCTTTCTCCATGGTCTCCACCAAGGAATCATGATGGGACCTCCATAGTCCCCACAAAGGCATCATGATAGGGTCTGCCATGGTGTCCAGCAGGACATGATGATAGAGTCCCCAAGGAAACCACCAGGGCTTTGTGATGGCAGTGGTAGCATGCCCATAAGGCCATTGTGAGCGGGTGGTCCCCATGGTGACCATGTTATTGTTGGGGACCAAGGCCCCAGGTTCCCCACTCTGAGGAGAGCAGCTCCAAGCAACTCTGAAGGGTGGAGGACCTCAGGAAAGGCAGCCATTAAGTAAGCATCTGTTAAGAAGACGAATGCTCCATACAAGCATTTGGTAAAATTAGGAAACATCTCTGGAGCCCAGCGTGACTAAACAGGGAACTGGCGTGTGGCCTTCAAGTCAATAAGGCAGCATGTGGAAAGGGGAAGAGGCTGCAAAGGAGGAAGTCACAAATATTGTCCGGTAAAGTAAGGATGGTTTGACCAATGAAGAAGGAAGAATGAAGAAGGAAAATGTGGGCTAATGGCTGAATGGGACTGGGATTTTAGCAAGTGCAGCCCTGCTTGGCTTCAGTCAACCTTCACCAACAAGGTGAAGCCTGAGAAATGTCTGAAAGTGGCAACTGGAGAGCTCACTTCTCTGTCCCTGGCCTTGCAAGTGTGTGCCCTGGGCAGAGCTGTGGGATTGCCTGGGGTTGGCGCTTGGTTTGGGGGTTTGGTGTTTGGCAAGACAGGATCAAAGTCCTGTGGGATGAAAGAGCACAAAGTCTGAGCACAGGCTGAGATGAGGGTGAGCCTCAGCTCCATGATAACTGCTGCGGGCTGCTCTTTGGGTAGAAGTGGGATGGAGGACAGTCTGTGGCAGAAGACAGTCTTCCTCCTGGAGGCACCAAAGCAGGCTCGCTGTTCTTCAGTTCCTCAACAGGGTTTCATGCACTGTGCTATGTAAGATAGAGATGATAGTCCAGAAAAGAGCAAAGGTGCCCTTACCAAAGAACCTCCTAAGAACTAGGAGCCTAGGTTCTTACCAAACAACCTCCTAAGAACTAGAGCCTAGGGCTCTGCTTTTTGCCTTACTTCATGGCCATGGTGAAAGTAGTGCATGAACATGGTGCTGCCAAATTAGAAGAATGAAAATGTATTTCATAATGTTAAAGACTGCCTGATGTTTTGGAAAAGGCAATCTTTGTTATTCCTTGGGAATGATCTCACTTATGACTATAATCTGCTTTAGGGGATAGATTCCATTTGATCACATAGAGAGGCCGGTGCTGCTGGAGATGCTCTGTGTTCATTGTATTCCCCTGCAGTGCTGAAAATTTTGGAGGCAGTTCCTGCAGGCCCTTAGCTTGTCATTAGGAAATATATCTGAAATTAAAAGTCTGTTAAGAGCACTTATTTCCCTCCTTTGACTAGAAAGGAAAGTCCAGATAACTGGATTTGACAGAGACATCTGTCCGGATGGGGTCTGACATCGGGCAGAATCTCCCTCCTCATATACACCCTTTCACCAATCCCTCACATATCTCTACAAGCCTGATTAAGCTGAACTTTTTGAAAGGCAGCTTTGATTCAGATGATCTGCACATCTGCACTTTCAATTTTTTTTTAAAGTCTTCCTCCTCCCCTTGCTCTTTATCGTTCAGACACCTCTCAACTCTTCCCTTGCTGCTTTGAGCTTCAGGGAGTCTTTCAGGAGACTCTTGTTGTCTCTTAACCAGCTCCTTTACCATGTGTCTATCCAGCCCTTTCTATCTAGTTGTGAAAAACAGTTCAAGGAAGGTTATTCCTTGTAGGCTGTGGAGCTCCTTGGAAGCAATCAGGACTCAACTAGCAGTTGAGAAGTGTGTTTTGTTTCCTATTGACACAGGATCCAGGTTATTTTGTTTCATCACACTTAACATTTCTGCCGGTTTGCCACTAGTTCAGGTGGGAATTTGGTGCACATGAGCTATAGCATTCAGTTCCTGGAATGGAAAAACAGTTTGATTTTAAGCAGAGTGATCTGAGTCCCCAGTGGCTGATGAGGGAACTGGCAGGGCTGGGGAGCTGGGCAGGAACCTTCTGCATACAGGTCTCCCCTCAGAAATACTGCTTTTCGCACATGTCCAGACTTCATTGGGAGGCACTCTAGGAAGCGGAGAAAGTGCATGCCTGATTCAGAACATGGAAAAAATAAGAAAGCTGAAAAAAAAACCCAGCTATCTCTTTTTTCAGGTGCTCACTGAGATCTGCCTATTTTTAATACACTCCATTCCAATTAGGTAGAACAGAGTTGAAGATTGAAGAAAATTATAGCAAGAATCATGGCTCCTGAGGGGGTTTGCATTTCACTGACCCCTTGGGAGTAGTTGGAGCTGAGTCCATGAACCTCTGATGCTGAGAGGAGACTGAAGAAACTTCTCAAGAAGTTCAAGTCAGAAGCACATCCTTAAGTTTCTTGGAGGGTTAATGGGTCCCACTGTGGTTCATTACCAAGGAAAGCCTCCCCAGGGGCTGATCAGAGCAGAGAGTTGGAAGTCATTATTGCAGATAGGAAAAGGCAACGTGCAGGTTCCTCTGATGCCAGGTCAACCCTTCATGTGTGTTAACAAGCAGAATGACCAAACAGAGGTGCCCAGTCCCTGAGTACGGACATCCTTTCCACCATGCTTTGCCCAAGGCTTTTGGTTGGAGCAGTATGTGGGTGGGGGTGTTCAAGGCCTAGGGCAGGACACTGATCCAGGACCTCTTGTGTCCCTGGGGGAAAGCAGGCAAGGAGGCCCTGTTGCCGGAAGGAAGAAGTTTCTTCTTCTAGGCCTCAATGGCAGAGACACCAGCCATGGCCAAGAGGACATAGACCTAGTTCTTGAGGAGGTTTTTGGCACTGCCCTTGGCTGTCTCCCCCTTTGGCTCCCCTACACTTTCCCATGCTTGTCCCTGTTTCCCTGCAGCTTGTAGACACCCAGCCTGCTTCCCCACCTTGTTCTCACCCCAGCATCTCTCCAGCTTTTCCCATATTTCTCTGTCCTTGGAGACTCTTCTTTGAAACAATAAGGCATGAGTTGATCTCAGGTCCCCTCCAGGTCACCTCTTGCACCACAGAACTGCTCTTTAATGACATTTCTCCTTTCTTCAAATCAAGTCTGTACCTTAATAAGCAGTTTGTGGCTCTTTCTCATTCGCAATTTCTTTCCCACTACCAGAAAAACTTCCATTGTTCCTGAAACCACCCTGCAGGCAGTCACAGGCTCCTGCTCTCTTTCCATTAGCTGTAGCACTTCAGCAGGCTAAAGAAGCTCATGGTCCTCAGCTTCTCCATGCAGGCCATGTGCTGACCAGGCCTGTAAAAGCAACCTCACCCCAGCAGAAGGGCCTGACTCTGGGGAGGCCATCTCAGGTACTGACCCATAGGCAAAAAAGAAAAATAAAGGAAAAAAAAAAAAACATCGGTAGAAGACTTAACTTCTTTGCACTGAAAAAACACAAACTCCCTCCTCACAGGGGGGCAAGTGATACTCGTGCCCCCAGCCACCTTGGAGACCTGACACTGAACTCACTTCATGTGACGAGAACAGTTCTTCTACAGAGAGCCCCAACTGGATGCAGTATCTAGAGGTACTCTAATGAGTACAGAGTAGGGGGACTCCTGTTCATGCAGTCCAGGACACTGTGGCCTCCAGAGCATGTTGCTGGTTCACATGCAGCTTGCTGCCCACAAAGGTCCTTCTCCAAAGAGCTGCTGCCCAGCCGGACATTCCCCAGTCCATATCACTGTAAGGGCTGGTCTCTCCCAAGGGCAGGACCTGGTTTTTGTCCTTATTGGAACACCATCCCTACAAAGTAGATAATACTATCCTGTGTAGCCAAGCTGATCTCCCAAGGCGTGTTCTAGTTTTAATGAGCATCAGAATGGACCATCCTTGTGCTGGGTGGCTGTGCTCCTTAAAGACCTGCTGGCTTTCCTAAGCTCCAACCCCCTTTCAGATTGTCAGATTCCCTCGCCCGGAGGGAGCCTATGCAAGCTCTCCCCTAGACCTTGATCCATCCGATGCAAGAGCTCCTTCCATCGGAGCTGTCCCTTCACATTAAGGACATTCACCCTGCTCTTCCCTGCTCACCTTTCTTCCTGCGGCGCTTGTCCTCTGCCATCACAGCCCTCTAGTCATGTGAGTGGTCTCAAAGCATCTCAATTATTCCAGCTGTGTTTCAGTGCAGTGACAGCTTGTTCCTCTCCATCTGTTCGCCTCTGTGCCCCAGGCTGCATGCACTTGTGTGCGATATTGGGGTTGGAGAGCCTCAACTGTGGCACAAAGGAGGATCTGAAATGGAGAAACCTGTTACCAAGAGCCAAGGACACCGTGTGTGCAATGGCCCCACTTGACAGCGGGGACATGCTCGTGTAGAGAGCACTTGTCAGGGCTATGCTGAAAGGAGGTTCCCACAAAGAGAGCAAAGTCTGTAATGCCCAAGGCCAGGGAGAAACAGGAGAGGGATTTGCCTCCTAGGGGCAATTAATGGCAAGTTGGGCCTGTGACAGAGGGGAACCCCTCTCCAGGAAGGACAAGGTGCGACTGAAGAAGTCCCTGGACCTGGGCAGGCTGTGATTTACCACATGGAGGTCATCGTTAGCCCATTTCCTTCATGTAAGGGTGTGAAGAGTTTCCAGAGAGGGAGAGCTACAAGATTTTAAGGGTGAGGCTACTAGAGAAGAGACCCCTTTCCACCACTGGATGACAAGGACAATGTTAGTGATGTTCACAGGGTCTCTGGACGGCAGTCCAAGCCAGGACCTTCTTCACTGGTGCATTGTCCTTCAGGGAGGTCAATTCAGCTCTGTCGCAGGCCCCAAGGTGCTGCAGAGGGAGCTCAGGCAGCAAAACTCTCTCCTGCCAAGGCTGAGCAACCCAGCTCTGTTTCCCCCTGGCCCTGGGCTCTGCAGGCTTTGCTCTCTTAGTGGAACTCCTCTCTCACCATCACGTTGCCACCTGCTCTCCATGACAGCATGCCCGTGCTCTGAAGTGCAGGCACCAGAAATGCTGTGTCCTTGGCCCTTGGTAGAACAAGTTTCACCATCACCAACCTGTTCTCGGCGCCACAGCTGAGGCTTTGCAATGGAAACATGCACAAGTGCATAAAGCTTGGGGCCGAGAGAGGAGCAGATGGAGTGTGAAGGGGCAGCTCAGCTATGTGGAGCTCTTTGAACATGAGGGCTAGGGCTTGAGTTCAAGCTTGTAGGTGACAAGGGTGAGACCACAGTGGGAGTGACCAAGCACCCAGGCAGGGTGAGGAGGTGGGTACAGTCTCCTTTAAGCAATGTGAACAAGTGTGTGGCTGAAAGGGCACCCCACGTGCACACAGCCTGCCAGCACTGGCTGCAAAGCTCTGGGAATAGCTGTTCTTGGGGACTGGCTGGCTCCTGCAATGAGCTCCCAGGAGCTGGGAGAGGGCCGAGGAGGCAGCAGTGCCCTGGTCTCCGCCACATGTCAGCACCTTCACCTCGCAAACCACAGGAGGACTCACGTCCTTCCTCCCCACACTCCTCCCAGCAGACAACTCCTCCCCAACAGGCTGAGGGCAGCCCGAGGCCTCCCTGTCCACCCAGAGGGCATGTCCCGGATGGGCTCCCATCAACACTGCCAGCTGCTTGTTCCCAAGTGCCTGTCCCAGGAATCGTTCTCTGGAGGGGACTGCTCACTTGTCCCAGTGAGCACAGGCAGTGCAGGGCCAAGAGGATGGCGCCAGGCCTGTTCTTCCAACGTTCCCTTGGACAAGCAGCTTGTGAGGAGCAGGAATGGCCAGACCCCATGGGTGTCCCTGCACCAGCTCTATGGAGCAGCTTGGGGACGTGGTTGAGTTCAGCACCAAGAAAGTGTGGGTGCAGCAGCAGGGCTGGCCATCACTGGTGCTGGTGGGGCAGGGGTGGGAGAGCTCCTGGCAGGTTCCCTTCTCCCAAGGGGAACATGGGGGCTTCCATGTGTGCCCATCCCTGCACCCGCACGCGGCTCCCTGGCTCCACTGTGCAGACACCACCCAGGGCAGGGTGCTCAGCCCTGGGGAAATGTCCCTCTGACATGGTCCCCATGACAGCCCGCACTGCCCTGTCCCCCACAAACCCTGCTGGGCCCAGCCTTGTACCACGTTGGGGTTGGTGCAGAGCTGTCCTTGGCCTCTGAGCTGGGAGGGAGGCTGGGCAGGGCCGGCTGGTCCTCTGGCTACAGGCACCGAGGCCGGCAGGAAGGAGCTGCCCAGGCAGCCAAACACTGACACTGAAGGTGACCTCAGGGACTCTCCAGGCTCCCTTCCCTGGGCCTCCTGGGTCCCCACTGCCTCTTGTGGGAGTGCAGAGCTCTCCCTAGCCTGCACATTCATTATTTTTGCCCTTTCCATTTGGGTGGCTTCCCTCAAGTTTCTGACGCTCCATTCACTGCTAGGAACATGGTGCCCTTGGAGATGCCCTGTGCTCTCCTGGAGGCTCCATATCCATCTTCAGCCCTGTCACATGGAAGATACGGCTTGACCATTCACCATCTGCAGGAGCTCTGAGCACCCACAGTGAGAACTGAATCCAACCCTCCTTCCCTAACACATCATATATGAGATCATTGCTGGAGGCCCTGGAGAGCCCTGAGAAAAAATCAGATGCTTTGATGGCGAAAGTCCAAGAGCACATTTTAGAATCTGACTTTGGAAGGAGAGGCCAATCTTCAAGTACTGCAGTGAGGAAATCCACTTTTATTTGAGCGAAGCCAGGACTGACACAGAAATGCAAGGATAGACATATTTACAGCAGGTATGGCAATTATACAGAGCTGCATCATGCTTCTGGCAAAGCAGGATGCATTCAAAAACTTATGTAAAAAATCATTATAAACACAGAGAGAATGCTCAAAGCACAGAACTATCTGAGATGCCTTAGGAACCACTTGTTAGAAAGGACAGGGAGCTTTTTTCTAGGACCAACTGAGCCAGTTTCATTAGGGTGTTCTTCAGATCCTTGTTCCTCATGCTGTAGATGAGGGGGTTGACCGTTGGAGGCACCACTGAGTACAGAACAGCTACCACCAGATCCACAGATGGGAAGGAGATGGTTGGGGGCTTCCCGTAGGCAAACGTGCAACTGCTGAGAAACAGGGAGACCACAACCATGTGCGGGAAGCACATGGAAAAGGCTTTGTGCCGGCCCTGCTCTGAGGGGATCCTCAGCACAGCTCTGAAGATCTGCACGTAGGACACCACAATGAAAACGAAACATGCAAAGAATAAACAAATACTAAACACAAAAAGCCGAACTTCCCTGAGGTAGGAATCTGAGCAGGAGAGCTTGAGGATCTGGGGGATCTCACAGAAGAACTGTTCCACCACATTGCCTTGGCAGAGGGGTAGGGAAAATGTGTTCCCAGTGTGCAGGAGAGCATGGAGAAAGCCACTGGCCCAGGCAGCTGCTGCCATTTTGACACAAGCTCTGCGGTCCATGAGGGTCCCATAGTGCAGGGGTCTGCAGATGGCAATGTAGCGGTCGTAGGCCATGACTGTGAGGAGATAAAACTCTCCTGCAAACAAGAATGCTGCCAGGAAGACCTGGGTAGCACATCCTGAGTAGGAAATGATCCTGTTGTTCCTCAGGGAATTGGCCATGGCTTTGGGAACAGTCGTGGAGATGGCTCCAAGGTCAAGGAGGGAGAGGTTGAGGAGGAAGAAGTACATGGGGGTGTGGAGGCGGTGGTCGCAGGCTATGGCTGTGATGATGAGGCCGTTGGCCAGGAGGGCAGCCAGGTAGATGGACAGGAAGAGCGAGAAGTGCAAGAGCTGCAGCTCCCACGTGTCTGAGAATGGCAGGAGGAGGAACTCGTTGAGGGAGCTGCTGTTGGACATTAGCTCCTTTGGGAATCCTGTTCAAGGAAGGAAAGAAAGCAAAAATTTAGAGCGGACTTGTCTGAGCCAAACCATTTCAGTTTCTCAAAAATCCCCCATATTTCCTCTCTCCCTTAATTCAGCCCCATTTCAGGTGATCCACATTGAAATGGCTGTATTCTCTGCAGCAGGGACCCGCTTCCCATGGCTCCAAAGGAGTTGTTTCTGCTGTGCTGCAGGTGTAATTGGATATGTCAAACTACTCTTTGATTAGTATTTCTGGAGATGCCTGGGAAGGGTGTCTTGCATTGCTTGGAAGGGACTTGTCCCGGAAACCCAGCTGGGAATATTCTCCATTCACCAGCATCAGAGCTGAATACAGCACTCACACTGGTTGTGTCTGAAGGAGAAGAGCTTTGTGAAGGATTTGTCCCCATCTATCTTGCCCTCCTCAACAAAGATATTTGTATCTGAATCTGTCACACCAGATCTGACTCCAGCCAGGGAGGAGAACAGTCAAATGGAAGCAAGGAAAGACCTTACCTCTTTTTAGACGTCGATATGTCTAGAGACAGTACTTGTCCTCATGTCACTTCATCATCTGCGCCTGTCTTCCAGAAACTTCAGAGAGAAGGAGTAGCTTTCCTGCACAAAATCTGCAGGAGTCGATGGCCTCCCCTTCCATGGCAGGGCTCTTCAATATGCAGAAATCAAGTCTTCTCTGCAAAAGGGTCACTGCAGGAGTCTGTTGATATAGAAATGTGCGTATATATAATATATATGATGGTGCACACACAAACACACAAAGGTGCCTCCTCAGTGTGGGAGCATTCTTAGATAGAACAGAAATGTTTGGCATTTCAATCACTCTCAGCATGAACCCTTGTGCACTCCAACAGCAGAAAAAGGACTTTGTCATGGGACCTGCTTCATCACTGAGCCTTGCCCCTCACTGTCGTGTACTTGCACCTCACTCACATGAAGGACAACGACACTCACAAGTGAGCCCAGTTCTCCCTGCAGAAACCTCCCAGGAGCAGGGGACTGTCCAGCGGCACCCCATGTTTGCAGGTGCTAAGGAGCAGCTTAGATAGACCCTGATGCAGCAGCCCAGGAGAAGCTGGCGCTGTCTATGGACTAAGGGATGGCTGAGGGGACATTCAGATGTCCCTGGCAGACTCTTTGGCAGCTCCTTGAATCTCTTAATGAGTCTCAGTCTCTTGTCCAAATATGACGGTTTTGTTTCCATTTTCCTCTTACCAAGTGGAAGGAAATTCTAAGCACCATCTCAATGCCTGCCTTGCCTTTCCTTTTGAAAAGTGCCCCCTGAAATGTGCTCACAGCTAGACCTGTGAGCAGACCTGACCCCTGCAGCACCTCCCAGCAGGAGAAGGAGCCTGTCCTGGTAGAGGATAATCCTCCCACCCAGAACTTCTCCCCTCAGTCCTGTGGGGAGCTCCCTGGGCAGGCTGAGCGCTGACCTTCACAGGCGACACAGTCACTGGTGCGGGCACACAGCACCTTTGGGTGCAGGGACCCTGCTCTGAAGTGCAGACCTCTCACCCTGTCTGCACAACCCGGCTTCACATCACTGCTGTTTCTGTTGGGGAAGGCAGCAGAATGCCCTGCTCATAGGTGGTATGTTAGAGAATCCCTGCTCTCAAGCAGCTCCTCTTCCTCTGCACTGCAAAAGCCAGAAGAAAGAAGAGAAAAATGCTGTCACCCATGGGGTGTGATGGGTTCCTATGTCCCCTTCAAGAAGCTCCGTAGCATTGTACTGTAAGCACAAACTCACCATGTCAAGCGCTGTGGAGGTCTCCTCTGTCCTCCCGCTCCACACTGCCGTTCCCCTCTCGCTGCCTTCTCTCCTCTGCTGTCCGCAGCAGCAGGCAGTGCCCGCAGCCCTGCTGCTCTTGGCACAGGAGCTGCTCCTGCACTCGGCTGTCTCTGGGCAGTGCTGCCAGGCTGCCACGAGCTGCCTCCGTCCCAGGAGCCTGGCCCCGCTCAGGAGCAGAGGAACAGCTGAACTCACCAATTTCTCTGTCCCTTGTGCTCCCTTCTCCTGGGGAATGTTCACTGGAATAGAGTGAAGTAATCACCTGTTGTCTCTTCCCATTGAGTGGAGAGCAACTCTTTCAAACCTTGCAAATTCTTTCATCAGAGGATCACTACCTATGACAGATGAAAATGTGTTCCTGTGGAACACCCAATTCTCATCTCTGACCTAGGCAGGACACCTAGTTAGGACATGAAGGGAGCTCCTTGACACATGGTTCAGGGATTGACTCAAATGTGTCAGTCTGGGCATCTCATGCTGGTCTAGAAGCCCCTGACATGAAGTGGGATTCAGAAAAATCCTACAAGCTTCACAGGCAGCTCAAGTGATTCCCCTTTCAAAACTGAAGTGAGCACAACATAGAGGTCTGCAAGAGAGCTCCTTGTCTAGGCTGCAATTGCAGTCACTGGAGATGGAGGATGGGAAACAATTGCTCCCACACAAACACCTGGGGACAGTTGAAAAGACTGAGGAGGTCCAAGGCATGTGCCAGGGCCCACTTGCTCTGATGCAGCTCCTCGGAGACCTGCATCATCCCAGAGCATCAGGGTGGGGGCCTCTGGGGATTTGCATTGCCCATCTGAAATGACCCCAGATGCTAAATACAACAGGAGCGCCATTCACTATGAATATGAGGCATAGAAAGATGCTAGTATTAAGCAGTGTCTCTGGTAATTCAATGCAGATACTTGATTGGATGGCATAGGAGAATGCTGGCAGGGCCTTGTCAAATGCCTGGGGTATCCAGCACAACCATGTGTCTCTAGCAGATACAGTAGGGCACCTGCAGGAAAACCATGCCCCATTGCAGTGCTTGCCGGGCAAATGCCCCAGGCTACGCTGATTTTCCTACCTCTACCCTAATCAATGAATTCCACACTGACTGCAGGGAAAGTTGTCCCACCTACATGCAGAACTGTCCCACCTACATGCAGAATGCTGCAAAAAGAGGAGGCACATCACTCCAAGCTCTGTGCTCTGGTCTCTGAACTCTCAAACCCTTCTTAATCCCCTCCCCTGAATTCCTGCTCACCCTGCTAGATTGTA
Source organism: Tinamus guttatus (assembly GCF_059628265.1). Taxonomy (NCBI): domain Eukaryota; kingdom Metazoa; phylum Chordata; class Aves; order Tinamiformes; family Tinamidae; genus Tinamus; species Tinamus guttatus. The sequence continues at coordinate 258,377 of NW_028289063.1, read as the reverse complement.
TGAACAGGGACTTCTTCAGTAGCACCTTCACTTTTCTAGAGATTGCTTCAAGAAATCTGCCATCCTGCCCTGTCCCTCAGGCTAGGCAGCTGTGATAGTCACAAGTGCTCCATGAGCCCACCTACAGCACCTGCACACATACACCCATGGTCCCTATGGCACTCGCATGGTCTTTGGGTGCCTGGCACCCCTTGAATATCTCCTTTCTTGTGCTTATTGGCCAGACAGGCCCAGCAAAGGTGCTGCTGGTGCTGTCAACAGGCAGAGTGGGCAAAGACCCTTCTGGAGCTTCCTCACAACCTGCTGTTCTCTCCATGGGCTTTGGAGTCTTCAGCCAGTGTCCTTGGGGTGGCCTTTTCTCTGGCACAGTGATGCACAGAACCTGCCTCCAGCAGCAGCATCCCTGCACATCTGGGCATGCACTCATGCAACAAGGGGAAACGTGTCCTAAGGATTCATGGTTAAATTCTGCATTTCAGATATCCTAATTCATATTGCTTTATAGTACCCTCATACCAGCCTATTACAAGCTGAAAATGGAGAGGACAATGAGCAAAGATTTTTCTTTTTTTACTTTTTCTTTTTTAGCAGGATTTGGAGGAGGACCTGGAGCTGAGCCCACGGCAAGACAGCAAAGCTACCGGGTGTGACATTTCATTTGGAAGGAGACTCCTCCCATCTGCCAACATGAAGGTCATCAACCAGCTGGCCAAGCTGGTGAGGACGGCCTTAAATTGGGAGTGAGTCGGGGGAGAAGAAGACTCCAGCAAGAGAGGGAAGGTGATGGCCTGAAATGATAGGGAAAGGTGCAGGTGAGAGAGCAGGGCAATGCAGGGAGCTAGGCTTAGGGATGGAAAGAGAGGCAGTCAGGATTGTTGGTATGAGGATTAGTGGGCAGAGCAACAGCTATGGCCTTGTGAGGATCTCTGCTATAGATCTCAAAAAAAAAACAATAATGATGAGGTCCCCATGGTTTTCACGAAGACATTGTGATGGTGTCTTTCTCCATGGTCTCCACCAAGGCATCATGATGGCATCTCCATAGTCCCCAGAAAGGCATTGTGATAGGGTCTCGGTGGTCTCCACCAGGGCATCAGAATAAGGTCCCCATGGAAACCACCAGGGCTTTGTGATGGCAGTGGCATCATGTCCATAAGGTTGCTGTGAGGGGACGGGCCCCATGGTGACCATGCCCTTGTTGGGGACAAAGACCCCAGGCTCCCCACTCTGGGGACAGCAGCTCCATCAGGAGGGAGCAGCTCCCCTTGGTGCCACTGTCAGGTCCCCATGAGAGGATCCTGAACATGGACAAGGAGCGGCAGGCGAACGCCTGCTCCCAGCCCACAGACGGGCTCTCCGGCTTGCAGGAGAGCGGGAGCGAGGTGAGCAGTGGGGCTGAAGGGAGAGGCAGGCAGAGGGGATGGCACCAACATGGAGAGCACAAGGATGGTGTCGAAGGGGAGCCGGAATGAGGGGAGAGTTGAGAGCTCTTCTGGGAAGGTTCATTTATTCCTGGCCCTGGGCATTGATGTAACTGGGTAGATTTAGTTTGTGCAAAGTTGGCCATGCCAAAACAGAGCATTTCCTTGAAGCTGCTCCCCAACCTCCTGCACCAGTCAAGAGAGGACGACACCTCCGAGTGCGACGTGCTCTGTGCAGAGAGTGAGGGGTGGCAGGGACAGCTGTGGGCAGGGGGCTTTTCTGAGCGCTGGGCTCTGAGTGGGACAAAGACACCTTACAGGTATAGGCCGGATGGTAAGAGAAATGTTTAGAAAATTTGTTTAAAAACAAATCTAGAAAGAAATTAAGAGAAAGAATTAAAGCAAAAAAAACCATTTGTTATACTTCCCGCCATTATTCATTGTTGTGTTTTAGTACACTAGACTTGGGCATGATCATTTGTTCTAGAAAAGGGAAGTGATCTTCAGAAGTGGGTGGGCTGCAGTCCCAGAGTCCTGCACAGCTGGTGCCATTCCAGGTGCCGTGGTCCCCTGTCCCCAGCCTCCCTCTGCAGCTCTGAGGGGCTCTGCTCTCCCGCAGGTCCCTGCGAGAGCTCTCAGGCCCACGCAGGTCACTCAGAGACACTGGGACATCTCCAAGTCCCGCTGGATGCTGGTGCTCGGACACTTGAGCTCTGCCTGCAAAGATAAAGGGCTGTTTTGAATGTTTTCCAGCGATGAAAGAGTGGAAATCTTCAGGAACTTGTTGAATCTGCTGTGAAGAACTATTTATCTGCCCTTGCTTTTTAATGTCCACTGCTCTCTCCATTTGACTGTAGAGGAAATCTCTGTGATCACTCCCATATTTTCTATGCCTTGAATACATTAATCATTTGCGCAGCCCCTCTGGGCAGCCCCTCTCCCAGCACAGCACTCACCCCCACTCCAGGCATGTTCTGCCCCTGGAGGTCTCCTGTGCTCCATGGTGGCTCGATAGCCCCTTCCAGGAGGATGGGCATCTGTCCCAGCTCTGTAATGAGTGGGACTGTCCTCAGCAGATCCCTCCTGAGCACTCACCCTCTCCAGGGTCCTGGGCACCCACAAGTGGCAGCTGAATCCAGTCCTCTTTCCCTAGCACAGGAACATGGCTGCACAGCCTCTCTGGTGTATCAGCCAAGCCTCCCACATTTGCATCATCACTGGGAGTGATGATACAAAACATCATCATTTGCTGGGAGTGCACTCTGTTCCTTCTTCCAGGTTACTGATGGAGAAGTTGAACAGGATTGGAACCAATACTACTCCCTGGGGGACACAGCTGGCTCCAGGCCCCCAATAGACTCTGCGCACATGTCAGGGCACAAGTAGGAAAACCTGAGAGAACCTGGGGTCTTTTCCTAGCAACTACTAAAGAAAGGCAGTTTCCTCATAGCTCCTGCCCATGCAGATGTGCTAGAAATCCCAGGCATGTATCATGGCCTTGCAGGCCTTCTTCAGTGTCACTGAATCGAGTGTCCAAAATGAATTATGGTCACAGTTTACATTGTTAACATCTCCACGTGTCTCAGCTTCCTAGTGAGTGTGGCTCTAACACTAGTGAGCATCTAGTGCTATTTCAGATGGCCAAGGAAGATGCCCACTGGGCCCTGACCAGGCATTCTAGAAAGATGTGAGTATCACATTTGCTCTATCAGAGCAATAGACATTAGCCCGTGCCTGGGACAACCCTGTCTCTTCAGATGTCACCTGGTGTCACCAGGCAATTGCCTCCCACCCGAACTGCCACGGGAAGGCTGCCTCTAGACATTCCTTCAATTCCCTCATGTTTAGTTCTGCGTGCTGGAGCCTTTGCATGGAACCATGGAAACCTTTGGTGACCCTTGGTTGCCATTTCTGTCATATTAGAGAGATTTGAGATCACACTCTAACCATAGCCACGAGAGCTGAGATCTCCTAAACAATACTGGACCCCTGGTCTCAGCCCACCTGCCCTTGTCCCGCCGTGACTCTGTACCCCAGAGGTCCCTTGGTGTCAGTGCTGGAAAAGACGCTGCAGAGGGAAACTCTCCTCCCTGCACTGGGCACATCCAAGGGAGCTCAAAGAAGTGGCTCAGAGAATCCCCCCTCTCTGCTAGTGAAGGGGGAAGCCTGGCTTCCTGCTTTATCATGGTCTGTGTTTAAGTGCTAAATGAGAGATTCCTGTGCAGACGTGACAAAAACTAGGTATCTTTATTTTAGTATTTATTATTTTAAGATGGATGTAAAAGAGAGAATTTAAAAAGGAAATGCATAAAATACAGCCTTGATGCCAGATATCCTGGTGAGTGAATGAAACAGTTGTTATCATTGACCTTGTACCCACTGGATGAGTTTCTTCAGTGCCTCCTTGAGCTCCTTGTTCCTCATGCTGTAGATGAGGGGATTCAGGGCTGGAGGCACCACCGAGTACAGAATGGACACAACCATATCTAGAAGTGGGGAGGAGATGGAGGGGGGCTTCAGGTAGGCAAACAATACAGTAATGACAAACAAGGACACCACAGCCAGGTGCGGGAGGCACATGGAAAAGGCTTTGTGCCGGCCCTGCTCAGAGGGGATCCTCAGCACAGCTCTGAAGATCTGCACGTAGGAAACCACAATGAAAACGAAACACCCAAAGACTACAGAGGTACTAACAACAAGAAGCCCGGCTTCCCTGAGGTAGGAGTCTGAGCAGGAGAGCTTGAGGATCTGGGGGATCTCACAGAAGAACTGCTCCACCACATTGCCTTGGCAGAGAGGTAGGGAAAATGTGTTCCCAGTGTGCACGAGAGCATTGAGGAAGCCACTGGCCCAGGCAGCTGCTGCACTTTTGACACAAGCTCTGCTGTCCATGAGGGTCCCATAGTGCAGGGGTCTGCAGATGGCAACGTAGCGGTCATAGGCCATGACTGTGAGGAGATAATACTCTGCTGATAAGAAAAAAAGGAAGAAAAAGACCTGCTCAGCACATTCCAAATAGGAAATGACCCTCATGTTCCACAGAGAATTGTGCATGGATTTGGGAACAGTGGTGGAGATGGAGCCAAGGTCAAGGAGGGAGAGGTTGAGGAGGAAGAAGTACATGGGGGTGTGGAGGCGGTGGTCGCAGGCTACGGCTGTGATGATGACAGAGCACTGGAACAGGCTGCCCAGAGAGGTTGTGGAGTCTCCTTCTCTGGAGATCTTCAAAACCCGCTTGGATGCAGTCCTGTGCCACGTGCTCTAGGTGTCCCTGCGTATGCAGGGGGGTTGGACTAGATGATCTCTAGAGGTCCCTTCCAACCCTAAGCATTCTATGATTCTATGATTCTATGATTCTATGATTCTATGAGGCCGTTGGCCAGGAGGGCAGCCAGGTAGATGGCCAGGAAGAGCGAGAAGTGCAAGAGCTGCAGCTCCCGCGTGTCTGAGAACGGCAGGAGGAGGAACTCATTGAGGGAGCTGCTGTTGGACATCTGTTCTGTTGGGCTCAGGAAAACTGTGTAGAGAAGAAAAGGCAATAACAGTTTAGAAGAATTTTCTCTGAAATAAACTTTCCATTTTTCATACAAATGCTTTTCGATCCATGTCTCATCTCTCAGTAATTTCTTCTTCACACTGTCACCCTCAGTCAGCTCCTCACTCTCTGCTCCGCCTGAGTGTTCTGGGAGGAGCCGGAGCCTGAGTTACTCTTCGCCAATGTGTATAAAGGACTGGTTCTTGATATCTCTCCTTTTCGGAGTTGATGTCACAGGACACCCACCTTTAAGATAAAGGATCTTTTAATATTCCCACATACACTCCCAAGGAGTTTGGGGTGCAGCAGGGGGTTTTAGCGTGTTTTTTACAATTTCTTATTTTGGATATTTTTAGATTCTGTCACAATAGCTCTCAGGTTCTTTGCATGTCTTTATTGGCATGCAAAGACAGATGTCTCTATTTCTGTAAATGTGAACATTAAGCAGACTGGAGAAGGAAATGGGCTCTCTGCTGCTTAGGGAGCAGTGAGGAGTGCTGTTGAGTCCATCTGCCTTTTTCCTGGTGGACAACCCTGGACTCTGTTGAGTAGAAGGCTGGTTTCAAATCACTCATTTAACTCTGCTCTCCCTCTAAGTTCAAGGTGGATATGTGATGGAGAGAACAGGACACTGCTCCTTACATGGCAAAGACTCTGTGCGCTGAATCCTGCCCTGGAGGGCACCTCACAAACCCAGCAGGACAACAGAGACAGTCACGTGTCCTGACAGTCACAGGGTCTCCTAAAGGGAGAGTCAACCCCTTTGCAGCCCCTCCAATGACGCTGCCCAGCACCCTGGGCACATTGACCCTCTTCAGACACCTCCATGGCAGGACCTCAGGGTGAGTATCTGAATTTGTAGCTGAAGCCCCAGCTGACTGCCAGGACAAGAGCAGAAAGGAGAGGCAGGGAAACGAGGAGAAACACTGTGACTGCTGCCAAGGGAGGACAGAGAGACAGAGCAGCACCGTCCCCAGGCTGCACCTCCCAGACAGGGTGGACTCCCAGGGCAGTGGTTCTCACACCCTGTGCCTTGCATTGGGAAATGGGCACATGGCAGGAGAGAGGCAGCTCTGCTGTTCTGGAAATCTGACTGCAGAGGAGGTCAGAAATGCCCTGGAGCCCTTCCCGTTGAGAGCAGAGTGAGACTAAGCACAACGAGAATGAGGAGAGCTGCAAAGGGGATATTGCTGCTGCCCACAGGTGAAAAGGCAGTTGAAGGAATATTCTGGGGTCCTCGCAGACCTATTGATCCCTCAGAGCCGCACTGCAGAACTCTCCTTCAGGCATCTAAACCTAAAATGTCCCATTCATTCGCTGCCTTGTCAAGGATACAAAACAAAATCCTAGCCTCTGGATATTCCCTTCCCTTTCATAGAAGCTTCCCAAGAGTGTCCTCTTGAAAAGCCCCTTCCAGATATGTGGTGTGGGTGAGGCTGAGCTGTGAGCAGCCCTGACCCCACACAGCAGCCTCTTAGCAGGAGAATGAACCTGCCCGGGGGGGATCTCTCCTTCCACCCAGAGCTTCTCCCTGCAGCGCCCTGGCAGGCTGAGTGCTGATCCTCACAGAATCACTGCACCGGGCACACAGCACCCTGGGGCGCATGGACACTGCTCTGAAGAACAGTGCTCTGAAGAACCTGTGTGCCCACATTGCCTTCACTGTCCTGCACCAGCCCCAGAAGAAGCAGCCGTGATGCCCTGACCTTGTGATGCTGGGGCAGGGAATTTCTGTTCTGAAGCATCTCCTCGTATGCAAAGTAGAAGCAGGGAGAACAGTCCTCAAAAAAAGAAAATTCATCAGCTGGGAGGGGTGCTGCAGACCCCTCCAGAAACCTCATTAGCATTACCCTGCAGCCGGTGACTTACCGTGTCACAGATTGCTCCCACCATGAGCTCTCCTCTGTCCTCCCACTCCACGCTGCCGTTCACCTCTCGCTGCCTTCTCTCCTCTGCTGTCCGCAGCAGCAGGCAGTGCCCGCAGCCCTGCTGCTCTTGGCACAGGAGCTGCTCCTGCACTCGGCTGTCTCTGGGCAGTGCTGACAGGCTGCCACGAGCTGCAGCCCAGCTCAATTTATGAATTACTCTGTCCCTTGGGATTCCTCCCTCTGGGATATGTTCCATCAAGTCGAGTAACCTGTTTTCCTTCTCTAAAGAGTACAGGGATACAGATTCCAACATTGCAATTTATTTCATCAGCTAATGATTATCTACCAAAGTTAGAAATGTCTCGCAGGAAGTCTGATTCACATCTCTTAACTAGGCAGGACACCCAGACAGGAATAAGAAGGGAGCTTGTTGATACATGGTGCATATATGATTCAGATGACTTATTCAGATGGCTTATTGGGACTCCACATGTCTGTTCAGAAGCACCAGGTTTGGAGAAGGATTCAGCTAACTCATGAACTCCACAAATACATGGCAGGTGGGATTCCCCTTTACCAGGCTAAGCATGCACATGGTCTGCTTGCAAGCTCCTGGCCTAAAGGTCCTAATGGAATCACTGGAGATAGAGCTTCAGTGGGAGGCCAGGTCAGGAATTTCCTTGGTCATCTCTAATGACCCTGGATGCCTTCTATCCTGCTAGAGCACCACTCACAATAAAGCTGAGGGACAGGCAGACCCCTACAGCTCATAAAGCTGATCTATTCCAGTGAAGATCATTTATAGAATCACAGAATGGTTGAGATTGGAAGGACCTTCGCAGATGGTCTAGTGCAATCCCCTTGATAAAGCAGTGTCACCTACAGCACGATGCACAGGATCCTGTCCAGGTACGTCTGGAATATCTGCAGAGAAGGTGACTCCACAACCTTTCTGGGCAACCCATGCCAGTGCTCTATCACCTTCACAGTCAAGATGCTTTTTCTTAAATTCAGGCAGAACTTCCTGTGCTTCAATTTGTGTCTGTTGCCTCTTGTGCCATCACTAGTCACCACTGAAAAGAGTCTGGGCCATCCTCTTCTGCTCTTGGCATCCTCCCTTCAGGTATTTGCACACGCTGATAAGATCCCCCCTCAACCTTCTCTTCTCCAGGCTGAACAGGCCCAGCTCCCTCAGCCTCTCCTCATAGGGCAGATGTTCCAGGCCCCTGATCATCCTTGTGGCCCTGCGCTGGACTCTCTCCAGCAGCTCCACATCCCTCTTGTCCTGTGGAGCCCAGAACTGGACACAATACTCCAGATGCGGCCTCACCAGGGCTGAGTAGAGGGGCAGGATCACCTCCCTCGACCTGCTGGAGACGCTCTTCTTAATGCACCCCAGGATCCCATTGGCCTTCTTGGCCACGAGGGCACACTGCTGCCTCATGGTCAACTTATCATCCACCATGACACCCAGATCCCTCTCCGCAGTGCTGCTCTCCAGAAGGTCAGTCTCCAGCCTGTACTGGTGTTTGGGGTTATTCCTCCCCAGGTGCAGGACTTTGCACTTGGCCTTGTTGAATTGCATGAGGTTTTTCACCGCCCAGTTGTCCAGTCTGTCCAGGTCCCTCTGGATGGCAGCGCAGCCCTCTGGGCTATCAGCTACTCCTCCCAGTTTCGTATCATCAGCAAACTTGCTGAGGATGCCAAGCAGAATGGACAGCCTGGATACAGGGAGCTCTTCCATAGGATGGACGAAGGCAAGTAGCTCTGAAGGGTGGAGGACCTCAGGAAAGGCAGCCATTAATCAAGCATCTGTCAAGAAGAAGAATGCTCCATACAAACAGTTGGTAAAATTAGGAAACATCTCTGGAGCTCAGCTTGACTAAAGAGGGAACTTTCAACAGGAAAATGTGGGCTCATGGCTGAATGGGACTGGGATTCTAGCAAGTGCAACCCTGCTTGGCTTCAGTCAACCTTCACCAAGAAAGTGAAGCCCTAGAAATGTCTAAACATCTGTCCTGTACCCAAACAAAGACATTCCAACACTGGCTGTAGGGAAAACTGTCCCACCTACATGCAGAACTGTCCCACCTACATGCAGAATGCTGCAAAAAGGGAGGCACATCACTCCAAGCTCTGTGCTCTGGTCTCTGAACTCTCAAACCCTTCTTGCTCCCCTCCCCTTAATTCCTGTTCACCTTGCTAGATTGTATGAACAGAGATTTCTTCAGCAGCACCTTCACTTTTCTAGAGATTGCTCCAAGAAATCTGCCATCCTGCTCTGTCCCTCAGGCTAGGCAGGTGTGACAGTCACAAGTGCTCCATGTGCCCACCTACAGCACCTGCACACATACACCCATGGTCCCTATGGCACTCGCATGGTCTTTGCGTGCCTGGCTCCCCGTGAGTATCTCCTTTCTTGTGCTTATTGGCCAGATAGCCCCAGCAAAGGAGCTACTGGTGCTGTCAACAGGCAGAGTGGGCAAAGGCACTTTTGGAGCTTCCTCACAACCTGCTGATCTCTCCATGGGCTTTGGAGTCTTCAACCACTTCCCTTGGGGTGCCCTTTGCTCTGGCACAGTGATGCACAGAACATGCCTCCAGCAGCAGCATCCCTGCACATCTGGGCATGCACTCATGCAACAAGGGGAAACATGTCCTAAGGATTCATGGTTTAATTCTGCGTTTCAGATATCATAATTCATATTGCTTTATTGTACACTCACACCAACTTATTACAAGCTGAAAATGGAGTGGACAATGAGCAAAGGTTTTTTTTTTTTAACTTTACTTTTTCTTTTTTAGCAGGATTTGGAGGAGGACCTGGAGCTGAGCCCACGGCAAGGCAGCAAAGCTGCCGGGTGTCACATTTCATATGGAAGGAGACTCTTCCCATCTGCCAACATGAAGGTTATTAACCAGCTGTCCAAGCTGGTGAGGAGAGCCTTAAATTGGGAGTGAGTCAGGGGAGAAGAAGACTCCAGCAAGAGAGAGAAGGTGATGGCCTGAAATGAGAGGGAAAGGTGCAGGTGAGAGAGCAGTGGGATGCAGGGAACGAGGCTTAGGGATGGAAAGAGAGCCAGTCAGGATTGTTGGTATGAGGATTAGTGGGCAGAGCAACAGCCATGGCCTTGTGAAGATCTCTGCTATAGATCGCAAAAAAAGCAATAATGATGAGGTCCCCATGGACGTCACCAAGACACTGTGATGGCATCTTTCTCCATGGTCTCCACCAAGGCATCATGGTGGGATCTCCATAGTATCCACAAAGGCATCGTGATAGGGTCTCAGTAGTCTCTACCAGGGCATCGGAATAACGTCCCCATGGAAACCACCAGGGCTTTGTGATGGCAGTGGCATCATGTCCATAAGGCCGCTGTGACGGGACAGGCCGCATGGTGACCATGCCCTTGTTGGGGACAAAGACCCCAGGCTCCCCACTCTGAGCACAGCAGCTCCATCAGGAGGGAGCAGCTCCCCTTGGTGCCACTGTCAGGTCCCCACAGGAGGTTCCTGAACATGGACAAGGAGCGGCAGGTGAACGCCTGTTCCCAGCCCACAGACGGGCTCTCAGGCTTGCAGGAGAGCGGGAGCGAGGTGAGAAGTGGGGCTGAAGGGAGAGGCAGGCAGAGGGGATGGCACCAACACGAGGAGCACAAGGATGGTGTCGAAGGGGAGCCAGGATGAAGCGAGAGTTAGGAGCTCTTCTGGGGAGGGCTCCTTTCTTCCTGGCCATGGCCTTTGCTTTAACTGGGATAGATTTAGTTTGTGCAAAGTCAGCCACATGAAAACAGTGCATTTCCTTGAAGCTTGTCCACAACTTCCTGCACCAGTCGAGAGAGGACGACACCTCCGAATGCGACGTGCTCTGTGCAGAGAGTGAGGGGTGGCAGGGACAGCTGTGGGCAGGGGGCTTTTCTGAGCACAGGGCTCTGAATGGGACAAAGAAACCTTACAGATATAGGCCTGATAGTAACAGAAAAGTTTAGAAAATTTGATAAAAAAATCTAGACAGAACGAGAAAGAATTAAAGAAAAAAATGATTTGTTATACTTCCCGCCATTACTCATTGTTGTGTTTTAGTACACTAGACTTTGGCATGATCATTTTTTCTTGAAAAGGGAAGTGATTTTCAGAAGTGGGTGGGCTGCAGTCCCAGCGTCCTGCACAGCTGGTGCCATTCCAGGTGCCGTGGTCCCCTGTCCCCAGCCTCCCTCTGCAGCTCTGAGGGGCTCTGCTCTCCCGCAGGTCCCTGCCAGAGCTCTCAAGCCCACGCAGGTCACTCAGAGACACTGGGACATCTCCAAGTCCCTCTGGGTGCTGGTGCTCGGACACTTGAGCTCTGCCTGCAAAGATGAAGGACTGTTTTGAGTGTTTTCCAGCGATGAAAGAGTGGAAATCTTGAGGAACTTGCTGAATCTGCTGTGAAGAACTATTTGTCTTCCCTTGCCTTTTAGTGTCCACTGCTCTCTCCAGTAGAGAGGGCAGTGGAGGGCTGTAGAGGAAATCTCTGTGATCGCCCCCATATTTTCTATGTCTTGAATACATTAATCATTCCTGCAGCCCCTCTGGGCATCCCCTCTCCCAGCACAGCACTCACCCCCACTCCAGGCATCTTCTGCCCCTGGAGGTCTCCTGCGCTCCATGGTGGCTCCATAGCCCCTTCTAGGAGGATGGGCATCTGTCCCAGCTCTGTAATGAGTGGGACTGTCCTCAGCAGATCCCTCCTGAGCACTCACCCTCTCCAGGGGCCTGGGCACCAGCAAGTGGCAGCTGAATCCAGTCCTCTTTCCCTAACTCAGGAACATGGCTGCACAGCCCTCTGGTGTATCAGCCAAGCCTCCCGCATTTGTATCATCACATAATTTGCTGGGAGTGCACACTGTTCCTTCTTCCAGGTTACTGAATAGGATTGGACCCAATACTACTCCCTGGGGGACACAGCTGGCTCCAGGCCCCAACAGACTGTTGAAATGTCTGGGCACAAGTAGGAAAACCTGAGAGAACCTGGGGTCTTTTCCTAGCAACTACTAAAGAAAGGCAGAGTTTCCTCATAGCTCCTGCCCATGGAGATGTGCTAGAAATCCCAGGCATGTATCATGGCCTTGCAGGCCTACTTCAGTGTCACTGAATCAAGTGTCTGAAATGAATTACAGTCACAGTTTACATTGTTAACATCTCCACATGTCTCAGCTTCCTAGTGAGTGTGACTCTAACACTAGTGAGCATCTAGTGCTATTTCAGATGGCCAAGGAAGATGCCCACCGGGCCCTGACCAGGCATTCTAGAAAGACGTGACTATCACATTTTCTCTATCAGAGCAATAGGCACTAGCCTTTGCCTGGGACAACCTTGTCTCGTCAGATGTCACCTGGTGTCACCAGGCAATTGCCTCTCACCCAATTGACTTTCCGTCAATTCACTCATGTTCAGTTTTGTGTGTGGGAGCTTTGCATGGAACCATGAAACCTGTGGTGACGCTTGGTTGCCATTTCTGTCATATTAGAGAGATTTGAGATCACACTCTAACCATAGCCACGAAAGCTGAGATCTCCTAAACAACACTGGACCCCTGGTCTCAGCCCACCTGCCCTTGTCCCGCCGTGACTCTGTACCCCAGAGGTCCCTTGGTGTCAGTGCTGGAAAAGACGCTGCAGAGGGAAACTCTCCTCCCTGCACTGGGCACATCCAAGGGAGCTCAAAGAAGCGGCTCAGAGAATCCCCCCTCTCTGCTAGTGAAGGGGGAAGCCTGGCTTCCTGCTTTATCATGGTCTATGTTTAAGGGCTGAATGAGAGATTCCTGTGCAGATGTGACAAAAACTAGTTATCTTTATTTTAGTATTTATTAATATAAAATGGATGTAAAAGAGAAGTAAAAAAGAAAGAAATGGATAAAATACAGCCTTGATGCCAGATATCCTGGTGAGTGAATGAAACAGTTGTTATCATTGACCTTGTACCCACTGGATGAGTTTCCTCAGTGCCTCCTTGAGCTCCTTGTTCCTCATGCTGTAGATGAGGGGGTTCAGGGCTGGAGGCACCACCGAGTACAGAATGGACACAACCATATCTAGAAGTGGGGAGGAGATGGAGGGGGGCTTCAGGTAGGCAAACAATACAGTAATGACAAACAAGGACACCACGGCCAGGTGTGGGAGGCACATGGAAAAGGCTTTGTGCCGGCCCTGCTCAGAGGGGATCCTCAGCACAGCTCTGAAGATCTGCACGTAGGACACCACAATGAAAATGAAACACCCAAAGACTAAGCAGGCACTAACAACAAGAAGCCCAACTTCCCTGAGGTAGGAGTGTGAGCAGGAGAGCTTGAGGATCTGGGGGATCTCACAGAAGAACTGCTCCACCTCATTGCCTTGGCAGAGTGGAATGGAAAATGTGTTCCCAGTGTGTAGGAGAGCATTGAGAAAGCCACTGGCCCAGGCAGCTGCTGCCATTTTGACACAAGCTCTGCTGCCCATGATGGTCCCATAGTGCAGGGGTCTGCAGATGGCAATGTAGCGGTCATAGCCCATGACTGTGAGGAGAGAATACTCTGCTGAAAACAAGAATGCTACCAGGAAGATCTGGGCAGCACACCCTGAGTAGGAAATGGTCCTGTTGTTCCAAAGGGAAATGCTCATGGATTTGGGGACAGTGGTGGAGATGGAGCCAAGGTCGAGGAGGGAGAGGCTGAGGAGGAAGAAGTACGTGGGTGTGTGGAGGTGGTGGTCGCAGGCTACGGCTGTGATGATGAGGCCGTTGGCCAGGAGGGCAGCCAGGTAGATGGCCAGGAAGAGCGAGAAGTGCAAGAGCTGCAGCTCCCGTGTGTCTGAGAATGGCAGGAGGAGGAACTCGTTGAGGGAGCTGCTGTTGGACATTAGTTCCTTCGGGGCCCAGGAGTCCTGTCCAAGGAAGGAAAGAAAGCCAAAAGTTAAGGCAGGCTTTTCTGAGCCAAACCATTTCAGTTTCTCAAGGAACTCCCTACATTTCCTCTCTCCCTTATTTCAGCTCCCTTTCTGGTGCTCCCCTTTGAACTGGCTGAGTGTGCCAAGTTCAGCAGGGACTCCTGCCCATAGCTCTGGAGGAGTTGTTTCTGCTTTGCTGCAGGTGGAAATAGATGCACTAGTCTTTGAGTGGTATTTGTGGAGATGCCTTGGAATGGCATATTGCATTGCTTGGAATGGACTTAGTCCAGAGACCAAGTGGGAATATTCTCCATTCACCAGCATGAAAGCAGAATACAGCCCTCACACCAGCTGTATCTGAAGGAGAAGAGCTCTGTGAGGGATTCACCCCCATCAGTCCTGTCCTCCTCAACAGAGATATTTGTATCTGAGTCTGTCACACCAGATCTCACTCCAACAAGGGAGAACAACAGTCAAAGGGAAACAAGGATAGACCTTACCCTTTCTACACGTCAAGATGTCTAGAGATAGACCTTGTCCTCATGCCTCCTTTAACCCTGCACCCTGCACCCTTATTCCAGGCACTGCAGACAGAAGGAGTAGCTTTGATGCACACAACCTGCAGGAGACGATGTCCACCCCTTCTACAGCAGGGCTCTTCAACATTTAGAATTCAAATCTTCTCTGCAAAAGGATAAGTGGAGGAGTCTGTTGATATATAAGCATGCGTATAAATAATGTAGATGATGGCGCACACACAAACACACAAAGGTGCCTACTCACTGTGGGAACATATTTTGACAGAGCAGAAATTATTGGTGCTTCAATCGTTCTCAGCATAAACCCTTGTGCATACCAAAAGGAAAAAAAAATAAACACCTTGTTATGACTTTGTCATGGAACCTGCTTCATCACTGAGCCTTGCCCCTCACTGTCATGTACTTGCACCTCACTCAAATGAAGGACAATGACGCTCACAAGTGAGCCCAGTTCTCTCTGCAGAAACCTCCCAGGGGCAGGGGACTGTCCAGGGGCACCCTCATGTTTCCAGGTGCTAAGGAGCAGCTCAGATAGACCCTGATGCAGCAGCCCAGGAGAAGCTGGTGCTGTCTATAGACTAAGGGATGGGTGAGGGGACATTCAGACATCCCTGGGAGACTCTTTGGCAGCTCCTTGAATCTCTTAATGAGTCTCAGTCTCTTGTCCAAATCTGCCAGTTTTGTTTCCATTTTCCTCTTACCAAGTGGAAGGAAATTCTAAGCACCATCTCAATGCCTGCCTTGCCTTTCCTTTTGAAAAGTGTTCCCTGAAATGTGCTCACAGCTAGACCTGCGAGCAGACCTGACCCCCGCAGCACCTCCCAGCAGGAGAAGGAGCCTGTCCTGGTGGAGGATAATCCTCCCACCCAGAACTTCTCCCCTCAGTGCTGTGGGGAGCTCCCTGGGCAGGCTGAGCACTGACCTTCACAGGTGACACAGTCACTGCTGCGGGCACACAGCACCTTTGGGTGCAGGGACCCTGCTCTGAAGTGCAGACCTCTCACCCTGTCTGCACACCCCAGCTTCACATCACTGCTGTTTCTGTTGGGGAAGGCAGCAGGATGCCCTGCCCTTAGGTGGTATGTTAGAGAATCCCTGCTCTCAAGCAGCTCCTCTTCCTCTGCACTGCAAAAGCCAGAAGAAAGAAGAGAAAAATGCTGCCAGCCATGGGGTGTGATGGGTTCTTATGTCCCCTTCAAGAAGCTCTGTAGCATTGTCCTGTAAGCACAAACTCACCATGTCAAGAGCTGTGAAGGTCTCCTCTGTCCTCCCGCTCCACACTGCTGTTCCCCTCTCGCTGCCTTCTCTCCTCTGCTGTCCGCAGCAGCAGGCAGTGCCCGCAGCCCTGCTGCTCTTGGCACAGGAGCTGCTCCTGCACTCGGCTGTCTCTGGGCAGTGCTGCCAGGCTGCCACGAGCTGCCTCCGTCCCAGGAGCCTGGCCCCGCTCAGGAGCAGAGGCCCAGCTGAACTCACCAATTTCTCTGTCTCTTGTGCTCCCTCCTGCTGGGAAATGTTCACTGGAATAGAGTGAAGTAATCACCTGTAGTCTCTTCCCATTGAGTGGAGAGTGACTATTTCCAACATTGCAAGTTCTTTCATCATAGGGTCACTACCTATGATAGGTGAAAATGTGCTCCTGTGGAACACCCGATTCTCATCTCTGACCTAGTTAGGACATGAAGGGAGCTCCTTGACACACGGTTCAGGGATCTGCTCAGATGTGTCAGTCTGGGCATCTCATGCTGGTCTAGAAGTCCCTGGCATGAAGTGGGATTCATAAAACTCCTGTGAGCTCCACAGGCAGGTTGTGTGATTCCCCTTGCCACAACTGAAGTGAGCACAACACAGAGGTCTGCAAGAGAGCTCCTTGTCTAGGCTGCAATTGCTGTCACTGGAGATGGAGGATGGGAGTCAGTTGATCACATACAAACACTCCCTTTTGACAGTCCAAAAGACTGAGGAGGTCCAAGGCCTGTGCCAGTGCCCACTTGTTCTGATGTGGCTCCTGGGAGACCTGCATCATCCTAGAGGATCGGGGTGGGGGCCTCAGGAGAATTGCCTTGCCCATCTGAAATGAGCCCAGGTGCCAAATACAATGGCAGCCCCAGGAACTATGAAGATGAAGCATAGAAAGATTCTATCATTAAGTAAAAGCTCTGGTAATTCAGTGTGGATATTTGATTTGATGGCATAGGAAAGTGCTTGCAGGGCCTTGTCAGATGCTTGGGGTGTCCAGCACAATCACATGTCTCTAGCAAATGCAGCAGGGCACCTGCAGGAAAATCATGCCCCTTGGAGTGACTGCTGGGCAAGTGTCCCAGGGCATCCTGCGTTTCCATCCTGTACCCAAAGACATTCCAGCACTGGCTGTAGGGAAAGCCCATCCCGTCTACATCCAGGGTGCTGCATAAATGGGAGGCATCCTCACCCCACCATGTCTCTGCTCCAGTCTCTGCCCTCTCAAACCCTTCTAGCTCTCCTCTCCTGAATTTCTGCTCTCCCTTCCAGATGATATGAACAAGGCCTGGGCTAATGAGGGCCTCAGAGCGGATGGAGCACTGGCTACCAAGACCTAGGAACTTCATCAGCAGCACCTTCGCTTTTCTAGAGATTGCTTCAAGAAATGTGCCATCCCGCCACATCCCTCAGGCTAGGCAGGTGTGACAGTCACAAATGGTCCATGTGCCCACCTACAGCACCTGCACACACACACACCCATGGTCCCTACGGCACTGGCACGGCCTTTGAGTGCCTGGCACTCCCTGGATATCCCCCTTCCCCTGCCTGGTGGCCTGATGGAGCCAGTAAAGGTGTTGCTGGTGCTGTCCATGGGCCAGAGTGGGCAAAGGCACTTTTGGCGCTTCCTCGTAATCTGCTGCTCTGTCCATGGGCTTTGGAGTCTTCAGCCAGTGCTGTTGTGGTGACCTTTGCTCTGGAACAGAGCAGTGATGCACAGATTATGCCTCCAGCAGCAGCAGCCCTGCACATCTGGGCATGCACTGATGCAAGAAGGAGAACGTGTCCTAAATATTCATGATTTTTTTTTCAGTAGGAGTTGGAGGAGGAGTTGGAGCTGAGCCCATGGCAGGGCACCAAGACTGCAGGTTGTCACATATCCTTTGGATGGAGGCTCTTCCCATCTGCTGGCTTGATGGTCATTAACCAGGTGGCCAAGACAGCCTTAAACTGGGAGTGACTCAGGGGAGAAGACTCCAGCAAGAGTGAGGAATTGATGGCCTGGGATGGCAGCGAAAGGTGCAAGTGATGTGGACAAAGGAACCCCTGGAGAGAGCAGTGGGATGCAGGGAGCTCTGCTTAGGGATGGACAGAGAGCCTGTCAGGATTGTAGGGATGAGGATTAGTGGGCAGAGCAACAGAGCTGGCCTTGTGTAGATCTCTACTATGGATCTCTAGAAAGGCATCATGATGGGATCCCCATGGTTTTCACCAAGATATTGTGATAGCATCTTTCTCCATGGTCTCCACCAAGGAATCATGATGGGACCTCCATAGTCCCCACAAAGGCATCATGATGGGGTCTGCCATGGTGTGCAGCAGGGCATGATGATAGGGTCCCCATGGAAACCACCAGGGCTTTGTGATGGCAGTGGTAGCCTGCCCATAAGGCCATTGTGAGTGGGTGGTCCCCATGGTGACCATGTTCTTGTTGGGGGCCAAGGCCCCAGGTTCCCCACTCTGAGGAGAGCAGCTCCAAGCAGCTCTGAAGGGTGGAGGACCTCAGGAAAGGCAGCCATTAAGTAAGCATCTGTCAAGAAGAAGAATGCTCCGTACAAACAGTTGGTAAAATTAGGAAACATCGCTGGAGCCCAGCTTGACTAAACAGGGAACTGGCATGTGGCCTTCAAGTCAATAAGGCAGCATGTGGAAAGGGGAAGAAGGGAGAGGCTGCAAAGGAAGAAGTCTGAAATATTGTCCGGTAAAGTAAGGATGGTTTGAGGAAAGCCAAATCTCCCTGCTCCTGCTTCAGTGAGAGTAAAAGAATGAAGAAGGAAAATGTGGGCTTCATGGCTGAATGGGACTGGGATTCTAGCAAGGGCAGCCCTGCTTGGCTTCAGTCAACCTTCACCAACAAGGTGAAGCCTGAGAAATGTCTGAAAGGGGCAACTGGAGAGCTCACTTCTCTCTCCCTGCCCTGGCAAGCGTGTGCCCTGGGCAGACCGTGGGGTTGCCTGGGGTTGGGGCGTGGTTTTGAAACTTTTGAAGATGAAATCCCTCTAGTTATTCAGTTGTCCGACACTGTCCTCCATTACCTCTCTTTAGTAAGAGTATCTTAGTGCAGTTTATCTTGTTTATCTATTAGTCTTGTTCTCATCTGTCCTGTACTCATGTCTCCTTGAGCTAGAGGATCATCGTGTTTATTATGCTGCCCTCAAGGCGGCCCGGCTCTGCTGAGAGCAGAGCTGTGCAGTTTCAGAGTGCCCATCTCCAAATTTCTCACCCTTTCTCCACACACCTAAGGGAGGTCTCCACACTCCTGGCCAGAGACACACAGGGCTCATTTCAGCCGCTCGTGGACAGCCTCCCACCACCACCTCCATACCCTCAGCATCTTGGCAGCTTCCTCACATGTTGCTCACATATCACAGATAGGCCATGAGACAGCAGAGCCTTTCTGGAGGGCAGGTGGCAGCCTGGCAGGACACCACAGGGAAACGGCAAAAGATCGTTAGCACTGAAGACTGGCTCCCCTTAAGGGAGAGTCAGTGCAATTCCTAGGCTCACAGGCTGCATTTCCAGGAGCTCCACGGGACAAAACGGGGCTTGGGAAACCTCACTCCCATGCAGACCCCTCTGTTCCACAACTTGTAGCATCAGTGTCTGAACTGCAGCTGAAAACATCCAGCTGCAAAAAGTTGAGAGCAAGAACAGGAAAAGCATGGATGGGAGGGGAAACAAGGAGCAACACCCTCAATGTGCTGCCAAGGTAGGCAAGGAGAGGGTCAGAGAGGCCTTCTGGAAAACTTCCACTTTACCGGCTGGGTATTTCACCTCTCCGAGGGGGACGTCGCAGGGCAGTCCCTCTTAGCCCTTTGGTGGGGCGGGAGGCAATGGGCCTGTGGCAGGAGAGCTGCCCCTCTCCTCTGCTGCAGGTCTGGCTGCAGAGGAGGAGGCTCCTGCCCTGCACCTCCTGCCCCTTCCCTGCCCATCTCTGCTGCCTGCAGCTGTCCCTGCCACCAGCTCTTCCTCTATCCCAGTGTCCCGTCCCTGCCATTGCTCACAGATCCCATATCGTATCACCCTCTGTGTGCTCAGTTCTGCCCTACAGAAACATCTGGGCCATGTCCAGGGGCAGCTCTGCAGTTGCAGATCCTAAGGAGTCGATCACATGAGATCCTGTGAGTCCACAAAGACTATATGGATGCTACCTGTAGGCTAACGTGGGCATGAAGCAGCTTGCTGAGGCTTCTCACAGACCTATTAATCTCTAGGCATGAAGATCTAGGACTCCCAGTTCCCTGCCAAAACAAAAAACTTGTTCCTTCATTCCCCCTGCAGTATTCAGGAGGCTGAAAGAGCAGAGAGAGGAAGGAAAGCTCCTTCCCTTCCAAATAGCACTTCTCTTGATCTTCTCCTGTAAAGGACCCCTCGCACATGCCCTGTGTATGAGCTGGAGCTGTGAGCAGACTTCACTCTGCAGCAGCCTCTTAGCAGCAGAATGAACCTGCCCTCACGGGTGTCTGTCTCCCCACGCAGCGCTTCCCCGCAGCGCTGTGGGGAGCACCCTGGGCAGTGCTGCCCCTCGCAGGCTGCAGAGTCCCTGTCCCGGGCACACAGCACCCTGGGCCTGGGGGATGCTGCTCTCAATCACAGCTTATGTAGAGCTGGGTGCAGACCATGGCTTCATACCCCCCATCTTCCCTAAGAAAAGGGAACAGGATGCCCTGTCCCTGTGAGTGTGTGGCAGGGAATCCCTGCTCTGAAGCATCTCCTCCTCCTGCCATGTCCTGGATACTCCAGGAGAGAGACCTTTAAAATCTCGATCCATAATTACATGCATTGAGTTCAGAAGAGACCTCCAGGAACCTCAGCAGATTTGCTCCGCTCACCGTGTCAAGGGCTGGAAAGGTTTCTCCCACAACAGCTCTGCTCTGTCCTCCTGCTCCACACTGCCGTTCCCCTCTCGCTGCCTTCTCTCCTCTGCTGTCCGCAGCAGCAGGCAGTGCCCGCAGCCCTGCTGCTCTTGGCACAGGAGCTGCTCCTGCACTCGGCTGTCTCTGGGCAGTGCTGCCAGGCTGCCACGAGCTGCCTCCGTCCCAGGAGCCTGGCCCCGCTCAGGAGCAGAGGCCCAGCTGAACTCATCAATTTCTCTGTCCCTTGTGCTCCCTCCTCCTGGGAAATGTTCACTGGAATAGAGTGAAGTAATCAACTGTTGTCTCTTCCCATCGAGTGGAGAGCAACTCTTTCAAACCTTGCAAATTCTTTCATCAGAGGATAACTACCTATGACAGATGGAAATGTGCTCCTGTGGAACACCCAATTCTCATCTCTGACCTAGGCAGGACACCTAGTTAGGACATGAAGGGAGCTCCTTGACACATGGTTCAGGGATTGACTCAAATGTGTCAGTCTGGGCATCTCATGCTGGTCTAGAAGACCCTGACATGAAGTGGGATTCAGAAAAATCCTACAAGCTCCACAGGCAGCTCAAGTGATTCCCCTTTCAAAACTGAAGTGAGCTCAACATAGAGGTCTGCAAGAGAGTTCCTTGTCTAAGCTGCAATTGCAGTCACTGGAGATGGAGGATGGGAACCAGTTGCTCCCACACAAACACCTGGGGATAGCTGAGAAAACTGAGGGGGTCCAAGGCATGTGCTAGTGCCCACTTGCTCTGATGCAGCTCCTTGGAGACCTGCATCATCCTAGAGCATCAGGGTGGGGGCCTCAGGAGAATTGCATTGCCCAGCTGAAATGACCCCAGACGCCAAATACAATGGCAGCTCCAGGAAATATGAAGATGAGGCGTAGAAAGGTTCTGGCATGAAGCAGCAGCTCTGGTAATTCAGTGTGGATACTTGATTTGATGGCATAGAAAAGTGCTGGCTGGGCCTTGTCAGATGCTTGGGGTGTCCAGCACAATCACATGTCTCTGGCAAATGCAGCAGGGCACCTGCAGGAAAATCATGTCCCTTGGCAAGGGCTCCAGGGCACCCTGCGTTTCCATGCTGTAGCCAAACAAAGACATTCCAGCACTGGCTGTAGGGAAAGCCCATCCTGTCTACATCCAGGGTGCTGCATAAATGGGAGGCATCCTCACCGCGCCGTGTCTCTGCTCCAGTCTCTGCCCTCTCAAACCCTTTTAGCTCTCCTCTCCTGAATTTCTGCTCCCCCAGCCAGATGATATGAACAAGGACAGGACTAATGAGGGCCTCAGAGTGGATGGAGCACTGGCTACCAAGGCCTAGGAACTTCTTCAGCAGCACCTTCGCTTTCCTAGAGATTGCTTCAAGAAATCTACCATCCTGCCCCATCCCTCAGGCTAGGCAGGTGTGACAGTCACAAATGGTCCATGTGCCCACCTACAGCACCTGCACACACACACACCCATGGTCCCTACGGCACTGGCACGGCCTTTGGGTGCCTGGCACTCCCTGGGTATCCCCTTTGCCCTTCTTATTGGCTTGATGGGGCCAGCAAAGGTGCTACTGGTGCCGTCAACAGGCAGAGTGGGCAAAGGCATTTTTGGAGCTTCCTCATAACTTGCTGGTCTGTCCATGGGCTTTGGAGTCTTCAGCCAGTGTCCTTGGGGTGGCCTTTGCTCTGGCACAGTGATGCACAGAACATGCCTCCAGCAGTAGCATCCCTGCACATCTGGGCATGCACTCATGCAACAAGGGGAAACATGTCCTAAGGATTCATGGTTTAATTCTCCATTTCATATACTATAATCCATATTGTTTTCAGGTACCCTCATACCAGCTTATTACAAGATGAAATTGGAGAGGACAAATAGCAAGGGTCTTTCCTGCTCTCCCTCACTTTTTTTTTCTTCTTTTTCATTTTATTTTTTCAGTAGGAGTTGGAGGAGGACCTGGAGCTGAGCCCACAGCAGGGCAACAAGACTGCAGGTTGTCACATTTCCTTTGGATGGAGGCTCTTCCCATCTGCTGACCTGATGGTCATCAACCAGGTGGCCAAGACGGTGATGAGAGCCTTACACTGGGAGTGACTCAGGGGAGAAGACTCCAGCAAGAGTGAGGAATTGATGGCCTGGGATGGCAGGGAAAGGTGCAAGTGATGTGGACAAAGGAACCCCTGGAGAGAGTCGTGGGATGCAGGGAGCTCTGCTTAGGGATGGAGAGAGAGCCTGTCAGGATTGTAGGGATGAGGATTAGTGGGCAGAGCAACAGAGCTGGCCTTGTGTAGATCTCTACTACGGATCTCTAGAAAGGCAGCATGATGGGATCCCCATGGTTTTCAACAAGACATTTTGATGGCGTATTTCTCCATGGTTTCCACCAAGGAATCATGATGGGACCTCCACAGTCCCCACAAAGGCATCGTGATAGGGTCTCGGTAGTCTCAATCAGGACATCAGAATAACATCCCCATGGAAACCACCAGGGCTTTGTGATGGCAGTGGCATCATGTCCATAAGACCATTGTGAACGGATGGTCCCCATGGTGACCATGTTCTTGTTGGGGGCCAAGGCCCCAGGCTCCCCACTCTGAGGAGAGCAGCTCCAAGCAGTTCTGAAGGGTGGGGGACCTCAGGAAAGGCAGCCATTAAGTAAGCATCTGTTAAGAAGAAGAATGCTCCATACAAACAGTTGGCAAAATTAGGAAACATCTCTGGAGCTCAGCTTGACTAAACAGGGAACTGGCATGTGGTCTTCAAGTCAATAAGGCAGCATGTGGAAAGGGGAAGAGGCTGCAAAGGAGGAAGTCACAAATATTGTCCAGTACACTAAGGATGGTTTTGGGGAAGCCAAATCTCCCTGCTCCTGCTTCACTAAGAGTAAATAATGAAGAAGGAAAATGTGGGCTCACTGCTGAATGGGACTGGGATTCTAGCAAGTGCAGCCCTGCTTGGCTTCAGTCAACCTTCACCAACAAGGTGAAGCCTGAGAAATGTCTGAAAGGGGCAACTGGAGAGGTCACTTCTCTCTCCCTGCCCTGGCAAGTGTATGCCCTGGGCAGAGCTATAGGGTTGCCTGGGGTTGGCGCTTGGTTTGGGGGTTTGGTGTTTGCAAGACAGGATCAAAATCCTGTGGGATGAAAGAGCACAAAGTCTGAGCACAGGCTGAGATGAGGGTGAGCCTCAGCTCCATGATAACTGCTGTGGGCTGCTCTTTAGGTAGAAGTGGGATGGAGGACAGTTTGTGACAGAAGACAGTCTTCCTCCTGGAGGCACCGAAGCAGGCTCACTCTTCTTCGCTTCCTCAGCAGGGTTTCATGCACTGTGCTACTTAAGATAGAGGTGATAGGCCAGAAAAGAGCAAAGGTGCCCTTAGCACAGATCCTCCTGAGAACTTTATGTAGGAATCTGCTTCCTGTCTTACTTCATGGCCATGGTGAAAGTGGTGCATGAACATGATGCTGCCAAATTAGAAGAATGAAAATGTATTTCATAAGGTTAAAAACTGCCTGAAATTTTGGAAAAGGCAATCTTTGTTATTCTTTGGGAATGATGTTACTTATGACTATAATCTGCTTTAGGGGATAGATTCCATTTGATCACATAGAGAGGCTGGTGCTGCTGGAGATGCTCTGTGTTCATTGTATTCCCCTGCAGTGCTGAAAATTTTGGAGGCAGTTCCTGCAGGCCCTTAGCTTGTCATTAGGAAATATATCTGAAATTAAAAGTCTGTTAAGAGCACTTATTTCCCTCCTTTGACTATACAGGAAAGTCCAGATAACTGGATTTGACAGAGACATCTGTCCGAATGGGGTCAGACATCGGGCGGAATCTCCCTCCTCATATACACCCTTTCACCAATCCCTCACATATCTCTACAAGCCTGATTAAGCTGAACTTTTTGAAAGACAGCTTTGATTCAGATGATCTGCACATCTGAACTTTCCTTTTTTTTTTTTTTTTTAAGTCTTCCTCCTCCTCTTGCTCTTTGTCATTCAGACACCTCTCAACTCTTCACTTGCTGCTTTGAGCTTCAGGGAGTCTTTCAGGAGTCTCTTGTTGTCTCTTAACCAGCTCCTTTACCATGTGTCTATCCAGCCTTTTCTATCTAGTTGTGAAAAACAGTCCAAGGACATTATTCCTTGTAGGCTGTGGAGCTCCTTGGAAGCAATCAGGACTCAACTAGCAGTTGAGAAGTGCGTTTGGTTTCCTATTGACACAGGATCCAGGTTATTTTGTTTCATCACACTTAACATTTCTGCCTGTTTGCCACTAGTTCAGGTGGGAATTTGGTATACATGAGCTATAGTATTCAGTTCCTGGAATGGAAAAACAATTTGATTTTAAGCAGAGTGATCCGAGTCCCCAGTGGCTGATGAGGGAACTGGCAGGGCTGGGAAGCTGGGCAGGAACCTTCTGCATACAGGTCTCCCCTCAGAAATACTGCTTTTCACACATGTCCAGACTTCATTGGGAGGCACTCTAGGAAGCAGAGAAAGTGCATGCCTGATTCAGAAAATGGGAAAAAAATAAGAAAGCCGAAAAAAAAAACAGCTATCTTTCTTTTTTAGGTGCTCAGTGAGATCTGCCTGAGTTTAATACACTCCTTTCCAATTAGCTACAGCAGACTTGAAGATTGAAGAAAATTATGGCAAGAATCATGGCTCTTGAGTGTTTTGCATTTCACTGACCCCTTGGGAGTAGTTGGCGCTGAGCTCATGAACCTCTGATGCTGAGAGGAGTCTGAAGAAACTTCTCCAGAAGCTCAAGTCAGAGGCACATCCCCAAGTTTCTTGGAGGGTTAATGGGTCCCATGGTGGTTCAGCTCCCCAGGGGCTGATCAGAGCAGAGAGTTGGAAGTCATGATTGCAGATAGGAAAAGGCAACGTGCTGGTTCTTCTGATGCCAGGTCAACCCTTCATGTGTGTTAATAAGCAGATTGACCAAATAGAGGTGCCCAGTCCCCAAGTAGGGACATCCCTTCCACCGTGCTTTGCCCAAGGCTTTTGGTTGGAGCAGTGTGTGGGTGGGAGTGTTCAAGGCCTAGGGCAGGACACTGATCCAGGACACCTTGTGTGCCGGGGGGAAAGCAGGCAAGGAGGCCCTATTGCCAGAAGGAAGAAGTTTCTTCTTCTAGGCCTCAATGGCAGACACACCAGCCATGGCCAAGAGGACATAGACCTAGTTCTTGAGGAGGTTTTTGGTTGTGGCCCTGCCCTCAGCTCTCTCCCCTTTGGGCTGTCCCACATTTTCCCATGCCTGTGCCTGTTTCCCTGCAGCTTGTAGACACTCAGGCTGCTTCCCCACCTTGTTCTCGCCCCAGCATCTCTCCATCCTTTCCCATGTCTCTCTGTCCTTGGTGACTCTTCTTTGAAACAATAAGGCATGAGTTGATCTCAGGTCCCCTCCAGGTCACCTCTTGCACCACAGCACTGCTCTTAAGTGACATTTTTCTTCAAGTCAAGTCTGTACCTCAAGCTTCAGTTTGTGACTTTTTCTCCTTCTCTGTTTCTTTCCCACTACCTGAACAACTTCCATCGTTTCTGAAACCACCCTGCAGGCAGTCACAGGCTCCTGCTCTCTTCCCATTAGCTGTAACCATTCAGCAGGCTAAAGAAGGTCATGGTCCTCAGCTTCTCCATGCAGGTCTTGTGCTGACCAGGCCTGAAAAAGCAACCTCACCCCAGCAGAAGGGCCTGACTCTGGGGCAGCCAGTTCAGGTATTGACTCATAGGCCAAAAAAAAAAAAAAAAAAAAAAAGAGTCAGGAGAAGCCTTAACTTCTCTGAACTGAACAAACCCAAACCCTCTCCTCACAGGGGGGTAAGTGGTGCTCCAGCCCCCAGCCACCTTGGAGACCTGACGCTGAACTCACTTCATGTGATGAGCAGAGTTCTTCTACTGAAGGCCCCAACTGGATGCAGTAGCTACAGGCACTCTAATGAGTACAGAGTAGGGGGACTTGTGTTCATGCAGTCCAGGACACCGTGGCCTCCAGAGCAGGTTGCTGGTTCACATGCAGCTTGCTGCCCACAAAGGTCCTTCTCCAAAGAGCTGCTGCCCAGCCAGACATTGCCCAGTCCATATCACTGCAAGGGTTGGTCTGTCCCAGGAGCAGGACCTGGTTTTTGTCCTTATTTGAACACCATACAAAGTAGACAATACTATCCTGTGTAGCCAAGCTGATCTCCCAAGGCGTGTTCTAGTTTTAATGAGCATCGGGATGGACCATCCTTGTGCTGGGTGGCTGTGCTCCTTAAAGACCTGCTGGCTTTCCTAAGCTCCACCACCCTTCAGATTGCCGGATTCCCCCAAGGGGAGGGAGCCTACGCAAGCTCTCACCCAGACCTTGATCCATCCCATGCAAGAGCTTCTTCCATCCGAGCTGTCCCTTCACATCAAGGACATCCACCCCATCACCTTTCTTCCTGTGGAGCTTGTCGTCTGCCATCACAACCCTCTGGTCATGTGAGTGGTCTCAAAGCATCTCAATTATTCCAGCTGTGTTTCAGCACAGTGACAGCTTGTGCCTCTCCATCTGCCCTCCTCTGTGGCCCAGCCTGCATGCACTTGTGTGCGATATTGGGGTTGGAGAGCCTCAGCTGTGGCACAGAGATCTGCAATGGATAAACCTGTTACCAAGAGCCAAGGACACCGTGTGTGCAATGGCCCCACTTGACAAAAGTGACTTGCTCATGTAGAGAGCAGTTGTCAGGGTTATGCTGAAAGGAGGTTCCCACAAAGAGAGCAAACTCTGGAATGCCCAAGGCCAGGGGGAAGCAGCAGAGGGATTTGGCTCCTAGGGGTGATTAATGGCAACTTGGGCAACTTGGGTGAACCTCTCTCCAAGAAGGACAAGGTGCCCCTGAAGAAGTCCCTGGACCTGGGCTGGCTGTGATTTACCACACGGAGGTCATCGTTAGCCCATTTCCCTCATGTAAGGGTGTGAAGAGTTTCCGGAGAAGGAGAGCTACAAGATTTTAAGGGTGAGGCTACTAGAGCAGAGACCTCTTTCCACCATTGGATGGCAGGAGCAAGGGCAGTGTTAGTGATGTTCACAGGGTCTCTGGATGTCAGTCCAAGCCAGGACCTTCTTCACTGGTGCATTGTCCTTCAGGGAGGTCAATTCAGCTCTGTCCCAGGCACCAAGGTGCTGCAGAGGGAGCTCAGGCAGCAAAATTCTCTCCTGCCAAGGCTGGGCAACCCAGCTCTGTTTCCCCCTGGCCCTGGGCTCTGCAGACTTTGCTCTCTTAGTGGGAATCTCCTCTCACCATCACGTTGCCACCTGCTCTCCATGACAGCATGCCTGTGCTCTGAAAGGCAGGCACCAGAAACGCTGTGTCCTTGGCCCTTGGTAGAACAAGTCTCACCATCACCAACCTGTTCTCGGCGCCACAGCTGAGGCTCTGCCATGAAACATGCACAAGTGCATAAAGCTTGGGGCAGAGAAAGGAGCAGATGGAGGCGCTCATCTAACCGAGAAATATTGCTGAGGTGTGCTGGAATCTCACACATGATTCTACATCTCATACAGTAGCAGGGTAGGAGATCTTCAGGAGTGAGCAGAGGAAGATGAGCAAAGGGGCTGTCCTTAGTGTGAAGGGGCAGCTGAGCTGTGTGGAGCTCTTTGAACATGAGGGCTAGGGCCTGAGTTCAAGCTTGTAGGTGACAAGGGTGAGACCACAGTGGGAGTGACCAAGCACCCAGGCAGGGTGAGGAGGTGGGTACAGTCTCCTTTAAGCAATGTGAACAAGTGTGCGGCTCAAAGGGCACCCCATGTGCACACAGCCTCCCAGCAATGGCTGCAAAGCTCTGGGAATAGTTGTTCTTGAGGACTGGCTGGCTCCTGCAATGACCTCCCAGGAGCTGGGAGAGGGCCGAGGAGGGAGCAGTGCCCTGGTCTCCGCCACATGTCAGCACCTTCACCTCGCAAACCATAGGAGGACTCACGTCCTTCCTCCCCTCACTCCTCCCAGCAGACAACTCCTCCCCAACAGGCTGAGGGAGCCTGAGGCCTCCTTGTCCACCCAGAGGACATGTCCCGGATGGACTCCCATCAACACTGCCAGCTGCTTGTTCCCAAGTGCCTGTCCCAGGAAACATTCTCTGGAGGGGACTGTTCACTTGTGACAGTCACAGGCAGTGCAGGGCCAAGAGAATGGTGACAACCTGTTCTTCCAACATTGCCTTGAACAAGCGGCTTGTGAGGAGCAGGAATGGCCAGACCCCATGGGTGTCCCTGCACCAGCTGTAGGGAGCAGCCTGGGGACGTGGTTGGGTTCAGCACCGAGAAACTGTGAGTGCAGCAGCAGGGCTGGTCATCACTGGTGCTGGTGGGGCAGGGGTGGGAGAGCTCCTGGCAGGTTCCCTTCTCCCAAGCGGAACACGGGCGCTTCCATGTGTGCCCGTCCCCGCACACGGCTCCCTGGCTCCACTGTGCAAACAGCACCCAGGGCAGGGTGCTCAGCCCTGGGGAAATGTCCCTCTGACATGGTCCCCATGACAGCCCGCACTGCCCTGTCCCCCCACAAACCCTGCTGGTCCCAGCCTTGTTGTACCACGTTGGGGTTGGTGCAGAGCCGTCCTTGGCCTCTGACCTGGGAGGGAGGCTGGGCAGGGCCGGCTGGTCCTCTGGCTACAGGCACCGAGGCCGGCAGGAAGGAGCTGCCCAGGCAGCCAAACACTGACACTGAAGGCGACCTCAGTGACTCTCCAGGCTCCCTTCCCTGGGCCTCCTGGGTCCCCATTGCCTCTTGCAGCACTGCAGAGCTCTCCCTAGCGTAGACATTCGTTGTTTTTGCCCTTTCCATTTGGGTGGCTCCCCTTGAGTTTCTGAAGCTCCATTCATTGCTAGGAACATGGTGCCCTTGGAGATGCCCTGTGCTCTCCTGGAAGCACCATATCCATCTTCAGCCCTGTGACATGGAAGATATGGCTTGACCATGCACCACCTGCAGGAGCTCTGAGCACTCACAGTGAGAACTGAATCCAACCCTCCATCCCTAACACATCATATATGAGATCATTGCTGGAGGTCTTGGAAAGCCCTGAGAAAGAAACAGATACTTTGATGGCGAAAGTCCCTGAGCACATTTTAGAATCTGACTTTGGAAGGAGAGGCAAACCTTCAAGTACTGCAGTGAGGAAATCCACTTTTATTTGAGCGAAGCCAGGACTGACACAGAAATGTAAGGACAGACATATTTACAGCAGGTATGGCAATTACAAAGAGTGGGTTCATTCTCCTGGCAAAGGAGGATGCATTCAAAAACTTATGTAAAAAAATCATTATAAACACAGAGAGAATGCTCAAAGCCCAGAACTATCCAAGATGCATTAGGAACCACTTGTTAGGAAGGACAGGGAGCTTATTTCCAGCACCGAGCCAGTTTCATTAGGGCATTCTTGAGATCCTTGTTCCTCATGCTGTAGATGAGGGGGTTCAGGGCTGGAGGCACCACTGCATACAGAACAGCCACCACCAGATCCAGAGCTGGGGAGGAGATGGAAGGGGGCTTCAGGTAGGCAAACGTGCCACTGCTGACAAACAGGGAGACCACGGCCAGGTGCGGGATGCACATGGAAAAGGCTTTGTGCCGGCCCTGCTCAGAGGGGATCCTCAGCACAGCTCTGAAGATCTGCACGTAGGACAGCACAATGAAAATGAAACATGCAAAGAATAAACAAATGCTAAACACAAGAAGCCCAACTTCCCTGAGGTAGGAGTGTGAGCAGGAGAGCTTGAGGATCTGGGGGATCTCACAGAAGAACTGCTCCACCACATTGCCTTGGCAGAGGGGTAGGGAAAATGTGTTCCCAGTGTGCAGGAGAGCATTGAGGAAACCAGTTGTCCAGGCAGCTGCTGCCATTTTGACACAAGCTCTGCTGCCCATGAGGGTCCCATAGTGCAGGGGTCTGCAGATGGCAACGTAGCGATCACAGGCCATGACTGTGAGGAGACAATACTCTGCTATACTGAAAAAAAGAAGAAAAAGACCTGCCCAGCACATTCCAAGTATGAAATGACCCTGATGTTCCACAGAGAATTGTGCATGGATTTGGAGATAGTTGTGGAGATGCAGCCAAGGTCGAGGAGGGAGAGGTTGAAGAGGAAGAAGTACATGGGGGTGTGGAGGCGGTGGTCGCAGGCTACGGCTGTGATGATGAGGCCGTTGGCCAGGAGGGCAGCCAGGTAGATGGCCAGGAAGAGCGAGAAGTGCAAGAGCTGCAGCTCCCGCGTGTCTGAGAATGCCAGGAGGAGGAACTCGTTGAGGGAGCTGCTGTTGGACATTAGCTCCTTTGGGAGTCCTGTCCAAGGAAGGAAAGAAAGCAGAAATTTAGAGCAGACTTGTCTGAGCTAAACCATTTCAGTTTCTCAAAAATCCCCCATATTTCCTCTCTCCCTTAATTCAGCCCCATTTCAGGTGATCCACATTGAAATGGCTGTATTCTCTGCAGCAGGGACCCGCTTCCCATGGCTCCAAAGGAGTTGTTTCTGCTGTGCTGCAGGTGTAATTGGATATGTCAAACTACTCTTTGATTAGTATTTCTGGAGATGCCTGGGAAGCGTGTCTTGCATTGCTTGGAAGGGACTTGTCCCGGAAACCCAGCTGGGAATATTCTCCATTCACCAGCATGAGAGCTGAATACAGCACTCACACTGGTTGTGTCTGAAGGAGAAGAGCTTTGTGAAGGATTTGTCCCCATCTATCTTGCCCTCCTCCACAGAGATATTTGTATCTGAATCTGTCACACCAGATCTGACTCCAGCCAGGGAGGAGAACAGTCAAATGGAAGCAAGGAAAGACCTTACCTCTTTCTAGATGTTGAGATGTCTAGAGACAGTACTTGTCCTCATGCCACTTCATCATCTGCGCCTGTCTTCCAGAAACTTCAGAGAGAAGGAGTAGCTTTCCTGCACAAAATCTGCAGGAGTCGATGGCCTCCCCTTCCATGGCAGGGCTCTTCAATATGCAGAAATCAAGTCTTCTCTGCAAAAGGGTCACTGCAGGAGTCTGTTGATATAGAAATGTGCGTATATATAATATATATGATGGTGCACACACAAACACACAAAGGTGCCTCCTCAGTGTGGGAGCATTCTTAGATAGAACAGAAATGTTTGGCATTTCAATCACTCTCAGCATGAACCCTTGTGCATTCCAACAGCAGAAAAAGGACTTTGTCATGGGACCTGCTTCATCGCTGAGCCTTGCCCCTCACTGTCGTGTACTTGCACCTCACTCAGATGAAGGACAACGACACTCACAAGTGAGCCCAGTTCTCCCTGCAGAAACCTCCCAGGAGCAGGGGACTGTCCAGGGGCACCCCCATGTTTGCAGGTGCTAAGGAGCAGCTCAGATAGACCCTGATGCAGCAGCCCAGGAGAAGCTGGTGCTGTCTATGAACTAAGGGATGGCTGAGGGGACATTCAGATGTCCTTGGCAGACTCTTTGGCTGCTCCTTGAATCTCTTAATGAGTCTCAGTCTCTTGTCCAAATATGACGGTTTTGTTTCCATTTTCCTCTTACCAAGTGGAAGGAAATTCTAAGCACCATCTCAATGCCTGCCCTGCCTTTCCTTTTGCAAAGTGCCCCCTGAAATGTGCTCACAGCTAGACCTGTGAGCAGACGTGACGCCCGCAGCACCCTCCCAGCAGGAGAAGGAGCCTGTCCTGGCAGAGGATAATCCTCCCACCCAGAACTTCTCCCCTCAGTCCTGTGGGGAGCTCCCTGGACAGGCTGAGCGCTGACCTTCACAGGCGACACAGTCACTGCTGCGGGCACACAGCACCTTTGGGTGCAGGGACCCTGCTCTGAAGTGCAGACCTCT
Organism: Tinamus guttatus; assembly: GCF_059628265.1. Classification (NCBI taxonomy): domain Eukaryota; kingdom Metazoa; phylum Chordata; class Aves; order Tinamiformes; family Tinamidae; genus Tinamus; species Tinamus guttatus. The sequence continues at coordinate 226,184 of NW_028289063.1, read as the reverse complement.
CACCCTGCCTGCACAACCCGGCTTCACATCACTGCTGTTTCTGTTGGGGAAGGCAGCAGGATGCCCTGCGCTTAGGTGGTATGTTAGAGAATCCCTGCTCTGAAGCAGCTCCTCTTCCTCTGCACTGCAAAAGCCAGAAGAAAGAAGAGAAAAATGCTGCCAGCCATGGGGTGTGATGGGTTCTTATGTCCCCTTCAAGAAGCTCAGTAGCATTGTCCTGTAAGCACAAACTCACTGTTTTAAGAGCTGTGGAGGTCTCCTGTGTGCTCCCGCTCCACACTGCCGTTCCCCTCTCGCTGCCTTCTCTCCTCTGCTGTCCGCAGCAGCAGGCAGTGCCCGCAGCCCTGCTGCTCTTGGCACAGGAGCTGCTCCTGCACTCGGCTGTCTCTGGGCAGTGCTGCCAGGCTGCCACGAGCTGCCTCCGTCCCAGGAGCCTGGCCCTGCTCAGGAGCAGAGGAACAGCTGAACTCACCAATTTCTCTGTTCCTCGTGCTCCCACCTCCTGGGAAATGTTCACTGGAGTCAACTAAAATAATCCCTGATTATCCCTCTCTAAAAAGTAGGAAAGACTGGTGTCAGCCCTGTAGTTTGTTTCATCAGAGCCTGGTTACTTGGAAGAGCTGAAAATGTCCCACTCAGGAAGCCCCTCTTCCCAAGTCTTATCTAGGCAGGATAAATGAATACCAGAACAGAGCTCACTTTCCCAGTGTTCAGGTATTGGTTGATGTCACCCAGTGTGGGATTCTCAGGCTGGTTTAGAAGACCCTGGGCTGCCATGGTATTCTGTGGTGAGCTCCACAGAAACACACAGCAGGTGGGATTCCCCTTGCCCAGGCTGAAGTGAGCACAGCAGGGATGCCTGGATGGGAGGTCTTGCTCTATGCTCCCAATCACTGGTCGTTCAGGGTGGGTGTCAGCTGCACACACACAAACCCTTGGTGACACTGGAAGGGTCAGAGGTGGTTGAAGGCATGTACCAGTGTCTGATTGCCGTGATCACCACATCTACTTTCTTCTAGAGCATGTGTTGGGACCGGGTAGGGAATTGCTTTGGTCCACCAAAATGTTATCAGATGCCCACTGCCACCCTAGAGCTCTACTCACTAGGAAGCTGAGACATGAGCAGATGCCAACACGGAAACAATTCATCTCATTCTGTTCAGGCACTTAATTCACTGACACAGAAATAGGCCATGCTGGATGCCTGGGGCGTCCAGCACAGCCACATGTCTCTAGCAGATACACCCTGTGACCTACAGGGTAAAAGTGTCCCTTTCAAGTGGTTTTGGGCACTCAGGTTTCTCAACAGTGCCCACATGTCTGGATCCCACCACTGTCCTTCAGCCAACTCCTAACAGTCTGCAGCCAAGCTTACTTCATCAATGAGAGAGGCACATCACACCAAGGTCTCTGCACCCTTCAAACCTTCTAGCTCTCCCTCTCTTGAAACTCTTCACACCCCTGGATGGCATGAACGGGACTTGGGCCAATGATGACCTCAGGCTGTGAACTAAGGCCAAGGGACTTCTTCGCTGACGTCTTGTCCTTCCTGGAGATTGGTTCACCTCTGTGACAGGTCCCAAGGTAAAGGCCGCTCCTGCCATTCTTTCTGCACAGCCCAGCTCTGTTTCTCCCGAGGTCTCCCCTCCTCCCAGCCTGGGTGAGAATGACGGTGCTGGTGCTGGGGCTGGAGGAAAAATCCTCAACTTTGATAATGCTCAGCAGAGGCTACCAACAAAGGGAGATTGTAACACCCAGATCTCTGAGGAAGAAAGGAAAGCACATAGTGGCTACATGTTATCCAAACAAAGAAGAAGGAGAAACAAGAACTGCTGTTCAAGCTGCCTTGCTGCCAGCCTAACTACAAAATGCTGTCTAAGGATGTTTGAAGGCCGAAGTCACTGTGAGAATGAGAAGAATAAGGAAAGCGGGACCACCACACTGAGGAATGAGACCCCCTTCTGGAATGTGCGCAGTCTTAGAAGGATTCTATAACAGGAAGGTGGAGATTTCCCCGCTCCGGGCAGCCTCCTGGCATGTACTGGCCTTACGTGACAGGATACCCTGGGAATAAAACATGAGGGCAGACTCCAGTGGGATGGAGACTCCCAACATCGAGGTGAACATTGTCCTGAGCAGGTCCCTGGAGTGCAGGTTGTCCTCTCCACAGCTCTGCCCTCCCCAGGCCTTGCAGAGGCTGCCCCTCGTCAGGCGCTCCATAGCAGACACCCACCATGAGGCCACCCTGTTGCTCTGCCCCCCGTCCTCACCCCTGTGCTCTCGATTGCCTCTTGGTTCACCCCAAGGCAGAGCTCCCTACATCCCACTGCTCTCTCCCTGCCCTTCTCTTTCCCACATCGCCCCGTGGCTATTCCTTGCCATCCCAGGCCATCACTTCCTCACTCTTTTTGGAGTCATTCTCCTGACTTAGTTGCTCACACTTTGAGGCTCTCCTCACCAGTGTGGGTTTTACAATCCATTAGCTCCATGTGGCGCCAACCCCCAATCGGCCACCAGGAAGAGACAAAACACTCGGGACTCTTGTGCTAAGATTCCCGACATGGGCTTGTTTCTGTCCACATTCATTTACCACCCCCGACCTTCCTGCCCTGTGGGTGCAGCCTTGAGTGGAAAGATTGGAGAAGGGAGTTAATACCATTTATTAGTTGCAATTAATATGTAACCTATTGACTTTTATTTAAGAAAAAGGAGGGAGACAGCAATGAGCAGCAGAGGGAAGAGAAAACCATTATGTAGGGAAATGTTTGCAACCTGGTTCAAACACAGGGAGTAAATCATTTCCTTCCAGGACTTGAACACTGACAATCACTTAAAAAGTGAAGCAGTTCTGACCTCTTGGGGAAAAAAAAGGGGGGGAGGGGCAGGGAAGGGGAAAGAAATATATTTTAAATGCAAATCCATTCCCATCAAAATAAATTCTAATTCAGCACATCCTAGATAGACTCAAGGTAGTAAAAAGCACAAAGGGCAGCACCTGGATCTCCTGTGTGCCCTGCAGGACTGTGCCCCATCCTGAGCAATAGAAACAGAGAAAAGTGACTAAGCCCATGGGGACAACCTGACCTCCCTTTGCACATTTGGGTTTAAACCATTTTCACACTAGAATAGTAATAATTTATGAGATGCTTTGTGGCTTAAAGGTAAATATGGTGCAAACATCTACAGAAGAGCTGGTGAGGAGCCCACGAGCAGCACAGCACATGGTAGGAGCCCAGCGTCCCCCTGACCCAACTGCCACCAGGGCCAGGTAGACACATCCCATTTGTCAGCAACATCTGGTTGCTTCCTGGGCAGCGGCTCCCCCATCCTGGCACAGCTGGGAGAAGGAAGTTGTTCAGATAGATAAAAGGGGCCCTTGGGTTGCACAGGGGAGTCCCGCTTGGGTGCCCGGCCCCTGTGTGCAGCATCCTCCTGCAGAGATCCCCGCACACCTCCCTGGGCTCCCCATGGCTCCTGCAGGGCAAGTCTGCTATTAAATCTACCCTGTTTAACCCTGCACGAGCTCTGGGTCTCTTTCCGCCAGTATCCAACTGCTCTTGTCTGCCTTGTGATCACTGATACAAACACCCACACTGTGTTTTTTTATGACACTGTTTTAACAAATCCTTGCTCCATTTAATTCCCACTACATAACTCACTGCTGTTCTAAGGACCCTGGAAGCTGGAAGCACAAAGATGGCTGTACTCACCCATGTAGGTTTTTTTCTCTAAGAGGATAGACAACACATTTCTTTAGTCCTTAAACTTTAAGGACTACTGTGTTTTCTATCAAACCAGACTATGGTTCTCTATTGAAGGTGGCATAAACAACTCTCCCCTGTACTCACAGGGTCCCCACTGTGGGCATCTGTCACCAGCCATATCAAACATGAGACAGTCCCAGGCAGAGGCTGCTTTGACCATTCAGCACCAGGAGAAAAACTGGGCAATCACAAATAAGAGCTGAATCCAGATCTCATTCCCTAAGACATCACCCCAGGATCTCATTGCTGTCAGCCCATGGAGAGTCCTGGAATGAATGAAGGGGGAGAAGCTGTTTATTGCTGCTTAACAAGTAGCTATTGGAATAGTTTCTTCAGTGCCTGCTTGAGCTCCTTGTTCCTCAGGCTATAGATGAGAGGGTTCAGTGCTGGAGGCACCACTGAGTATAAAATGGCCAGCACCAGATGCAGAGCTGGGAAGGAGATGGAGGGGGGCTTCAAGTAGGCAAACGTGCCAGTGCTGATGAACAAGGAGACCACGACCAGGTGCGGGATGCACATGGAAAAGGCTTTGTGCCGGCCCTGCTTGGAGGGGATCCTCAGCACAGCTCTGAAGATCTGCACGTAGGACACCACAATGAAAACAAAACACCCCAAAACTAAACAAATGGCAAGAATAATAACCCCAATGTCTCTGAGGGAGGCATCTGCGCAGGAGAGCTTGAGGATGTGGGGGATCTCACAGAAGAACTGCTCCACCACATTGCCTTGGCAGAGAGGAATGGAAAATGTATTAGCAGTGTGCAGGAGAGCACAGAGAAAATTAGATGCCCAGACAGCGGCTGTCATTTTGACACAAGCTCTGCTGTCCATGAGGATTCCATAGTGTAGGGGTCTGCAGATGGCAACATAGCGGTCATAGGCCATGACTGTGAGAAGGGAAAACTCCGCTGAAATGAAAAAGTTAAAAGTTAAGACCTGTGCAGCACATCCCAAGTAGGAAATGGCCCTCGTGTCCCAGAAGGAATTGGCCATGGATTTGGGGACAGTGGTGGAGATGGAGCCAAGGTCAAGGAGAGAGAGGTTGAGGAGGAAGAAGTACATGGGGGTGTGGAGGTGGTGGTCGCAGGCTATGGCTGTGATGATGAGGCCGTTGGCCAGGAGGGCAGCCAGGTAGATGCCCAGGAAGAGCGAGAAGTGCAAGAGCTGCAGCTCCCGCGTGTCTGCAAATGGCAGGAGGAGGAACTCGTTGAGGGAGCTGCTGTTGGACATTAGCTCCCTGCAGTTATGTGGGCCTGTCCAAGGAACAGAAAACAATGAAAAGTTAGGAGGGACTTTACAAGAAATAAAATTTCAAAGTCATTTCTTTTATGACACCACCCACCACTGCCTCTCTTTAATAAGAGTGTCTTAGTGCAGTTCCTTTGCTTGAGCTCCATTTTCACTGGCTGTGTGTGCTGTGAGGAGCAGAGACCTCAACTCGAGAGCTGTCTGTGCTGAACAGTAGTAGAAAGTGGGGAACGGAGGCCACACTTTTGGATGTTTTACCTTTTCCGGCAGGTGAGATCCATTCAAGTTGTAGATGAGCTTTTCAGCATCTTTACTCCCAAGTAAGCAAAGAGGTTTGAGGAACAGTAATTTTTAGTTTCTTTGAGATGTCCTTGTCACTCCTCGGGAGTGTTCCCCAAAGGACAAATCCTTCACATTTCAACTCTGAGTCCTTAGAGGAATGCATCCACAGTCACTTATGTGCAGAGTCAGGACATCTCGTTTGTCTGTTATGTTTCGTTCCCAGATGTCCTGTGCACCGGTCTCCTTGAGCTAGAGTGTCATCGTGCTCATATGGTGCCCTAAAAAGAGACAGGCCCTGCTGAGAGCAGAGCAGTGCAGTTTCTAAGTGCCCATCTCCACCTTTCTCACCCTGTCTCCATACAGCTAAGTGAGGGCTCCACACTCCTGGCCAAAGACACACAGGGCCCATTTCATCTGCTCCTGGACAGCCTCCCACCACCACCTCCATACCCTCAGCATCTCTGCAGCTTCCTCACGGGTCGCTCAGATATCACAGAACGGCCATGAGACAGCAGAGCCTTTCTGGAGGGAAGGGGGCAGCCTGGCAGGACACCACAGGGCAAGAGCCAAAGGACTGGCAACACTGAAGAGGGGATCTCCTTAAGGGAGAGTCAGCTCAATTCCCAGACCCAAGGACTGCTTTTCCTGCAGCTCTACAGGACAGGCTTGGGAAGAACCTCATTCCCATTCAGATCCCTCTCTTCCACACCTTGCAGCATCAATGTCTGAAGTGCAGCTGAAAACACCCAACCACGGAAAGCTGAGAGCAAGAACAGGAGCAGCATGGACAGGAGAAGAATTAAGGAGCAACACCTCCAGTGTGCTGGATGGAGGAAGGGAGAGGGACAGGGAGGCATTGTGGGAAACCTTCACCTTACCAGATGGGTATGTCACCTTACAGAGGGGACACCTTAGTCCCTTGGTGGGGAGGCTGGAGATGGTCCCGTGGCAGGAGAGATCTCCCAGGTCTGGCTGCAGAGGAGGCAGCTCCTGCCCTGCACTTCCTGTCCGTTCCCTGCCCATCTCTGCTGCCTGCAGCTTTCCCTGCCGGCAGCCCTTCCTCTGTCCCTGGGTCTTGTCCCTGCTCACAGATCCCCTATGACCCTATCTGTGCTCAGCTCTGCCCTGCACAAACCTCTGGGCAATGTCCAAGGGAAGCTCTGCAGTTGCAGGTCCTAAGAAGGAGGATACAGAAAGTCCTAGCAGGCCAGAAAGATGATATTGATGCTGCCCCTAGACTAAGGGGGGATGAAGCAGCTTGCTGAGGTTTCTCACACACCTATTAATCTTTCAGAGAGAAGGTTTAGGACTCCCACTTCCTTGTCAAAACAGAAAACTCGTTCCTTCATTCTCCTTGCCATAATAAGGGGACTGAAAGAGCAGAGACATGAAGGAAAGCTCCTTCCCTTCCAAGCAGCCCTTCTCTTGATCTTCTCCTGTAAAGGACCCCTCGCACATGCCCTGTGTATGAGCTGGAGCTGTGAGCAGACTTCACTCTGCAGCAGCCTCTTAGCAGCAGAATGAACCTGCCCTCACGGGTGTCTGTCTCCCCACGCAGCGCTTCCCCGCAGCGCTATGGGCAGCACCCTGGGCAGTGCTGCCCCTCGCAGGCTGCAGAGTCACTGTCCTGGGCACACAGCACCCTGGGCCTGGGGGAAGCTGCTCTCAATCACAGCCCATGCAGAGCTGGGTGCAGACCTCAGCTTCACACACCTGTGTCTTCCCAGAGAGAAGGGAGCAGGATGCCCTTTCCCTGTGAGCATGTGGCAGGGAATCCCTGCTCTGAAGCATCTCCTCCTCCTGCTAAACCATTAAAATCCCAATCCATGATTATATGCACCGAGTTCAGAAGAGCCCTCCAGGAACCTCAGCAGCATTGCCCTGCAGACAGAGACTCACTGTTTCAAGGGCTGTGAAGGTTGTTCCCACAACGAGCTCTGCTCCCTCTCCACACTGCCGTTCCCCTCTCGCTGCCTTCTCTCCTCCCCTGTCCGCAGCAGCAGGCAGTGCCCGCAGCCCTGCTGCTCTTGGCACAGGAGCTGCTCCTGCACTCGGCTGTCTCTGGGCAGTGCTGCCAGGCTGCCACGAGCTGCCTCCGTCCCAGGAGCCTGGCCCCGCTCAGGAGCAGAGGCCCAGCTGAACTCACCAATTTCTCTGTCCCTTGTGCTCCCTCCTCCTGGGAAATGTGCATGAAGTAAGTAACTTGTTGTCCTTTCCTTAATGAATGGAGAAAAAAAGGATTCCAAAATTGCCGTCTGTTTCATCAGAGGATGACTATCTATGAAAGTTGGACTTGTCCCACTCTGGAAGGCCCTAGTTATGAAGCCCCTAATAGGCAGGACACCCAGAAAGGGGCAAGAAGGGGGCACTACGCGAGCACCATAAGACAGTGCAGTATAATGTAGAGACCCTGGCGGATCATTACAGTGCAAAAAGTTCATATAATTCAGTGCAGACATTTAATTCAGTGACATAGAAATATGCTGCAGATCCAAGATAGATGTCTGGCTTGTCCAGCATAACCAGATGACTCCTCTAGGAGGCACAGCCTGGGATCTATGCTAAACCACGTCCAATCCCTGCTACAGCTGAACATGCTTCATAAGTGGGAGAGGCACCTCACACCAAGGGGTCTGCTCTGGTCTCTGCTCTCCTAAAAGCTTCTCGCTTTGTTCCCACACAACCTCTTTGCACCCTGGAAAACACGATGGGGCTAATGCTGACCCCGGGATTGGTAGATCACAGTTGGCTCAAGCCCAAGGACATCTTCAGGGGCACCTTCTCCTGCCTGGACATGGGCTCACCTCTGTCCCAGGCCCCAGGGTGCTACAAATCAGCTCCGTCAACAAAACCCTCTCCTGTCGTTCCCTCACAGCCCAGCTCTGTTTCTCCCTGGTCTTGGGCACTGCTGCCTTGGCTCTCTTAGCGGGAACCTCCTCTCACCATTGCATTGACCCCTGCTCTCCATGCCAGCATGGCTCTGCTCTCAAGTGGGGCCATTGCACTCAGTGTCTTTGGCTCTTTGTAAAAGGTTTCACCAGGACCAATCTGTCTTCTGTGCCACATCCTGATGTTTTGCAGCCCAAATATATGCAAATGCCTGTAGCCTGGCATGGAGACAGAAGCACAAGCTGTCACAGGACCTCAACATCATTGCAATAACTGAGACGCATTATCACCACTCACACAACTGGAGGCCTGCGCTGCTGGGGTAAAAGCTCTTCAGGGGAGGTTGTGAGGGAAGAGGAGGAGGGGGCAGGTCCTTTGTGTGGAGGGGCAGCGCGGATGTACAAAGTGCTTCCATGGCATGGACAAGGTTTGGGTATGTGCTTGTGGGTGAGCATCAGATGAAGGGTGACATCATGCTGCGAGCTACAGACCATGCAGTCAGGCTGATGGCATGGATGACGTCTTTAAGCAACATGACAAAGTTGTGGATCATAGGCCCTGGTTCTTACTGGCAGAACAGGTTGGAAGGCTCTTGAATCCCCCTAACATTCCCTGGAAAGGCAAAGACCAGGATGTAAACAGGCTGTGAGGTTTCTGGAGTGTGGACACCAGATGCAACCGAGAAGTCTCAGTGAAGGTGGAAGATATGCAACAGTTTGGGTAGCAACAGGATATAAAATACTATTACTGTTAATAAAAATGAAGTGAAAAAATATTAAAAATGTAATATAAATATTAAAAAAATAGTGAAGAAACAATGTTCAGCATTGGTATGGGATACTGAGGGAGTCATTTTTTTAGAGAGCAAAGACAATTTCCCCAGGCTGAAAAATATCCGTGAAATTATTTTCCTCATCCTCCTTGAGCACCTTGTTCCTCGTGCCATAGATGAGGGGGGTTCAGTGCTGCAGGCACCACCGTGTACAGAACAGCCACTACCAGATCTAGAGCAGGAGAGGAGACATAGGGGACCTCAGGTAGGCAAACATGCCAGTGCTAAGAGAAAAACAGGCAATGGGCAGGTGCGGGAGGCACATGGAAAAGGCTTTGTGCTGGCCCTGCTCTCAGCACAACAGCAAAGATCTGCTCATAGGATAGAATCATAGAATCATAGAATCATAGAATGCTTAGGGTTGGAAGGGACCTCTAGAGATCATCTAGTCCAACCCCCCTGCATACGCAGGGACACCTAAAGCACGTGGCACAGGACTGCATCCAAGCGGGTTTTGAAGATCTCCAGAGAAGGAGACTCCACAACCTCTCTGGGCAGCCTGTTCCAGTGCTCTGTCACCCTCACTGTTAAGAAATTTTTCCTTAAGTTCCTATGGAATTTTTGATGTTTCAGTTTCCGGCCATTTCCTCTAGTCCTATCAGTGGCCACCACTGAAAAGATACCATGACCGTCCTCTGCACTCCCTCCCTTGAGGTATTTATATACACTGATTAGATCCCCTCTCAGCCTTCTCTTCTCCAGGCTGAACAGGCCCAGCTCCCTCAGCCTCTCCTCATAGGGCAGATGTTCCAGGCCCCTGATCATCCTTGTAGCCCTGCGCTGGACTCTCTCCAGCAGCTCCACATCCCTCTTGTACTGTGGAGCCCAGAACTGGACACAGTACTCCAGATGCGGCCTCACCAGGGCTGAGTAGAGGGGCAGGATCACCTCCCTCGACCTGCTGGAGACGCTCTTCTTAATGCAGCCCAGGATCCCATTGGCCTTTTTGGCCACGAGGGCACACTGCTGCCTCATGGTCAACTTGTCGTCCACCATGACACCCAGGTCTTTCTCCGCAGAGCTGCTCTCCACAAGCTCGGTCCCCAGCCTGTACTGGTGTCTGGGGTTATTCCTCCCCAGGTGCAGGACCTTGCACTTGGCCTTGTTGAATTGCATGAGGTTTTTCACCGCCCAGTTGTCCAGTCTGTCCAGGTCCCTCTGGAGGGCAGCACAGCCCTCTGGGGTATCGGCTACTCCTCCCAGTTTGGTATCATCAGCAAACTTGCTGAGGGAGCACTCTGTGCCTTCATCCAGGTCATTGATGAATAAATTGAACAGGACTGGACCAAGGACTGACCCCTGGGGGACCCCACTAGCCACAGGCCTCCAACTAGACTCTGCACCGCTGATCACCACTCTCTGGGCCCTGCCATCCAGCCAGTTCCTAATCCATCTCACTGTGCACTCATCTATCCCACACTTCCGGAGCTTGCCCAGGAGGATGTTGTGAGGGACGGTGTCAAAAGCCTTGGTGAAGTCGAGATAGACGACATCCACCGCTCTCCCCTCGTCTATCCAGCCGGTCATTTCATCATAGAAGGCTATCAGGTTAGTCAGGCAAGATTTTCCCTTGGTGAATCCATGCTGACTACTCTTGAGCACCTTCTTGTCCTCCATGTGCCTGGAGACAACAGCCAGTATGAGCCGTTCCATCACTTTTCCGGGGACGGAGGTGAGGCTCACTGGCCTGTAGTTGCCTGGGTCCTCCTTCTTGCCTTTTTTGAAGACTGGCGTGACATTGGCCTTCTTCCAGTCTTCCGGCACCTCCCCCGTTCTCCAGGATCTTTCAAAGATGATGGAGAGCGGCTTAGCTATGGCATCTGCCAGCTCCCGCAGCACTCTGGGGTGCATCCCATCAGGGCCCATGGATTTGTGGGTATCGAGGTTCCTTAGGTGCTCTCTGACCCAATCTTCCTCTACCCAGGGCAAGTCTTCCTCTCCACCCGCTTCTTCTCTTGCCTCTAGGGCCTGGGGCTCTAAAGGGCTGCCCTTGGTAAACACCGAAGCAAAGAAGGCATTGAGCAACTCTGCTTTTTCTGTGTTATTTGTAACCAAGGTGCCCATCCCGTCCTCCAGCGGACCCACGTTCTCCCTGATCTTCCTTTTGCTGTTAATGTATTTGAAGAATTTTTTTTTGTTATTTTTAACGTCCCTTGCCAGCTTGCCTTCCAGACGTGCCTTAGCTTTCCTTGTCGCATCTCTGCACTCCCTGACTACGTTCCTGTATTTCTCCCAGGGGGCCTGTCCTTTTTTCCACATTCTGTATACCGCTGCCTTCTGCTTGAGCATTGCCACAAGCTCCCGGCTCATCCACGCAGGTCGCCTGCCCCCTCTGCCCGCCTTCCTAGACACAGTGTATGATAACACTGTGAAAATGAAACAATCAAACATTAAACTGGCACTAATAATAAGATGCCTAACATGGCTGAGGAAGGAGTGTGAGCAGGAGAGCTTGAGGGTCTGAAGGATTTCACACAAGAACTGTCCACAGAGTTCTCTCTTCAGAAAGTAAACAGGAAAGCGTTAGCAGTGGGGACAGGAACAGGTACAGTAGGGCACCTGTAGGAAAACCATGTCCCACTGCAGTGCTTGCTGGGCAAGTGCCCCAGGTTGTGCTGGGTTTCCTACCTCTATGCTAATAAATGAATTCCGACACTGACTGTAGGGAAAATCCATCCCGCCGGCACGCAGCGTGCTGCAAAAATAGGAGACACATCACACTGAGCTCTGTGCTCTGGTCTCTGAACTCTCACACCCTTCTAGCTCTCCTCCCCTGAATTTCTGCTCACTCCTCCAGATGATATGAACAAGAACTGGGCTAATGAGGGCCTCAGTGTGGATGGACCACTGGCTACCCAGGCCTAGGGACTTCTGCAGTAGCACCTTTGCTTTCCCAGAGATTGCTTCAAGAAATCTGCCATCCTGCCCTGTCCCGCAGGCTAGGCAGCTGTGATAGTCACAAGTGGTCCATGTGCCCACCTACAACCCCTGCACACGCACACCCGTGGTCCCTATGGCACTGGCATGGCCCTTGGGTGACTAGTATCCCTTCATTATCTCCTTAACCCTGCTTTGTGGACTCAGGGGGCCAGCAAAGGGGCTGCTGGTGCTGTCCATGGGCCAGAGTGGGCAAAGGCGCTTCTGGAGCTTCCTCACAACCTGCTGGTCTCTCCATGGGCTTTGGGGACATCAGTCAGTTCCCTTGGGGTGGCCTTTTCTCTGGCACAGTGATGCACAGAACCTGCCTCCAGCAGCAGCATCCCTGCACATCTGGGCATGCACTGATGCAAGAAGGAGAAACATGTCCTAAGGATTCATGGTTTAATTTTGCATTTCAGATACCCTAATTCATATTGCTTACATTTACCCTCATACCAGCTTATTACAAGCTGAAAATGGAGAGGACAGAGAGCACAGGATGTTTTTCCCCCTCCTCTCCCCCTCTTTTATTTTATTTATTTATTTATTTAATTATGCAGGAGCTGGAGTAGGACCTCGAGCTTAGGTCACAGCAAGGCAGCAAGCCTGCAGGTTATCACACTTCATTTGGAAGGAGACTGTTCCCATCTGCCGAACTGATGGTCACCAACCAGCTGGCCAAGCTGGTGAGGACAGCCTTAAATAGGGGGAGAGTCAGGGCAGAAGAAGACTCCAGCAAGAGTGAGGAATTGATGGCCTGGGATGGCAGGGAAATGTGCAGGAGATGTAGACAAAGGAAACCCTGGAGAGAGCAGTGGGATGCAGGGAGCTCTGCTTAGGGATGGACAGAGATTCAGTCAGGTTTCTAGAGATGAGGATTGGTAGGCAGACCAAGAGCAGTGGCCTTGTGTAGATCTCTGCTATGGATCTCCACCAAGACACCATGATGAGGTTGCCATGCTCTCCCCCAAAACACTGTGATGGGGTCTCTCTCCACGGTCTCCACCAGGGCATCATGAGGGGTCTCCATAGTTCCCACAAAGGCATCATGATGAGGTCTCCATGGTCTCTACCAAGATGACGTGTTGCCTGACATTGGCAATCGACTCCGTCTGCCGAGGCGGCCAGGCACGTCCAACCCGTGCCTGGGCCAGAGAGCACAGACACCAATATGAGGATGCTGCAAATGGCGTTTAATATACGCAGGCTGGATCTTATAAAGGTAGCGAAGGTGGAAGCATGCCTATATAGCCAATAAGCGTTGCTCTTTACCTAATATGGCATATGCCTTAGTTCCCTATTCTTCCCGTACATCGCGAGATCTTCCGAGCGCCGTACCCTACAATGACGTATCCACCAGGGCATCGTGACATGGTCCTCACCGTCTCCGCCAAGACATCGTTATGGGGTCTGCATGGTCTCCCCCAGGGCTTTGCAATGGGGTCTTCATGGTCTCCACCAGGACATTGTGGTGGGATCCCCATAGTCTTCACAAGGACATCCTGATGGGGTCTCCATCATCTCCATGAAGACATCATGATAGATCTACCATGGTCTGCACTAGAGTGTGATGATAGGCTCCCCATAGAAACCACCATGGCTTTGTGATGGCAGTGGCTTCATGCCCATTAGGCCATTGTGAGGGGGTGGTCCCCATGGTGACCATGCCCTTGTTGGGGGCCAAGGCTCCAGGCTCCCCACAGCTCCATCAGGAGGGAACGGCTCCCCTTGGTGCTGCTGTCAGGTCCCCATAAGAGGATCCTGAACATGGACAAGGAGCAGCAGGCGAACGCCTGCTCCCAGCGCACAGACGGGCTCTCAGGCTTGCAGGAGAGCGGGAGCGAGGTGAGCAGTGGGGCTGAAGGGAGAGGCAGGCAGCGGGGATGGCACCAACATGGAGAGCACAAGGATGGTGTCGAAGGGGAGCCAGGATGAGGGAAGAGTTGAGAGCTCTTCTGGGGAAGGTTCATTTATTCCTGGCCCTGGGCGTTGATGTAACTGGGTAGATTGAGTTTGTGCAAAGTTGGCCCTCCAAAACAGAGCATTCCCTTGAAGCTGGTCCCCAACTTCCTGAACCAGTCGAGAGAGGACGACACCTCCGAATGCGACGTGCTCTGTGCAGAGAGTGAGGGGTGGCAGGGACAGCTGTGGGCAGGGGGCTTTTCTGAGCGCTGGGCTCTGAGTGGGACAAGGAAACCTTCCAGGTATAGGCCTGATGGTAACAGAAAGGTTTAGAAAATTTGTTTAAAAACAAATCTAGAAAGAAATTAAGAGAAAGAATTAAAGCAAAAAATCATTTGTTATACTTTTCACCTTTATTCATTGTTGTGTTTTTGCACACTAGACTTGGGTGTGATCATTTGTTCTTGAAAAGGGAAGTGATTTTCAGAAGTGGGTGGGCTGCAGTCCCAGAGTCCTGCACAGCTGGTGCCATTCCAGGTGCCGTGGTCCCCTGTCCCCAGCCTCCCTCTGCAGCTCTGAGGGGCTCTGCTCTCCCGCAGGTCCCTGCGAGAGCTCTCAGGCCCACGCAGGTCACTCAGAGACACTGGGACATCTCCAAGTCCCTCTGGGTGCTGGTGCTCGGACACTTGAGCTCTGCCTGCAAAGATGAAGGGCTGTTTTCAATGTCTTCCAGTGATTAAAGAGTGGAAATCTTCAGGAAGTTTCTCAACCTGCTTTGGAGAACTATTTATCTGCCCTTGCCTTTTAGTGTCCACTGCTCTCTCCATTGGGCTGTAGAGGAAATCTCTGTGATCACCCCCATATTTTCTATGTCTTGAATACATGAATCATTTGCGCAGCCCCTCTGGGCAGCCCCTCTCCCAGCACAGCACTCACCCCCACTCCAGGCATGTTCTGCCCCTGGAGGTCTCCTGTGCTCCATGGTGGATCCATAGCCTCTTCCAGGAGGATGGGCATCTGTCTCAGCTCTGTAATGAGTGGGACTGTCCTCAGCAGATCCCTCCTGAGCACTCACCCTCTCCAGGGGCCTGGGCACCAGCAAGTGGCACGTGAATCCAGTCCTCTTTTCCTAACATGGGAACAAGGCTGCACAGCCCTCTGGGGTATCAGCCAAGCCTCCCGCATTTGTATCATCACAAAATTTGCTGGGAGTGCACTCTGTTCCTTCTTCCAGGTTACTGATGGAGAAGTTGAATAGGATTGGACCCAATACTACTCCCTGGGGGACACAGCTGGCTCCAGGCCCCCAGTAGACTCTGTACAAATGTCTGGGCACAAGTAGGAAAACCTGAGAGAACCTGGGGTCTTTTCCTAGCAACTACCAAAGAAAGGCAGAGTTTCCTCATAGCTCCTGCCCATGCAGATGTGCTAGAAATCCCAGGCATGTATCATGGCCTTGCAGGCCTACTTCAGTGTCACTGAATCTAGTGTCTGAATGAATTACAGTCACAGTTTACATTGTCAACATCTCCACGTGTCTCAGCTTCCTAGTGAGTGTGGCTGTAACACTAGTGAGCATCTAGTGCTATTTCAGATGGCCAAGGAAGATGCCCACCGGGCCCTGACCAGGCATTCTAGAAAGATGTGAGTATCACATTTGCTCTATCAGAGCAATAGATATTAGCCCGTGCCTGGGACAACCCTGTCTCTTCAGATGTCACCTGGTGTCACCAGGCAATTGCCTCCCACCCAACTGCCACAGGAAGGCTGCCTCTAGACTTTCCTTCAATTCACTCATGTTTTGTGTGTGGGAGCTTTGCATGGAACCATGGAAACCCGTGCTGAGACTTGGTTGTCATTTCTGTCGTATTAGAGAGATTTGAGATCACACTCTAACCATAGGCACAAGAGCTGAGATCTCCTAAACAACACTGGACCCCTGGTCTCAACACACCTGCCCTTGTCTCGCCGTGACTCTGTACCCCAGAGGTCCCTTGGTGTCAGTGCTGGAAAAGACGCTGCAGAGGGAAACTCTCCTCCCTGCACTGGGCACATCCAAGGGAGCTCAAAGAAGTGGCTCAGAGAATCCCCCCTCTCTGCGAGTGAAGGGGGAAGCCTGGCTTCCTGCTTTATCATGGTGTATGTTTAAGTGCTAAATGAGAGATTCCAGTGCAGACATGACAAAAACTAGGTATCTTTATTTTATTATTTAGTGTTTTAAGATGGATGTAAAAGAGAAGTAAAAAAGAAAGAAATGGATAAAATACAGCCTTGATGCCAGATATCCTGGTGAGTGAATGAAACAGTTGTTATCATTGACCTTGTACCCACTGGATGAGTTTCCTCAGTGCCTCCTTGAGCTCCTTGTTCCTCATGCTGTAGATGAGGGGATTCAGGGCTGGAGGCACCACCGAGTACAGAATGGACACAACCATATCCAGAAGTGGGGAGGAGATGGAGGGGGGCTTCAGGTAGGCAAACAATACAGTAATGACAAACAAGGAGACCACAGCCAGGTGTGGGAGGCACATGGAAAAGGCTTTGTGCTGGCCCTGCTCTGACGGGATCCTCAGCACAGCTCTGAAGATCCGCACGTAGGAAACCACAATGAAAATGAAACACCCAAAAATTAAACAAAGACTAACCACAAGAAGCCCAACTTCCCTGAGGTAGGAGTGTGAGCAGGAGAGCTTGAGGATCTGGGGGATCTCACAGAAGAACTGCTCCACCTCATTGCCTTGGCAGAGTGGCAGGGAAAATGTGTTCCCAGTGTGCAGGAGACCATAGTGAAATCCACTGGCCCAGGCAGCTGCTGCCATTTTGACACAAGCTCTGCTGCCCAGGAGGGTCCCATAGTGCAGGGGTCTGCAGATGGCAACATAGCGGTCATAGGCCATGATTATAAGGACAGAAAACTCTGCTGAAAACAAGAAGTAGTAGAAAAATATCTGGGCAGCACATTCTAAGTAGGAAATGGCCCTGGTGTTCCACAGGGAATTGTGCATGGCTTTGGGAACAGTGGTGGAGATGGAGCCCAGGTCGAGGAGGGAGAGGTTGAGGAGGAAGAAGTACATGGGGGTGTGGAGGCGGTGGTCGCAGGCTATGGCTGTGATGATGAGGCCGTTGGCCAGGAGGGCAGCCAGGTAGATGGCCAGGAAGAGCGAGAAGTGCAAGAGCTGCAGCTCCCGCGTGTCTGCAAATGGCAGGAGGAGGAACTCGCTGAGGGAGCTGCTGTTGGACATTTCACTTTCTCCAAGCTTTGTGGATTGTTTAGAAAAGAAAGTATATTGAGCAGTTATCCCAGATTTTTAAAGTTAGATATCTCCCAACTTGTTCCAGTTCTAATACACTGTCCATATTGCCTCTCTTCATGGAGATCTTTGTGCAGCTCCCTTTCTTGAGTCTCAGTGTGGGATGGCTCAATGTGCTATGAGGAGCAGGGGCATCTCCCCATGGGCTCCAGAGATGTCTGTCCAGCTCTACTGTAATGGGGAGGAGACAAGAGGGGTGGTGAGCTCTGAGATTCACAATTTTTCAAGTGAAATCCCCCTGGTTTGTTGAAGGGCTTTTCAGTATCTACCGCATCACTTCTAATGAACGTGTATTGAGAGCACAATTTGGGGATTTTTAACATTTATTTTGACATGTATTTTCTTTGGGATGCCCCTCTCACCTCTGCAGAGTGTTCCTCAGAGGCAGAATTTTTCAGGGTTTCTATGGGGAATCGTGAGAAAATGGATTTATAGTCACGTTAGGCAGAGTGAGGAGAGCTCCTCTGCCTATTAGCCTTGATTGCAGCTGCTGTGTGTCCAAACCTCAGTGAGGTGCATGATGATCACCCCAATCAGTTGCCCTAGAAAGAACCCAGCCCCTCCTGTGACAAGTCCAGTTTCAAAACCTCCGATCTCCAACTTCTCTCCCTTTCTCAGGGCACCTGAGGGAGGTCTCCAAGCTCCACTTCTAGCCAAGAATATGCAGGGCTCTTTTCAGCTGCCCATATGCAGTTTCCAAACCGTTTTTTCATACTCTCAGTCTCTGTAACAGATTCTTCAGAGGTCTCCTGGACATCACAGAGATGGCAGGATGCAGCAATGTCCCTCCTGAGGGCATCTCCAATCTGTTAAGACATTACAGGCAAAAGGGTCAAATGAAGTTGCATTGAAGATGGACTCTGCTTATGGGAGATTTAGCTCAGTTCCTAAACCCATGGGCTGCATTTCCTGCAGTTGCACAGGTTAGAGGGCACTGGAAGCACCTCACTCCCATGCATATTCCTCTCTTCCACAGCTTGCAGGGTAGGTGTCTGAACTGCATCTGAAAACTCTGCAACCCCAGGGAGCCCAAGAGAAGAACAGGAGGGGAAACAAGGAGCAATCCTGCGATCCTTCTGCCAAGGGGAGAAAGGGAAGACAGGCAGAGGGGCGCTCAGGAACACCCTTACCTCACCTATGTGGGCATGCTACCTCACGGATGGTGACACTGCAGGCCATGCATCTGAAGCCCCTATACTGGGCAGCAGGAAATGTGACCATAGCAGGAGGGATGCCCCTGTCCTTTGCCAGGGATCTGGCTGCAGTGGAGTGGGCTGATACCCTGGACCCCAAGGCTGTCAGCGCAGAGAAGCTGCTGGGTGGCAGAGGAGACGTGGCAGGGCTTGCTGAGAGGAAGGTTTCTGCATTGGAAGGACTGAGCATGACTTCCCCAAATCCATCCTCCCATCATGGTGGGCACTTCCCTCTCCTTCCCTGACCATCTCTGCTGCCCACAGCAGTCCCTGATGGCACCTTACTCTGTCCCAACAATTTTTGTCAGTCTGTGCTCACAGAGACATCACTTTTTTGTGCTCAGTTCTGCCCTACACAAGCCTCTGGGGACAGGGCACTGTCCAGGGGCATCGCTGTGCAGGCACTTTACAGAGCAAGTGAAATAAATTGCACAAAGTTGATGCTGATGATGTCTGCAGACTAAGGTGTGTTTAAGAGGCTCTATAAAGTTTCTCACAGATCTCTGAGAGGGAAGGCTTGAGTCCACTACTTTGGCAAACCAGAATACACTC
The DNA here is from genome assembly GCF_059628265.1 of Tinamus guttatus. Classification (NCBI taxonomy): domain Eukaryota; kingdom Metazoa; phylum Chordata; class Aves; order Tinamiformes; family Tinamidae; genus Tinamus; species Tinamus guttatus. The sequence continues at coordinate 207,292 of NW_028289063.1, read as the reverse complement.
CTCTTTTCTCCCTGCAGCAGTTAGGGAGATAACTGAAAGTGCAGACAGGAAGAGGAAAGTTCCTGCCCTTGGAAGTAGCCCTTCTCTTGATCTTCCTGTTGAAAAGACTCTTGGGACATGTCCTGTGCATGAACAAGGTGAGCAGACTTGACCGAGGCAGCACAGTGTCAACAGGAAGATGATCCTGGCTGACTGGGACCAGCCCTGTCAGAGCTTCTCTGTGCAGCACTGACCCTTGCAGGCAGCAGAGTCACTGCCCAGGGTGCTCCCTCGGGTGCAGGGATGCTGCTCTGATTCAGAAACCTGGGGAGACCTATGTGCACACCCAGCACTTGACACCCCTGCAGCGATACCTAGAAGAAAGGAGCAGCATGCCCTGCCCTGTGAAGGTGCATCAGGGAACCCCTGAGCTGAATCAGCTCCTTCTCCTGCCATGCCCTGGACACTCCAGGAGAGACAAGTCCTATCAGTCATGGGGTGGGATGGGTTCAGAAGATCCCTCCAGGAACCTCAGCAGCATTGCCCTGCAGACAGAGACTTACCACACAAGGGCTTGTGAAGATTTCTTCCTTCAGTGAGCTCTGCTCTGTCCTCCTGCTCCACACTGCCGTTCCCCTCTCGCTGCCTTCTCTCCTCCCCTGTCCGCAGCAGCAGGCAGTGCCCGCAGCCCTGCTGCTCTTGGCACAGGAGCTGCTCCTGCACTCGGCTGTCTCTGGGCAGTGCTGCCAGGCTGCCACGAGCTGCCTCCGTCCCAGGAGCCTGGCCCCGCTCAGGAGCAGAGGCCCAGCTGAACTCACCAATTTCTCTGTCCCTCGTGCTCCCTCCTCCTGGGAAATGTGCACTGTAGTCAACTAAAATAATCCCTGATTGTCCCTCTCTAAACACTAGGAAAGACTGGTGTCAGCACTGTAGTTTGTTTCATCAGAGCATAGTTACTTGGAAGAACTAAAAGTGTCCCACTCAGGAAGCCCCTCTTCCCAAGTCTTAGCTAGGCAAGATAAATGAATACAAGAATAGAGCTCACTTTCCCAGTGTTCAGGTATTGGTTGATGTCACCCAGTTTGGGATTCTCAGGCTGGTTTAGCAGACCCTGGACTGCCATGGTATTCTGTGGTGAGCTCCACAGAAACACACAGCAGGTGGGATTCCCCTTGCCCAAGCTGAAGTGAGCACAGCAGGGATGCCTGGATGGGAGGTCTTGCTCTATGCTCCCAATCACTGGTCGTTCAGGGTGGGTGTCAGCTGCACACACACAAACCCTTGGTGACACGGAAGGGTCAGAGGTGGTTGAAGGCATGTGCCAGGGTCTGATTGCTGTGATCACCACATCTACTTCCTTCTAGAGCATGTGTTGGGACCGGGTAGGGAATTGCTTTGGTCCCCCAAAATATTATCAGACGCCCACTGCTACCAGAGCTCTACTCACTAGGAAGCTGAGACACGAGCAGATGTTGACATTGAAACAATTCATGTCATTCTGTTCAGGCACTTGATTCACTGACACAGAAATAGGCCATGCTGGATGCCTGGGGCGTCCAGCACAGCCACGTGTCTCTAGGAGATACACCCTGTGACCTACAGGGTAAACGTGTCCCTTTCAAGTGGTTTTGGGCACTCAGGTTTCTCAACAGTGCCCACATGTCTGGATCCCACCACTGTCCTTCAGCCAACTCCTAACAGTCTGCAGCCAAGCTTATTTCATCAATGAGAGGGGCACATCACCCCAAGGTCTCCGCACCCTTAAAACCTTCTAGCTCTCCCTCTCTTGAAACTCTTCGCACCCCGAGATGGCATGAACGGGACTTGGGCCAATGATGACCTCAGGCTGTGAACTCAGGCCAAGGGACTTCTTCACTGGCGTCTTGTCCTTCCTGAAGATTGGTTCACCTCTGTGACAGGTCCCAAGGTAAAGCCTGCTCCTGCCATTCTTTCTGCACAGCCCAGCTCTGTTTCTCCCAAGGCCTCCCCTCCTCCTGGCCTGGGTGGGAATGACAAAGGCACTGCCAAAGCTCAAACAACCCAAATAAGGTTGGCATCCCCTTGGCTATGGCTGTTGTCTGCCACCAAGACCTACCAGGAGACACTGGGACTCACTGTCCCCCTTGCCAACACCCTGAAAGCTGTTGTATCATTGCCCTGCACTGAGCACTGCACACCCCCACCCACATAACGTCCCCAGGAGGGCCTGAAAAACATGTGGGGGAAAGGATCTCCCTTTACAGAAGCTCAGTGACTGAGCTTGGACATTCTGCCTGATCAAACACATCAAGGGTTAACGTGGCATCACAGCCACCTGCACATTTCCTCTGCCTACCTGTTATTACTGACTCCAGTTTTCTCCTCTAATCAGCCCCTAGGGAATCTTTGCGGCTAACAACTCTCAGTGGGACCCATTAATGCTCTACAGAACTTTGGAGGTTGCTTCTGACTTTGAATTCTTGAACATTTTGTTCAGTCTCCTCTCAGTAACTGAGGTTCATAGGCTCAGCCCCAGACACACTAGGGGACTCATTAAAAAGCAGAAAGCTCTGACCAACTATGTCTCTCCCTGTAATATTCTCCAAGTCTTGCATGGCTAATTGGAGACTTTTTCAGGAGTGTAGCTGAAAGGTGGAGACATAAATAACCACAAGTATTTCTGCTTTTAAAGGCTTTTATCATTATTATAATTTAAGAGCAACATTCTCCAACTGGTGTCAGTGTAGAGTGACTCCTAATGAAGTCTGGACAGAGAGGAAAAGCGTGTCCTGGAGCTCAGGCACTGTACGGACACTTCCTTCCCCCTCCCCAACCCTGCCATTTCTCTCATCAGCCACAGGGGACTTCCTCACTCTTCTTAGAGTGTTAGAAGCTCTCCTATTCCACTGAAGTCTGCAACTGAAGGTTGCAGTTCATCTGCCCCAGTTCGCACTTGCTTTCCTTAGAGAACTAGCTGCAAACAGGCACAGGATTTTTCTTAATTGCATAGAAAGAGAAACAGAGCAGGAATAATTTCATGAAGTGTAATTATTCTCTTTGGCTGTAGGCTAAGTCCAAGATGCCAACAATGAGGTCCCTTTGCTACAGGGGAGAGCCTTACTGGATATCTTTTGGAGAGATGGGAAAGGCTGGATATAAGCAGAACATGGGGGACAGGCTCCTGGAAAGCAGAGCAGGCTTTAAACTCCCTGAAGTGCAAACCAGCAGCTGGGTTGCTGAGTGAATAAAGAGTAATGGGAGGATTCCCAATCCTGCAGCTTTACAATGTCCGCCTCGTGTGCAGTGAAGGTGAGGTTAGAACTTGTCAATTCACGCAGGACATGTGGGAATGGGAGAGCCACACAACTCCTAGGCGTCCTGGGCCATGATGTGGGCCATGCTGCTCTTGGCAATCGTAGACCTCTCTGTGCTTCTGTATAAAAGCAGGCAAAAAGCTCCGATGCAAGTACCTAGAGAAAAGGGATTTTCTTGGCTGCTCAGAGCGACCCAAGCACAACATGAGGATGTCAAAGGAAGGCCTCCATCAGGCCTTCAGATGCACAACTTAGAACTTCAAGGGAGCTCCCTAAACCAGCACTTCCCATGACCCTGGTAATTCAGTAGACACGGAGGAGACGGTGGAGAGAGGAGAGGAGAAAGGGTAGAAACTCCAAAGGCATGCTCAGTGTGCCATAGACAGGATCAAAGAGGCTGAATAAGTAAAAAATAAATGAGTAAAGGTTGTGCTTCCCTTTGCAGTGGCTTGGAAAGTCCCATCTCTGAAAGGCTCCAAGGAGCATGGAGTCTCCCTTCTGCAAGACTGGCCGCAGGACTGTGCAAAGACTAGGAGGAAAGGAACATTGGTTGTGGGGATGCTCACAAGCTTCAGCAGCTGGGGAGCTGGGAGATGGTCATCTCACCACCTTGTGAACAAGTCAAAATCATAGAATCATAGAATGCTTAAGGTTGGAAGGGACCTCTAGAAGTCATCTCATCCGACCCCCCTGCACACACAGGGTCACCTAGAGCACGTGGCACAGAACTGCACCCAAGTGGGTTTGAAGATCTCCAGAGAAGAACACTCCACAACCTCTCTTGGCAACCTGTCCCATATTTAAACAGTTTTTAATCCATTAATATTCAGTATGTATGTTTACTCGCAGACCTCATCTCTGACAAGTTCACAAAGGCTTCCCTCCTATCTGAAAGGGCTCACTCGGTAGCCCTGTTACTTTATACCCATTTCTCTGGTGCTGCATTCAAGATTCCATGGCAAATAGAAAACATGGTAAAATACACCATATTGGAAAATGCAGCTTCTGAGCCCGGCAGTGCCTTACGGGCTCCAGACGGGAGTCTGCGTGGCAGCACTGCAGTGTGTGGGCACGTCCTGAGGCGCCCAGAGGCAAAAATGTATGGGAGATTGTTCCGGATGGGCTCGGGATTCGGCAATAATCAGCCAGAATGAGGTGACTACATCAAGCATTTATTCAGGTGAAAGCACATAAAATAAGCCAAGTATGGATAGCTATTCACGAGGTGATACCTGCTGATCCAGACCCGAACATCCTCTCAAGCTGGCAGACCAGAGAGAGTTGCTAACCGGCTCCCACGGAGACAGCATAGGCCTCAGAGGTAGGAGTTTCTTCTGCCCCCCGCTCTCTCCGCACTGTCCACTTTTATGCCCGGTGCATCCTGGCACGTAGGGTCAGTACGACCCAGGAGGCAGGCCGGGGGGCGGACAAACGCCGCCTCTAGTTGTGCAACTCTCCCCGCTGGGTGCGCATGCCAGTCGGGGGTCCCAGCCCTCAATTCGAGGGTCCTGCCTTCCTCCTCCTCTTCCTCATTTCCGGGTGTTTGACCTCCAAAGCTAGTTTGGAGGACGTCTGTGGTTAAGTTGGCTACAAGCCCAGCCGAGCGGCCGGCTTCAACAGGCTTCCAGGGAGGGCTGCCTGGGAACTGGGCTGAGCAGCTGCATCCCTGTTACTTATCGCTCAGCCTGGGCAGGCAAACATCTTCTTTCCCAAGGTCTGGCCTCTTCTTCTCACAGGAGATTTTTATGACTCTACAGATCACAGAAATTTCCATCTCCAATACAGTGACAGAGCCCTGGAACAGGCTGCCCAGAGAGGTTGTGGAGTCTCCTTCTCTGGAGATCTTCAAAACCCGCCTGGATGTAGTCCTGTGCCACGTGCTCTAGGTGACCCTGCGTGTGCAGGGCGGTTGGACTAGATGATCTCTAGAGGTCTCTTCCAACGTTAACCACTCTGTGATTCTGTGAACTTGCTGCTGGAGACAGTGCCCATCATTTCCCTTGCCACATCTTCAGAGTGCAATTCAGCCGAGTCTACATTAACTCACCCATCAGACAGGGATGGGAATTACTGCAGCACAGCCTGGCAATCATCAATTACTAATGCCACTGCTCTTGTTACACCATGCTCACTTAGGCACTGGATTCATTTAGCAGCCTAAAAGGTCTTGCTGGACTCCCTGGTCCAATGGTAGCTGGCCGCAAGTCTCTGCTCCTTGTCCACGTTTGCCAGAGAAGATCATGCTCACAGCAGCACAAATTCCTGGTGCTAAGTGCTCCATCTCCCTCCTCTTGATTAAGGAGCTGCCTTTCTCCAGGGCTGCAGAGCTCCGCAGGTGTCAGCCCCTCCACGGGGCACCCTCAGCAAACCCACTCGTCCCCGCCGCTGCTGCTGGGACAGGAGCGGCCTCAGAGCCCGTCCCCAGCCATGGGCCAGCGCTGGCCTCGCAGCTGCTCTGCCAGCAGGGACCTCCCAAGGAACTGCCCAGCCAGGCGCCTCTTGCTGGCCTGCCCGGGACTCAGCAAAGAGCAGAGCTCACGGTCACCCTCACAGACATGGATGGACCTGCTAATGCCTGGTGCTGTCCAGTCAGGAGCACAGACAATGTGACCCCCCTCCCAAGCAGGAGCAGTGCCATGTGCCTGCTGCTGGCCTCCCAGGTGCTTGTAAACACTGACTTGACCATCATCTGACTAGATGATCTCCAAACGTCCCTTGCAACCAGAGAAAGGTGCCTTCTCTCACTCAAACCCCCTTGGAGCTCGCTTATGAGCCAGAAATGTCCCCTTGCTGCCAAGAAGGGCAGTGGTCTTCTGGTGTGCCATAGGAAGACTGTTTCCAGGAGGACAAGGGAGGCCATTCGGCCTCTCTACTAAGTCCTGGGGAGGCCACCCCTTGAGCCCTGTGTCCAGTGCTGGGCTCCCCAGTACAAGAGGGACATGAAGCTACTGGAGAGAGCCCAGCATAGGTCTACAAAGTTGATCAGGGAGCTGGAGCATCTCTCTTATGATGAGAAGGTGAGAGAACTGGGCCTGTTTTAGCCTGGAGAACAGAAGGCTGAGAGGGGATCTTATCAGGGTGTGCAAATACCTGAAGGGCGGATGCCAAGAGCAGAAGGGGATGGCCCAGACTCTTTTTAGTGGTGACTAGTGATGGCACAAGAGGCAACAGACACAAATTGAAGCACAGCACATTCTGCCTGAATTTGAGGAAAAGCATCTTGACTGTGAAGGTGACAGAGCACTGGCATGGGTTACCTAGAAGGGATGTGGAGTCTCCTTCTCTGCAGATATTCCAGACCTGCCTGGACAGGATCCTGTGCATTGTGCTGTAGGTGACACTGCTTGACGAAAGGGTTTGAACTAGATAATCTGCAAAGCTCCTTCCAACCTCAACCATTCTGTGATTCTATAAATGGTCTCCACTGGAATAGATCAGCTTTATGAGTTGTAGGGATCTGCCTGTCCCTCAGCTTTATTGTGAGTGCTGCTCTAGTAGGATAGAAGGCATCCAGGGTCATTAGAGATGACCAAGGAAATTCCTGCCCTGGCCTCCCACTGAAGCACTATCTCCAGTGATTCCATTAGGACCTTTAGGCCAGGACCTTGCAAGCAGACCATGTGCAAGCTTAGCCTGGTAAGGGGAATCCCACCTGCCATGTACTTGTGGAGATCATGAGTCAGCTGAATCCTTCTCCAAACCTGGCATTTCTGAACAGACATGTGGAGCCCCAATAAGCCATCTGAATAAGTCATTTGAATCATATATGCACCATGTATCAACAAGCTCCCTTCTTATCCCTGTCTGGGTGTCCTGCCTAATTAAGAGATGTGAATCAGGACTTCCCGTGGGACATTTCTAACTTTGGTAGATAATCATTATCTGATGAAATAAATTGCAATGTTGGAATCTGTATCCCTGTACTCTTTAGAGAAGGAAAACAGGTTACTCTACTTGATGGAACATATCCCAGAGGGAGGAATCCCAAGGGACAGAGTAATTCATGAATTGAGCTGGGCCGCAGCTCGTGGCAGCCTGTCAGCACTGCCCAGAGAGAGGCGAGTGCAGGAGCAGCTCCTGTGCCAAGAGCAGCAGGGCTGCGGGCACTGCCTGCTGCTGCGGACAGCAGAGGAGAGAAGGCAGTGAGAGGGGAACGGCAGTGTGGAGCGGGAGGACAGAGCAGAGCTCCCGGTGGGAGTAATCTTTGACATGGTAAGTCGCCGGCTGCAGGGTAATGCTACTGAGGTTTCTGGAGGGGTCTGCAGCACCCCTCCAGCTGATGACTTTTTTTTTTGAGGATTGTTCTCCCTGCTTCTACTTTGTATACGAGGAGATGCTTCAGAACAGAAATTCCCTGTCCCAGCATCACAAGGTCAGGGCATCATGGCTGCTTCTTCTGGAGCTGGTGCAAGACAGTGAAGGCAATGTGGGCACACAGGTTCTTCAGAGCACTGTTCTTCAGAGCAGTGTCCATGCACCCCAGGGTGCTGTGTGCCCGGGGCAGTGATTCTGTGAGGATCAGCACTCAGCCTGCCAGGGCGCTGCAGGGAGAAGCTCTGGGTGGGAGGAGAGATCCCCCCTGGGCAGGTTCATTCTCCTGCTGAGAGGCTGCTGTGTGGGGTCAGGGCTGCTCACAGCTCAGCCTCACCCACACCACATATCTGGAAGGGGCTTTTCAAGAGGACACTCTTGGGAAGCTTCTATGAAAGGGAAGGGAATACCCAGAGGCTAGGATTTTGTTTTGCGTCTTTGACAAGGCAGGAAATGAATGGGACATTTTAGGTTTAGATGCCTGAAGGAGAGTTCTGCAGTGCTGCTCTGAGGGATCAATAGGTCTGTGAGGACCCCAGAATATTCCTTCAACTGCCTTTTCACCTGTGGGCAGCAGCAATATCCCCTTTGCTGCTCTCCTCCTTCTCATTGTGCTTAGTCTCACTCTGCTCTCAAGGGGAAGGGCTCAAGGGCATTTCTGACCTCCTCTGCAGTCAGATTTCCAGAACAGCAGAGCTGCCTCTCTCCTGCCATGTGCCTATTTCCCATTGCAAGGCACAGGGTCTGAGAACCACTGCCCTGGAAGTCCACACTGTCTGGGAGGTGCAACCTGGGGACGGTGCTGCTCTGTCTCTCTGTCCTCCCTTGGCAGCAGTCACAGTGTTTCTCCTCATTTCCCTGCCTCTCCTTTCTGCTCTTGTCCTGGCAGTCAGCTGGGGCTTCAGCTACAAATTCAGATACTCACCCTGAGGTCCTGCCATGGAGGTGTCTGAAGAGGGGCAATGTGCCCAGGGTGCTGGGCAGCGTCATTGGAGGGGCTGCAAAGGGGTTGACTCTCCCTTTAGGAGACCCTGTGACTGTCAGGACACGAGACTGTCTCTGTTGTCCTGCTGGGGTTGTGAGGTGCCCTCCAGGGCAGGATTCAGTGCACAGAGTCTTTGCCATGTCAGGAGCCGTGTCCTGTTCTCTCCATCACATATCCACCTTGAACTTAGAGGGAGAGCAGAGTTAAATGCGTGCGAAGAAGAAATTACTGAGAGTTCAGATGGGGTTGAGAAGGATTTCTATGAAAAATGGAAAGTTTATTTCAGAGAAAATTCTTCTAAGCTATTATTGCCTTTTCTTCCCTACACAGTTTTCCTGAGCCCAATAGAACAGATGTCCAACAGCAGCTCCCTCAATGAGTTCCTCCTCCTGCCATTCGCAGACACGCGGGAGCTGCAGCTCTTGCACTTCTCGGTCTTCCTGGCCATCTACCTGGCTGCCCTCCTGGCCAACGGCCTCATCATCACAGCCGTAGCCTGCGACCACCGCCTCCACACCCCCATGTACTTCTTCCTCCTCAACCTCTCCCTCATCGACCTTGGCTGCATCTCCACGACTGTTCCCAAATCCGTGCACAATTCTCTGTGGAACATGAGGGCCATTTCATACTTTGAATGTGCTGGGCAGGTCTTTTTCTTCCTTTTCTTCGTATCAACGGAGTATTCTCTCCTCACAGTCATGGCCTATGACCGCTACGTTGCCATCTGCAGACCCCTGCACTACGGGACCCTGCTGGGCAGCAGAGCTTGTGTCAAAATGGCAGCAGCTGCCTGGGCCAGCGGTTTTCTCTATGCTTTCTTGCACACCGGGAACACATTTTCCCTACCCCGCTGCCAAGGCAATGTGGTGGAGCAGTTCTTCTGTGAGATCCCCCAGATCCTCAAGCTCTCCTGCTCAGATTTCTACCTCAGGGAAGCTGGGATTATTGTGGTTAGTATCTGTTTAGCCTTTGGGTGTTTCATTTTCATTGTGGTGTCCTACGCGCAGATCTTGGCTGCTGTGCTGAGGATACCGTCAAAACAGGGCCGGCACAAAGCCTTTTCCACGTGCCTCCCGCACCTGGCCGTGGTCTCCCTGTTTCTCAGCACATGTGCATTTGCCTACCTGAAGCCCCCCTCCATCTCCTCCCCTTCTCTGGATCTGGTGCTGGCTGTTCTGTACTCGGTGGTGCCTCCAGCAGTGAACCCCCTCATCTATAGCATGAGGAACAAGGAGCTCAAGGATGCCATTAGGAAAGTGATTTCATGGACCTTTTTAAGCAGTGGTAATTTTTCCACATCTCTCCACAAATGACTCTTTCTGTATCCCGTAACTGGACTGAGCATTGTTTCTTCATGTTATTTTTATTATGACTTTTACTAGTGATAATAATTGTTATCGTGTTCCTACACAACTACTTGTATTCATTCCCCTTTTTACAGTGTCTGCTCTGTCTCACCTGATACCCTCAATTGTGTTGAATGCTGGACAAGGACTGGCTCCCTAACAGTGTCTCTGTAATAAAGTAATTTCTATCAGTACAGTGTGTGAAAGCTGGGCTTTTCCTCCAAAGCTGGTGTCAAGAATAGGCCCAAGGACTTGCACCCCTCAAGGCCCTGCTGCACAGGATTCTCCATGGGTTCAGCAACACAGAGCTCAGGATCATGTAATGATCTTTCAGAGACCAAGGGCTGGTTTGGGAATACCCCTATCAGAGTCCAAGGATAGTGGAGACACTGAATGGTCATGGATTTACACATGCACAGCTCTCCTACATATTAAGGCACAGTGTCAGACGGCTGTTCTCATGGAGGGGAAGCTGGAGGTTTCAGGAGAGCACAGAGATCCTCCTGGGACACCATATGCCTGGGATGGACCGTGAGTAGAGCCTCATAAAGGGAGAACTCCTCAAAGATGGAGTTTCTTAGAGGTAAAGCATTGGGTATTTGCAGGCAAAAGAGGACTCTGCAGTCTCAGGAGAGGCAGTGAGGACCCAACCGTCAGGAAGAAGGGAGAACGAAGAGCCCTCTGGGTCACCATCTATCAAATACCAGGGGCAGGATGTATAGGCACAAGTGGACACAACGAGCACCCTTGGAAATGCTCTGCAGTCCAGTGGCCCTGGACTGTGCAGTCATCTGCAGTCCCCTGGAGGGATTAGAGGTCGTGATAACCATTTGGTTGGGTCTGACTCCTACCCCCAGTCACAGGGGCAGTGAAATGTCACCCTTAGCCACTTTATTCCCCCCTCTCCCCTCTCCATATCCTTCCCAGCTCTGGATCTCTCTCTACTGGCCATTCGGTACTCAGTGGTACCTCCAGCACTGAACCCCCTTGTCTACAGCATGAGGAACAAGGAGCTCAAGGAGGCACTGAGGAAACTTCCTCAATGGGTACAATGTCAGTGCCAAAAACTGTCCTGTGTGCAGTCACTTGTCATTCCCATGTACTTGGCATGAAACATGTGCTCTTCATTTATTTCTTCATCAATGCGTACTCTTACCTTCCTGATAAAATAATAATAAATAATTATTTAACATACAATACAGCAATACAGCAGGAACAAAAAGTGGACTAGGGAAAATATGGGCCTGCTACTAAATGGGCCAAAAGCCCTGGTGGCCCAACAGCCCTGGTGAGAGAGGACACAGAAAAGGCCACCTTTGCCTCAGGCTTTAGTGCTAAGAGTGACCCTCAGGAATTCTAGGACGTGGAGACCATGGAGAAATGGAGAGAGGAAGACTTTCTCTTGCTGGAGGAGGATGTGAGTAGGGCTGACTTCAGCAAACTGGACACTCACAAAACCATGGGCTCTGGGGGGACTCTCTTGCACTGTTCAGTGCCCGCATCTGACAGAGCTCCATGAACTGGAAGAAATCCAGTCCCTCCAGTTACACTGCTTGTACCTCTGGCCCTTGGCAAGCGACCTTCACACATCAGAGACTCTCTGAGCAGCACCCGATAGATGCAAAAAGGGGCTCACATTGGAATGCTGCATTTATGACACTGCATCTAGCACTGCATTCATGCCTCCTGATAGATAACTTGCTTCCCTTTACCCCTTCTCTGTTTGTCACACTGCACCATTGCATGTGTCACGATCACATCTCAAAGTGCACAAGTGGCAATTTCTCCTCTGGTGTTATTCCTGTGTTTCACACCTCAGACAACTTCCCCTGCGACCAGAATGGTCAAAGTGACAATTGGAATAGAAGAAGCTGAGTGCAAGGAAGGACCAATTGCCTAAATATGCCATCATATGTCATCATCATTCAGATCCGCAGTCGCTGGGGAGTCCCTGTTGCGGCGAGGATTTGGAGAACCTTCCCAGCAAATGGGACGTCTTGTGCATCCACCCATGAAGTCTCCAAAATTGCAGAAAGAGTGTCCATCTTTTATAGAGCCAAATCAGTAATTCATGATAACTTGCATTTTGTTTGTGAGCAGTAACATCTGATGTGGCATACTTTCCCTATCATGTGGGATGGGGATCTAGTCAGAGTCCAGGCCTCGGATGGGAGGGTTCCCTTCAAGGTCAAAAACAGCTGCATGAGAGCTTTAAAAAGCTACAGTTTAATAAGCCTCCGTGCAAGCTGGCATGAGCAATTCTACAGGCGAGTGTTGTGTACTGCAAAGGCAGTGACGTATTCATCTCTAAATCCCGACTCGAGCCTGTCGTTCAGGCCCTGGCACTTCAGTTCCTCAATGTTGCACTCTGTAGTGGCACACCAGGTTATATTCGTCCCCACATTGTGGGTCTGCCAAGAGATTTCCTTGGTAGTGGGAAGCAGCATGAAAAGAGGAAATAGGACCAAAGTACAGTTTGGGAAGCTCACATTGGACAATAGGATGAAGGGTAGAGCAGTGGTGCTACAGGGCACCCAGAGCGAGTCTGTCACCACCCATGGCTTTGTATTTCAAGAAACAGCCACTGAGGATGGAAAAGCTCTCAATGAAGGGAAGGAGAACCTCTTGTGAGAACTTGCCGGGGAAGCAGATTGGGTGTCTATAGTCTGAAGGGACACAGGAGCAGGTCTAGGATGACCCGTGGTAGAGGTGGCCAAGGGCGCTGCCAAGGCCCCAACAGAATTGTGGTCTTTATCCTCTTGCCTATGGCTGTTGTGTCTGTCACCAAGGCCAACCCCGAATCACTAGGGCTTCTTTACCCCCTTTATCCTTCTGGGGACCCTGGGAGGTGTTGTGTGTTTGTCCTGTGCTCAACATTGCACACCCTCACCCAAACACTGATGCCAGGAAGAGACTTGGGCAACACATAGAGTAAAGGATCTCCCTTCCCAGGGTTTCTCCGCCTGTGCTCTGCCATTTTCCTTGATAAAACACATCAAGGGTGTATTCGGCATCAGAGCCACATGAGGTTTCCCTCTACCTAACTATTACCAGTGATCATATTTTTCAGCTTTAATCAGCCCCTGGAGAGTTGTTCTAGTTAATGGCCTCAGTCGGATCCATTAGTGCTCTACAAAACTTCAGGGTTTCCTTCTGACTTCTTCAGAGATTTCTTCAATCTCCTTTCAAAGCTGCAGTTCATGGACTCAGCTCCAAGTAGTGCATGGAGCTCATTAAAAAGCCAAAATCTCTGATAAACTAGGACTCTCTTTGCCATTTCTTTCAAGTGACCATGGCAAATTGGAGAGGTTTGGGGAGTGTAGCTTAAAGACGAAGACAACAAGCATATACAAGTATTTCATCTTTTTAAGGTTTTGCATTATTATTCCAAAGAAGAGGTGATAGCACACTGCCAATTCACAGCCATCCAGAGTGACTCCTAATAAAGCCAGGAAAGGCAGGAAAAGCAGTGTCCCAGAGATCAGGCACTGTATGCACAATCTTCCTCCCCATCTCTCCAGCTCTACCATTTCTCTCATCAGCCTCTTTGGAATTTAAGTCACTCTTGCTGAAAGTCAGCCTTAGTCCACCAAAGTCTGCATTGAATGTTATAGCTCACCTGCCCCAATTCTCACCTGCTTTACTTAGACAACTGGCTGCAAACAGGCGTAGGAAGATCTTCTTTTAGTTACAAGGAAACAACAACAAAAAAAAAGCAGAGTATAGTTTCATGGAAAATAATGACACTCTTTGAATGTATGCTAGGTCCATACAATCCGTACATATAGTCACGACTTGGCTAATGGGGCAGACTAAAGAGAGACAGAGCAAGCTTTAACCTCCCTAAAGGGCAAATGAGCAGGTGGGTCTCTGAGTGAACAGAGTATTGAGAGGAGTCACAAAATGTCCAGATAGTGCCCTAAAGGGGATGTTAGAAATTGTCACTTTAAATAGGACATGTGGGAATGGAAGACTTAGGTAGACGCACAGGAGACAGGGTAGAGAATGGGCCAAGACCCCCAGCCTGCAGAGCTGGGCTCACAGCATCACTGATGAGCTGCCACAGACTGAAAGAGCAACCCAAAGAAGTCCTTCCTTTGGCAGTGACTTGGAAAGCCACATCTCTGACAGGGTTCCAGGGAGATGGGGGTTTTCTTCTTTAAGATGGTCCCTAGGACTATGCAGAGATGAGGAAGTGCATGAAGGGAGGTTGCAGGGATATTTGTCAGCTTCATGAGCTGCAGAGCAGGGAGCTGGTCACCTCACAAACTGCTGATGGAGTCAAATGAGATGGGGACTGATGAGTGAGATGGGGACTGCTGGATGAACATGAACGGCCTGGACCTCAGTTCTTGTTCCCAGGGATCCTGCCGCTCTCCACCAAGGCTCCCAGCTTCGGGAGCTCCTTCCCAAGGGGTCACACAGAAACTGTCACTGCAAAGACCCCTGTGGATCCCAGGCTGTGGCAGTGGCTGATCAGGGCTGGAGGCTGCTGCAAGAGTCCTGCCTGAGGGTCCCATCTTGCTCAGGGGAGAATGTGGCAGCCAGGACTCCTGGGGATGGGGCTTCCCTGAGCCCCAAGGCTCCCGTGGGGCAGCTCCAACCCTTGCGTGGGTGCTGGGGGCAGAAGAAGAGAATCCAGGGCAGGTTTCCCTGGCACTGGCTGCCCCTCTTCTCCCCCACGCCGGGGTGGGCAGTGCTGGCTGAGCCCAACACAGCAGCTCACACAGCCCCCCAGGCCCCCACACCAGCACCACCAGCACCCGCAGCCCCGAGCTGGGCTCCCCTCCCTGCCCCGGCCCCGCACAGCCCCCAGCACAGCCAGGAGCCCCGCGGGGCCTCACAGCCAATGGCTGCGCTGGGCACGAGGCGGTCACTGCTGCCGCAGCCCCTGATAGGCCAGCTGCGGGGAGAGGGCGTGGCTGCTGCTTGGGAGGTCCCCACTGCGGGCAGAGCTGATTGGGCAGCAGCAGGGCTGGCTCTGCCTGGTGACTGTGAGGTCACCGCTCCCGCAGCGCCTCATTGGGCAGCAGCCGGGCCCTGCGGGGCTCTGCGCTGCTGAGATCATCTCCGCGGAGCAGCTGCTGAGCCCGGGCTGGGCTCCTGGCGGGGAAGGGCTGGGGAGGCCATTGCTGCCCTGGAGGGCAGGGCCAGAGAGCTGGGCGGGACGGCGCTGTGACGTCATGTCTTTGTGAGTGCCTGATTGGCCAGCAGCAGGCAGGCAGGCGTGGGCGGTGGGTGGGGGGTCTCTGTGGTGAGAGGAGCTGAGAGGGCAGCAGTGGTTCCTGTGTGGGGAAGGGTTTGAGGAAGCTGCTGTCTCTGAAGGCCACAGGCAGCAGCAGGGATGTGGTGGGTTTGCACCTGTGAGGTCACCTCCATGTGAGCAGCTGGTTCTAGGCTTTAGGGTTGTGATCAGCGGCACAGAGCCCAGTTGGAGACCTGCAACTTTTGGTATGAGGAGTCAGTCAAAACCTGTTCAGTTTATTAATCAGGGACCTGAAGGGACAGAGTGCACCCTCAGCAAGTTTTCTGAGGATAGAATAGTGCAAGGAATGGCTGATAGCCCAGAGGTCTGTGCAGGCTTAAGAGGGACCTGGACAGGCTGGAGAGCTGGGCATAGAGGAACCTCATGAAGTTCAACATGGCACGCACCAGGACAGACAGGGGGTTGACCTGTTAGAGAGCAGCTCCGCAAATAGTGACCTGGGAATCGTGGTTGGCAACAAATTGAGCATGAGCCATCAGTGTGCCGCTGTGGCCACTGATACTGGTGGCTGAGGTCTGATGGTACTAAGAGTGCCCCCACAATATTGCAATGGCAGGAAATGTCTTTGGGTGGCCACTAGCTCCAGGCTGTGGTGTTTCACTGTGGGTGCAGGAATCGCCCTCCACTGCCCCTTCCCTGGGCCTCCTGGGTCCCCACTGCCTCCCTGGGGATTGCAGAGCCCTCCTTTCCCCATGTGCACCTGGGTTTAGTGCTCTACCTTCTGGTCCCTGCACTGTGAGTCATCCCTGTTTTGTTAAAGCTGCACTCAATACCCACTCGCAGGCAAACCCTGTGCCTGGAGATCCCCTGGGGGTTCTCTCATCAGCACAGTCACGTGTGGGGCAGCCTGGCACAGGCAATGCAGAGACCATTGCCTGTCTGCAGTGGTCACTGAGAGATGAACCCTGGATTGAGGCTAACACATCACCCTGGAATGCTGAGGTCATCCCCTGGATCTCATGGAGTTCACAAGCAGAAGAGCAGGCCCATTTGTGGTTGCACACCCTTGGGCGTATTTTTTGATTCAAGTTTCTAAAGAGAGGCCAGATTAAGGACCATCATAGGGCAGATCCCCTTCTATTATGGAAATGTTATTCTGGAATCCAGGTGTGGCTTAAGGGAGCCCAAGGACTGGTCCTCCCTGTTCTTCCAGGGTACGAGGGAAAACAAGCCTCTCTCTACCAGGTTATGAGAGTTCCTGGGCCATATCTGCAGAATAAAGAGTGGAAGGACAGTACGGAAATGAGGAGGACAACTCTAAACAGAGAAGGCATGCTGCCCTCCTGGAATGTGTCTTCAGGAAAGATGAACTGCCATGGGAAGGCTGCCTCTAGACTTTCCTTCAATTCACTCATGTTTAGTTTTGTGTGTTGGAACTTTGAATGGAGCCATGGAAAGCTGTGGTGACACTTGGTTGCCATTTCTGTCATATTACAGAGATTTGAGATCACACTCTAACCATAGGCACGAGAGCTGAGATCTCCTAAACAACACTGGACCCCTGGTCTCAGCCCACCTGCCCTTGTCCCACCGTGACTCTGTACCCCAGAGGTCCCTTGGTGTCAGTGCTGGAAAAGACGCTGCAGAGGGAAACTCTCCTCCCTGCACTGGGCACATCCAAGGGAGCTCAAAGAAGCGGCTCAGAGAATCCCCCCTCTCTGCTAGTGAAGGGGGAAGCCTGGCTTCCTGCTTTATTATGGTCTGTGTTTAAGTGCTAAATGAGAGATTCCTGTGCAAAGGTGAAAAAAAACTAGGTATCTTTATTTTATTATTTATTATTTTAAGATGGATGTAAAAGAGAAGTAAAAAAGAAAGAAATGGATAAAATACAGCCTTGATGCCAGATATCCTGGTGAGTGAATGAAACAGTTGTTACCACTGACCTTGTACCCACTGGATGAGTTTCCTTAGTGCCTCCTTGAGCTCCTTGTTCCTCATGCTGTAGATGAGGGGATTCAGGGCTGGAGGCACCACAGAGTACAGAATGGACACAACCATATCTAGAAGTGGGGAGGAGATGGAGGGAGGCTTCAGGTAGGCAAACAATACAGTAATGACAAACAAGGACACCACAGCCAGGTGCGGGAGGCACATGGAAAAGGCTTTGTGCTGGCCCTGCTCTGAGGGGATCCTCAGCACAGCAGCGAAGATTTGCACATAGGACACCACAATGAAAGTGAAACACCCAAAGCCTAAAGAGGTACTAACAACAAGAAGCCCAACTTCCCTGAGGTAGGAGTCTGAGCAGGAGAGCTTGAGGATCTGGGGGATCTCACAGAAGAACTGCTCCACCACATTGCCTTGGCAGAGGGGTAGGGAAAATGTGTTCACAGTGTGAAGGAGAGAATAGAGAAAGCCACTGGCCCAAGCAGCTGCTGCCATTTTGACACAAGCTCTGCTGTCCAGGAGGGTCCCATAGTGCAGGGGTCTGCAGATGGCAACATAGCGGTCATAGGCCATGATTGTAAGGAGAGAAAACTCTGCTGAAAACAAGAAGTAGTAGAAAAATATCTGGGCAGCACATTCTAAGTAGGAAATGGCCCTGGTGTTCCACAGGGAATTGTGCATGGCTTTGGGAACAGTGGTGGAGATGCAGCCAAGGTCAAGGAGGGAGAGGTTGAGGAGGAAGAAGTACATGGGGGTGTGGAGGTGGTGGTCACAGGCTACAGCTGTGATGATGAGGCCGTTGGCCAGGAGGGCAGCCAGGTAGATGGCCAGGAAGAGCGAGAAGTGCAAGAGCTGCAGCTCCCGCGTGTCTGAGAATGGCAGGAGGAGGAACTCGCTGAGGGAGCTGCTGTTGGACATTTCACTCTCTCCAGGCTTTGTGGATTGTTTAGAAAATATATTGAGCAGTTATCCCAGATATTTAAAGTTAGATATCTCCCATCTTGTTCCAGTTCTAATACACTGTCCATATTACCTCTCTTCATGGAGATCTTTGTGCAGCTCCCTTTCTTGAGTCTCAGTGTGGGGTGGCTCAATGTGCTATGAGGAGCAGGGGCATCTCCCCATGGGCTCCAGAGATGTCTGTCCAGCTCTACTGTAATGGGGAGGAGACAAGAGGGGTGATGAGCTCTGAGATTCACAATTTTTCAAGTGAAAACCCCCTGGTTTGTAGAAGGGCTTTTCAGTATCTACAGCACCACTTCTAATGAACGTGTATTGAGAGCACAATTTGGGGATTTTTAACATTTATTTTGACGTGTATTTTCTTTGGGATGCCCCTCTCACCTCTGCAGAGTGTTCCTCAGAGGCAGAATTTTTCAGGGTTTCTATGGGGAATCGTGAGAAAATGGATTTATAGTCACGTTATGCAGAGTGAGGAGAGCTCCTCTGCCTATTAGCCTTGATTGCAGCTGCTGTGTGTCCAAACCTCATTGAGGTGCATGATGATCACCCTAATCAGTTGCCCTAGAAAGAACCCAGCCCCTCCTAAGAGCAGACAAGTCCAGTTTCAAAACCTCCGATCTCCAACTTCTCTCCCTTTCTCAGGGCACCTGAGGGAGGTCTCCAAGCTTTGCTTCTAGCCAAGAACATGCAGGGCTCTTTTCAGCTGCCCATATGCAGTTTCCAAACCATTTTTTCCTACTCTCAGTCTCTGTAACAGATTCTTCAGAGATCTCCTGGACATCACAGAGATGGCAGGAGGCAGCAATGTCTCTCCAAGTCTGTTAAGTCTCCAATGTCACCTCCAAGTCTGTTAAGACATTACAGGCAAAAGGGTCAAACGAAGTTGCATTGAACATGGACTCTGCTTAAGGAAGAGTTAGCTCAGTTCCTAAACCCCTGGGCTGCATTTCCTGGAGTTGCACAGGTTAGAGGACACTGGAGACGCCTCACTCCCATCCATATTCCTCTCTTCCACAGCTTGCAGGGTAGGTGTCTGAACTGCATCTAAAAACTCTGCAACATCATGGAGCCCAAGAGAAGAACAGGAGGGGAAACAAGGAGCAATCCTGAGATCCTTCTGCCAAGGGGAGAAAGGAAAGACAGGCAGAGGGGCGCTCAGGAACACCCTTACCTCACCTATGTGGGCATGCTACCTCACAGATGGTGGCATTGCACGCCATGCATGTGAAGCCCCTATATTGGGCAGCAGGAAATGTGCCCATAGCAGGAGGGATGCCCCTGTCCTTTGCCAGGGATCTGGCTGTAGTGGAGTGGGCTGATACCCTGGACTCCAAGGCTGTCAGGGCAGAGAGGCTGCTGGGTGGCAGAGGAGACGTGGCAGGGCTTGCTCAGAGGAAGGTGTCTGCATTGGAAGGACTGAGCATGACTTCCCCAAATCCATCCTCCCATCATGGTGGGCACTTCCCTCTCCTTCCCTGACCATCTCTGCTGCCCACAGCAGTCCCTGATGGCACCTTACTCTGTCCCAACCAATTTTTGTCAGTCTTTGCTCACAGAGACATCACATTTGTGTGCTCAGTTCTGCCCTACACAAGCCTCTGGGCACAGGGCACTGTCCAGGGCCATCACTGTGCTGGCAATTTACAGAGCAAGTAAAATAAATTGCACAAAGGCGATGCTGATGCTGTCTGCAGACTAAGGTGGGTTGAAGAGCCACCTTAGTGGCTTAGTGAAGAGGTGGGTTGAAGTGGGCTCTATAAAGTTTCTCACAGACCTATTGATCTCTGAGAGGGAAGGCTTGAGTCCCACTTCCTTGGCAAAACATAATACACTCCTCTTTTCTCCCTGCAGCAGTTAAGGAGATAACGGAAAGTGCAGACAGGAAGAGGTAAGTTCCTGCCCTTGGAAGTAGCCCTTCTCTTGACCTTCCTCTTGAAAAGACTCTTGGGACATGTCCTGCGCATGAACAAGGTGAGCAGACTTGACCGAGGCAGCACAGTGTCAACAGGAAGATGATCCTGGCTGACTGGGAGCCAGCCCTGTCAGAGCTTCTCTGTGCAGCACTGACCCTTGCAGGCAGCAGAGTCACTGCCCAGGGTGCTCCCTCGGGTGCAGGGATGCTTCTCTGTTTCAGAAACCTGGGGAGACCTGTGTGCACACCCAGCACTTGACACCCCTGCAGCGATACCTGGAAGAAAGGAGCAGCGTGGCCTGCCCTGTGAAGGTGCATCAGGGAATCCCTGAGCTGGATCAGCTCCTTCTCCTGCCATGCCCTGGATACTCCAGGAGAGACAAGTCCTATCAGTCATGGGGTGGGATAGGTTCAGAAGTTCCCTCCAGAAACCTCAGCAGCATTGCCCTGCAGCCAGAGACTTACCACGCAAGGGGTTGTGAAGATTTCTTCCTTCAGTGAGCTCTGCTCTGTCCTCCCGCTCCACACTGCCGTTCCCCTCTCGCTGCCTTCTCTCCTCTGCTGTCCGCAGCAGCAGGCAGTGCCCGCAGCCCTGCTGCTCTTGGCACAGGAGCTGCTCCTGCACTCGGCTGTCTCTGGGCAGTGCTGCCAGGCTGCCACGAGCTGCCTCCGTCCCAGGAGCCTGGCCCCGCTCAGGAGCAGAGGCCCAGCTGAACTCACCAATTTCTCTGTCCCTTGTGCTCCCTCCTCCAGGGAAAAGTGCACTTCAATAAACTAAAATAATCAGCTACTCTCCTTCGCAAACAAGTGGAGAGAGAGCGATTCTAATATTGCAATTTATTTAATCAGAGAATGAAGATCTATCAAAATTGGAAATGTCTCACTCTGCAAGGCTCATTTCACATCCCTTAACTAGACAGGAGATCGAGGAGTGAACAAGTGGGGAGTTCACTGACACAGGGTTTAGGTGCTGATTCATAAATATCATTCTGGGCTGTACCTGCTTAGATCTGAGTCTGAAGTCATATTCAGATCCCTCCTGCAAACTCCACAAAAACACAAGTGGTGGGATTCCCCTTGCCAAAACTGAAGCGAGCAGAGCACAGCAATCTGCACACGAGCTCCTTGTCAAAGCTCCACTATAATCACTGGAGATGCAGGGTGAGAGTCAGTAGCTCCCGCAGAAACACCTGGTGACAGTGGAAGAGACTGAGGAGGGCCAAGGTATGTGACAGTGGAAGAGTGTGAGGGGGTCTAAGCAAGGTGCCAGTGACGGAGCTACTAAGAGACATGCATCATCCTACAGCATGAGCTGGGGTCCAGGTGGGGAATTGCCTTGGCCGTATGAAATAACCCCAGATGCCAATTACAATGAGAGCATGGGGAAGTTGAGGCATGGGAAGATTCCAGGATTAACCAGCAGCTCTTGTAATTCAGTGCAGACCTTTGATTTGATGGCACAGAAAAGTGCTGGCAGCGCCTTGTAAGATGCCAGCGGTGTCCAGCACAACCTCATGTCTCTAGGAGATACCGCAGTGGACCTACAGGAAAACCACATCCCCTTGGAGTGATTGCTGGATAAGTGCCCCAGGACATCCTGCGTTTCTGTCCCGTACCCAAACAAAGACATTCCAGCACTGGCTGTAGGGAAAGCCCATCCCGTCTACATCCAGGGTGCTGCATAAATGGGAGGCACCCCGGCCCCGCCACGTCTCTGCTCCAGGCCCTGCACTCTCAAACCCTTCTAGCTCTCCTCCCCTGAACTTTTCTTCATCCACCACATGACATGAACAGGCAATGGGCTAATGAGGACCTCCGGGTGGCTGCATCAAAGGCTGTCAAGGCCCATGGACATCTTCAGTGGCACCTTGTTCTTCCTGAACCAGTGTCAGGTACAGGAGAGAGTGCCCGTTGGGCTGCTTTGTGTGAGAGGAAATGCCCGTGGCCAGGAATACGTGTCCCCTCGCTGGAGAAGCTCCTGCCGGGCTATCTTGGCCCAGGTCTTCTTCTCCACCATCCTCTGGGAATGTGCCCTCCCTGCGGGTCCCACCCCTTCCACCTACCTCTCCTTCCAGTCTCACCGCTCACCTCCCTCGTGCGCTCCTGCACTCCAGGGATCCTGTACATGGATGAGGAGCAGCCGTTCACCTGCTGCTCCTTCTCCATCTCTGGGACTCGCTCTGGGGACAGCCCTGCACAGCCAGCACATTTCCAGCCTGTCCTCTGCACAGACAGACGCGTCCTCACAGTCCATGTCACAGCCCTGTCCTCTGATCAGCTGCTCACACTGAGGGGACCTCATAGGCCCTTGGCTGGGGCTGGTTCTGCTGCTGGCCAATCCCACACAGGGTCAGCAGTGACCTCACAATGTGCCCTGGAACCTTCAGCTGGCTCTGGCCTATCAGCAGCAGGGACAGAGGTGACGTCACAAGAAACCTCAGCAACCCAGAGCCTCCTGATGGCGTCAGGTCTACAGAGAAGGATGTGGCCTCACAGTCACCCTCAGAGCCATATCCCTACTTTTGGGCTATCAAAGACTGGGCCAGCAGTGACCTCACTACCAATATCCAGGCCATGTCCCTGCTTTTGGCCTAACAGGAACAGGCACAGCAGTGACCTCACTAACAAACATCCAGGCCATTTGCCTGCCGCTGGCCTATCAGATCCTGAGGCAAAAAGGCCAACACAACCAACATCCAAACCATGGGCCTCTTCTGGCTTGTCACTACTGGACACTGAGGTAACATCACACCAGCTTGTGGCAGCTAAGAGCCCCCTCTGGCCTATCCAGAGCAATAAGTGTCCTCAGAGTCAGAATTTGGGGCTATCAGGTACTCAGGCAGAAACGACCTCATAGTACGAATGGCAGCCATGGCCCTGCTGCTGGCATGTCCCGTTCTCACATGGAAGGGACCCTGTCACTTGTCCCAGGAACATAGGAAAGGTTTTTCTCCAGGGTATGCCTGCTCCAGCACAGCTTTCCTAGGAGAAGGTCGAGGAGAGAGCAGTGCCCTGGCCCCAAACACACATCACCACCTTCACCCCATGAGCCCTGAGCTCTGTCCCTCTTCCCCACAGGCCTCTGAGCAGACAGCTGCTCTGCACTGGTGCAACAAGAGCCTGAGATCTCTTTGTCTACCCAGAGAGCAATACAGCTGGCCTCCACCCCACCAGAGGCATCTCCTCCCAGCTGCTGCAGATCATTGCAGAAAGGGGCTTGCCCGAGAGGGTCTAAGATCCACCCTGTATTTGGGGATGTGTCCTGGTAGGACTCCTGGACTGCATTCCCCTTTTTTGATTCATTCCTACTTTCCTCCTCCAACTCTGCCACAGAAATTCATTTGACCCAGTGGTGTGTGTCATGAGCCCTTATCACGAGCAATCAGAGGAGAACGTGCGCAGCCTGGGCATTGGGACCCTTTCACCTCAGGAGGGTCACGGCTACTCAGCTTGCCCAGGCCTCTGCTGTGGGTTTAGGTCACATACACTTACTCTTTCAGTGGGCTCCCCAGGCTGTCCAGATTATCAACGGGTTGCTTTTGTGAACTCATTTCCTTCTCCAAAGTTCTGATCTATTATGCAGGGAAAAAAATTGACAGCACTGGCTGTTTTAAAATGTTTGCAGCACTTGGGCCATTGATCATACGGCTCTCTCCCAGACTGCTAGTCTGCAGTTCTGCCCTCTCTTTATTTTGCTTCTCTTTGGTTGAGGCTGTCAGGACACCTCAGCATCCTGCTGACTTCTTGTCATGTTCTTGTCCACCAGGACCCCCACATCTTTTCCTGCAAAGCTGCTTTCCATCCAGTGAGTCCCAGGTTGTCCTCCTGCATGAGGTTATTCCATCCCAGCTACAGGACTTGCTTCAGCAACCTGTGTTTCCATCAGCCCATATCAGCTGCGACCTGTTGCTCTCCCTCTGCTTAGCAGCCCTAAGGGCATGCTGCCCCTCCAGCATGTCAGCCACTCATCCCAATTTGGCTTCGTCCATGAGCTAGCTGAGAGTGCACTTTGTCCCCTCATCTACACCATTCATAATGACAAAGAGCATTGACTCCAACCCCTGAAGAACATCACTGGTAACATGAGTCAGATGGACTTGCCCCACTCTTCTCCCCTCTGAGCTAAATGACGTCCAACTCCTTTCCCACATGCTCCATTCCCGATGCCTCCACCCCATGTCTCCCCAGTCTATCTACAAAGATGTTATGGAAAAGCACATCAAGGGCATTCTTAAATGGTACTCTCCCCTTGTGCACACAACCAGCCATCCCATCCCAGAGGCAGTCACGTTGGGGAGGCACACGTTTGCATTGAGGCCTTCATGCTGACTGTTCTCAAGCCCTTCTTGTGGCTGGAATGAGCTCACAAAATGATTTACTTCCCATGGACTGAGGTGACACTGAGCAGCCCACCACTGCCCAGATCCTCTTTCCTGTCCTGATACTGGAGTCAATGCTCTTTGTCATTATGAATGGTGTAGATGAGGGGACAAAGTGCACTCTCAGCCAGCTCATGGATGAAGCCAAATTGGGATGAGTGGCTGACATGCTGGAGGGGCAGCATGAGGCCAGCAGCATGAGGCCAGAGAGGGCTCTTAGCTCCCACAGGCCATTGTGATGTTACCTCAGTGTCCGGTGGTGACCAGACAGAAAAGACCCATGGTTTGGATGTTGGTTGTATTGGCCTTTCTGCCTCAGGACCTGATAGGCCAGCAGCAGGTAAATGGCCTGGATGTTGTTAGTGAGGTCACTGCTGTGCCTGTTCCTGTTAGGCCAAAAGCAGGGATATGGCCTGGATATTGGTAGTGAGGTCACTGCTGGGCCAGTCCTTGATAGCCCAAAAGCAGGGAGATGGCTCTGAGGTTGACTGCGAGGTCACATCCTTCTCTGCAGACTTGATGCCATCAGGAGGCTCTGGGTTGCTGAGGTTTCTTGTGACATCACCTCTGTCCCTGCTGCTGATAGGCCAGAGCCAGCTGAAGGTTCCAAGGCACATTGTGAGGTCACTGCTGCCCCGTGCGGGATTGGCCAGCAGCAGAACCAGCCCCAGCCAAGGGCCTGTGAGGTCCCCTCAGAGTGAGCAGCTGATCAGAGGACAGGGCTGTGACATGGACTGTGAGGACACGTCTGTCTGTGTAGAGGACAGGCTGGAAATGAGCTGGCTGTGCAGGGCTGTCCCCAGAGCAAATCCTGGAGATGGAGAAGGAGCAGCAGGTGAATGGCTGCTCCTCATCCATGGATGGGATCCCTGGAGTGCAGGAACGCATCAGGGAGGTGAGTGGTGAGGCTGGAGGGAGAGGCAGGCGGCAGGGATGGGACGTGCACGGAGAGCACGAGGATGGTAGGGAAGGAGACCTGGGCCAAGATAGCCAGGCTGGAGCTTCTCCAGTGAGGGAACACTATTCCTGGCCATGGGCATTTCCTCTCACACAAAGCAGCCCAACGGGCACTCTCTCCTGTGCCTGACACTGGTTCAGGAAGATCAAGGAGGCACTGAAGATATCCATAAGCCTTGACAGCCTTTGATGCAGCCACCCAGAGCCCATTACCTGTTCATCTCATGTGGTGGGATGAAGAGGAGTTCAGGAGAGGAGAGCTAGAAGGGTTTGAGAGTGCAGAGCCTGGAGCAGAGACGTGGCGGGGCGGGGGTGCCTCCCATTTATGCAGCACCCTGGATGTAGACGGGATGGGCTTTCCCTACATCCAGTGCTGGAATGTCTGTGTTTGGGTACAGGATGGAAATGCAGGATGCCCTGGGGCACTTGCCCAGCAATCACTCCAAGGGACATGGTTTTCCTGTAGGTGATCTGGTCTATCTGCTAGAGACATGTGGTTGTGCTGGACACCCCAGGCATCAGACAAGGCCCTGCCAGCACTTTTCTGTGACATCAAATCAAGGCACTTCACTGAATTACAAGAGCTGTTGGTTAATCCTGCGATCTTCCCATACCTCAGCTTCATGGGGAGTGTTGCTGTTGTCGTAGTTGGCATCTGGGGTCATTTCAGATGACCAAGATGGCCAATTCCCCAACTCGTGCTCTAGGATCATGCAGGTCTCCTAGTAGCGCCATCAGAGCAAGCAAGCACTGACAAACGCCTTGCACCTCCTCAATCTCTTTTGCTGTCACCAGGTGTTTCTGTGGGAACTGCTGACTCTCACCCTGCATCTCCAGTGACTGTGGTGGAGCTTTGACAAGGAACTCGTGGGCAGATCTCTGTGCTCTGCTCACTTCAGTTTTGGCAAGGGGAATCCCACCATTGCTGTATTTGTGGAGTTTACAGGAGGGATCCAAACACAACTTCAGATCCAGGCCTAGATAGGTACTGCCCAGATTGATATTTCTGAATCAGCACCTGAACCACCTGTCAATTAACTCCCTATTTGTCCACTCCTCAGTCTCCTGTCTAGTTAAGGGATGTGAAATGAGGCTTCCAGAGTGGGGTATTTCCTTATAGATAGTCATCCTTTGATGCAATAAATTGCCATGTTGGAATAATCTCTCTCCAATCATTACCAAAGGACAACAGGTGATTATTTTAGTTTATTGAAGTGAACTTTTCCCAGGAGGAGGAGGCACAAGGGACAGAGAAATTGGTGAGTTCAGCTGGGCCTCTGCTCCTGAGCAGGGCCAGGCTCCTGGGACGGAGGCAGCTCATGGCAGCCTGTCAGCACTGCCCAGAGACAGCCGAGTGCAGGAGCAGCTCCTGTGCCAAGAGCAGCAGGGCTGCGGGCACTGCCTGCTGCTGCGGACAGCAGAGGAGAGAAGGCAGTGAGGGATGAACGCTGGTTTGGAGCAAGGGGAACAGAGCAGAACTCAGTGCACAGCAAAATCTTCACAGCCATTTACATGGTGAGTGTCTGGCTGCAGGGCAATGCTGCTGAGCTTTCTGGAGGGGACTTCTGCTCTCAGTCCATGTCATTATGCACTGAGTTTTTAATAGTCTCTCTCCTGGATTATTGAGGGCATAGCAGGCTGAGGAGATGCTCCAGGGCAGGCGTTCCCTGCCACTGTCACAGGGACAGAGCATCCTGCTTCCTTCTCGCAGGGACGTTGCAGGGGGTGAAGGCAGGGAGTGCAGCCAGGTCTGTTCTTCAGAGCAGTGTCCCTGCGCCTGCTGTGTGCCCGGGGCAGTGACTCTGCAGCCTGCGAGGGGCAGCGCTCAGCCTGCCTGGGGAGCTCCCCATGGGCCTCCAGGGAGAAGCTCTGCATGAGCGGAGAGACACCTGGCAGGGATTAGGGCAGTGAGGGATTAAGAGGTCTGTGAGAAACCTCAGCAAGCCACTTCATCCCCACCTTAGATTGCAGATAGCATCACCATCATTATAGTGGCTTTGGAGGACTTTATGTGACCTAGTCATTACAACCTGTGGCCACAGAGCCAGGAGGTTTCTGTAGGGCAGAGCTGAACACATGGAGGGTGATTCGGGATCTGTGAGCCATGGCAGGGACAAGAAACAGGGACAGAAGAAGAGCTGCTGGCAGGGACAGCTCCAGGCAGCAGAGATGGGCAGGGAAGGGGCAGGAAGTGCAGGGCAGGAGCTGCCTCCTCTGCAGCCAGACCTCCATCCATATCCAGGGGCATCTCTCCTGCCACGGGCCCATTTCCTACTGCCCCACCAAGGGGCTGAGAGTCACTGCTCTGTAATATCACCCTCTGTGAGGTGACATGCTCAGTTGCGTACGGTGAAGGCTTTCCAGGATGTCTCTCTGTGCCTCTCCTTGCCTGCCTTGGTAGCAGCGTCATGGTCTAGCTCCTTGTTTCCCCTCCTGTCCAGGATGCTCCTGTTCCTGCTCTCAGCTTTCTGGGGTTGGGTGTTTTCAGCTGCAGTTCAGGCGCTGATGTTGCAAGCTGTGGAACAGAGGGGTCTGCAGGGAAGGAGCTTTTCCATCCCCCTTCTGTCCTGTGCAGCTCCATGAAATGCAGTGCACAGGGCTGGGAAATGGGTCCTTAAGGAGAGCCCATGTCACTGCTAGTGGCCCTTTGGCTGTATCCCTGTGCTGTCCTGCCAGGCTGCCCCCTGCTCTCTAGAAAGGCTCTGCTTTACGAGAGGCCTGTGAGGAAGCTGCAGAGATGCTGAGGGCATGGAGGTGGTGGGGAGAATCTGTTGGTTTTGGCTAGAAGAACAGTGTAGAGACTTCACTTAAGTGAGTAGAGAAAGGGTGAGAACCTGAAAAACTGTTTTGTGAAAGGGGACCTCTGCCCTCTGCAGGGTCTGGTCTCCAGTTAGGGCAGCACAGGAGTGTGATCATCCTCCAGCATCGAACAGCTGGGAAATACACTAAGAGACAAATGAGATATCCCCAATCTGCACATAGCAACAGTGGATGGTTTCCTCTCCAGAGCAGAAATACCAAGGAGGTCTAATTTGAGGAGGTCTAATTTGAGGAACACTCCCCAGGGGTGACAAGCACAGCTCCAATCAAATAAAAAATATTGAAAAATTCCATAAAACTCTGTTACTCAAACCACCATCTTTGTATTTGGGAGAGAAGATGCTGAAGGGCCCGTTGACATCTTGATTGGATTTCACCTGACAGAAATGGTGAATGGTCAAGCTCATCACCACTCTTCCCTGATTCCCAGCGCTGTACAGCAGGGCAGACTCCCTGGAGTCCAGGGGCTGAGGTCCCTGCTCCTTGCAGCACACTCAGCCAGTGCAAAGCAGAACTCAAGCAAAGTACTGAGAAAAAGATCCTCTCAGGAAAGACAGAGGCAGTGTGAGAGTGTGTGGGGGGAGGATGTATGAAAAATGAGCAACTAGAGACTTTTTTTTTTTTTTCCTTGAAAAGTTAATCCTAACTTCTCAATGTCTTCTCTTTTTTGGACAGTCCCCAATGACACTAGGGAGCAAAATGTCCAACAGCAGCTCCCTCAACGAGTTCCTCCTCCTGCCATTCACAAACACGCGGGAGCTGCAGCTCTTGCACTTCTCGCTCTTCCTGGCCATCTACCTGGCTGCCCTCCTGGCCAACGGCCTCATCATCACAGCCGTAGCCTGCGACCACCGCCTCCACACCCCCATGTACTTCTTCCTCCTCAACCTCTCCCTCCTTGACGTTGGCTGCATCTCCACCACTGTCCCCAAATCCATGGCCAATTCTCTCTGGGACACCAGGGCCATTTCCTACTGGGGATGTGCTGCACAGGTCTTTATGTTTGCCTTTTTCATGTCAGCAGAGTATTGTCTCCTCACCGTCATGGCCTATGACCGCTACATTGCCATCTGCAGACCCCTGCACTATGGGACCCTCATGGACAGCAGAGCTTGTGTCAAAATGGAAGCAGCTGCCTGGGCATTTAATCTTCTCTATGCTCTCCTGCACACTGCGAACACATTTTCCCTACCACTGTGCCAAGACAATGTGGTGGAGCAGTTCTTCTGTGATATCCCTCAGATCCTCAGGCTCTCCTGCTCAGACTCCTACCTAAGGGAAGTTGGGCTTCTTGTGGTTAGCGTCTCTTTAGGCTTTGGGTGTTTCACTTGCATTGTGGTGTCCTACGTGCAGATCTTCAGAGCTGTGCTGAGGATCCCGTCAGAGCAGGGCCAGCACAAAGCCTTTTCCATGTGCCTCCCGCACCTGGCCGTGGTCTGTATGGTTGTCAGCACAGCAGTGTTTGCCTACCTGAAGCCTCCCTCCATCTCCACCCCAGCTCTGGATCTGGTTGTAGCTGTTCTGTACTCTGTTCTGCCTCCAGCACTGAACCCTCTCATCTACAGCATGAGGAACAAGGAACTCAGGGATGCACTGAAAAAAATGATTCAATTGGTATTATTTCAGCAGCAGTAAGCTGCCCATCCTTCTACTCAAGTGATATCTAATTTCTCTCAGACAACTCCTGTGATTTCGACATTCTTGCTTTAATAATGCGGTTTGTGCACAAGTTTCTGAATTCATCCCACTTCTCCAGAGGTGTTAACCATGTCTTTCTGACCCAGAGGTCTTCTTTAAATGTGTCTATCATTGTGTCAGAGCTGTCGTTCCCCTAATTAAAGGGTATGTTTTCAGTGCATCTTGTGGACTGGGCTCTTCTTCCAAAGCTGGTGCCAAGAATTTTCTCCAAGACTTTCAGCCTGAGAGATGCTTGTTGCTTTTCTGGGGCTCTTGATGGGCCTAAGGCAATGATCTCCTGGGGGGATGTGTTAGGGAATAAGGACTGCATTCAGTTCTCACTTTTGAGTGCTCGGTGCTCCTGTTAGTGATGAATGGCCAAGTAGTATCTGCCTGGGACTGTCCCCCGTATGGTGGCCTATGACCACATTGGCGACGTTGCAGGCACAGGGAAAGGAGCTTCAAGAGCCGCCCATGATAGCTTATACCTGAAGTCATGGTCTGGGTCTAGGAACACATGAACACAGCCTGAGCCATTTTATATGCCCTGTGATTGCTCAGAGCATCATTCACAGATAGAAGCCCCTTGATACGGTGTTCTCAGATACAATGATGCCTGTCCGTCTGGGTCTGTGTCCAACCATGAGCACAACAACTGCAGAGTCACCCTGTGACCCCAGAGCACCACAGCCCACTCACTCTGCAGAGCAGCACCAGCATCTCGGGGTCCTGCAGGGAGCACCGGGGAGGCTCCAGGACCTTCCAGGCAGACCATAACTAAGGAATTAACCTGGGGAAAGGTTTTCCAGGGAGCAGGGATATCCCTGGGGAAGGGGAAAAGGAGCAATTGTGCCCTTAGAAGGAGGAGTAAATGGGGAAAAGAAATATGTTTCTGTGCATGTCAGCTAGGGGCTGGCTGCTGTGTCCCTGGCAGCAGGAGGTGCCAGCAGAGCCCCAGGGCAGGGAGCCTTGTGCTGTGCTGGAGAGAGGGGCTGCATGGGGGCTGCAGGCAGCCTAGGGTGGGGAAGCTCTGGGATACAGGAACAAGAGGCACAGAGTGTCCCTGTCCTCTGTGTCCGTATGCCACTGGGGCCAGTTCCAGCTTGGAGCCTGATGGGGCACCTGACACACACGGCCCTGTCCCCTGGAGCTGCTGTGCCCACAGTGGGGCTTGGGCTGTGGGGTGAGTGCCCTGCGGGGGGCACTGCTGTGGGGCCACCCCCAGGCTGGTCTGCTCTGCTGGGTGGGCTGGGAGAGGGCAGGGCAGGTGGGGAGAGCTGGAGAGGGGCTGGGCTGGGCTGGAGAGGGTCCGGAGAGGAAAAGGACGTTTGCTGAGCTGGGTGTCCTGGGTTGCATGGCCTGGCTGTGAAGGGGCCGCAGGGCATTTGTCACGGATTGGTCTCTCACTTTGGCCATTTCCAGCACTCGTCCAACATTGGACATTTGCAGGACTCAGCAGGGGCAGGTTGCTGAGGGTGGCTGCCCAAGCAGGAGGGCTGTGGTGGGCTGAGACACCAAAGGTTGTTGCTGGGTCCATACTGGGGAGACCTTTCCCCATCCTGGAGTGCACCCTGCCCCATGAAGTGTCTGCACAGCAGGACCGTGGGACATTGGGTTCCTTCAGGATCTGAGGCTGCCCTTTTGGTCTGTTTCCTGAAGCAAGAGCCATGCTGACATGCAGCAGAAGCAGGGCGTCTTCTTTAGGAGAAGCAGAAGAGAAGGCTAAAGCAGTGAAGCAGGACTGGGGCGAGCGTGTGCGTGAGGGCTGGTCCCTGCAGGTGGTCATTGGCCACAATGATCCAGGCTGTTGTGTGCACTCAGCTGCTCCCCGTGTGCCGTGCGACTCCCGCTGGGCCTGGCAGTGCTGCCTTCCAGCTCATCTGCCAACAACCTCCTTGTCTTCTTCCTTGCTTGTCCCGTTTTGCCAGGCACCATACACTCATTCCCAACTGCGTAAGGGAACAAGAAATCCCACAGCCTGGAATTGGAATGGATAGACATTGCTGGAAAAGAACCATTGTTCCTTTGTAGACCTGGCCTTGGAGTCTCCCTTCCTTTCCAGAAAGCAATGCCTGCTCTCCTGAGGATGAGCTTGTCCTCTCCTGGCACTGCTTGAGTGCAGGCATTTAGAAGGGGAGCATCTGAGTGTGGAGCAGAGCTGCGGTCCCTGCTGCCTGTGGGAATGCTCTTTGGCTCTGTGATGTCCTACCTGCTTTTTCTCTGCCACAGTTTTCTCCCACAGATACAGTTTGAACGAAATAAATGAAAAATAAAGAGGGGAAAACAAGGTATGAGAATAAATAAAAGGAAAAGGAAAGAAAAAGAAAGGAAAAAGGAAAAAATAGAAAAATAAACAGTGAGAGGAAAAGGAATAAAAGAAAAGGAAAATAAAATAAAAAGAAGGCAAAAGGAGAAGAGAAACAAAGAGATTAAAAAAGAAACAGAAACACATAGGAAAATAAAAGGAAAAAGAAATAGAAAAAGAAAGCAAAGAAGAGGGAGAAGAAAAAGAACAAAAAGGAATAAAATGGTGAAGAAGAAAAAAGAGAAAAAGAAGAAAAAAAGAATAAGAAAAAGCAAAAAGACAGGAAAGGGACTGTGGCATTCCCAGAGCCACGTGTGAAGGGAAGCCCTAGAGGGACAATTTGCTGGCCCTCCCTTGCCCCTAGGGGCTGGAATCTTAGGGCTACACACACACCTCTGCAATGGGGATGATTTCTGTGCTTGACCTCACTTGGAAACACGACACAAAACTTAAACAATGATACAGGAATATATATTTAAACAATAGCAATAAAAAAACTTTATAATAAACACTAACAACAAGAATAAAAACAATATCAACAACACTAACAATAACAATTGAACGTCGTTCAAGCAGCGTGGCGACCTGGTTCGGGAACGGCACGGCGACCACCCCCAGGCCACTCGGGCCATCAGCTCGCTGACACCAATGTGGTGGACGGCAAATGGCGTTTATTGATGGGTAACAAGGTGTTATATAGCTTGGTTTACAACGTCACATCCGTCTGCTTACATCATAAACTAAACACTATTGGCTGTTAGGGGCTCTACCTTTCCGTACAGCGCGATATCTTCCAGTCGCCGGACCCTAACTATCTGCAACAACTTCCCCCCTCCCTATGCATAACAAAACTAGCTAAAATACAACTATCTTATCCTTACTTATTCTTATTACTATCTTATTCTATTCTTATAGTTTATAACAATCTTAAAATTATATATCATAAACTCGACATAAAAACATAAGGCACAAAGAAGAAGGCGCGTAGAAGGTAGGGGATGACAGGTAATACCAGGGTGTAGGAACAGGGTGTACCTTGGGATAACTTTGGGGGTAATACTGAGTGGATATATTCTTAAAGCAGTTGTCGGTGTTCTACTAACATGATGTTAACCTTCTCTAGCCGATTCTTGACAAACGGCATGAGCTTATTCAATATACAGGGTGCAAAGATTAATGTCATCATGATCATTGTGATCGGCCCTATCAAGGTGGATATCAGGGTGGTTAACCACGGCGAACTGGTGAACAAATTTTCGTACCAGCTGCGTTTGGAACAGGGTTCAATGGGTGCTGGTTGGCAAGGCATGGCACTGAAAACTGGTTGCCCTGTAGCTATTTTTGTACTAATTGCTCGAGATTGTTCAATCTGTTCAAGTACCCATTTAAAGGGCTGGTGTGACTCTACCTGTCCTATAGTGACAAGCTGCAAAATTAAGATAACGCAAAGGCATCGCGGCCCCCTCTTGCGGAGGCTGTTTTGTTGTTTTCTGGATTCGGTCGGCGTGGAACTCATGGGCTCGGGCGGGACGCTTGTCACCGGGGCGTCCGATGATCCGGTCCTGTGAACAGAAACTCACAATTTTCATTAGTTTTATTTTGAAGGTCTGGTTTAATAGACTTAAGCGGGCACCACTTGACTCTGCCATCTTTCCTCACAGTGACCTTTGGGTCGATCTTGGCGTGGGGGGAGCGCTGCCAGCGAGTCCCCCAGCCAAGGGCAGTTTGCTGAACATGGCCGGCCTGGCCACATTTAGAACCTGCCATTACGTTGGCTATTGCGGTGTGAACAGCCACCTGAATTGGGGTCAGATGCTCTTCCTTTGCAACATGCTTAATCATGTCTGCGATACTTCACCCCATTGGCAATGATCGCAGGATTTCTTTGGTTGCCGAATTGCATTGTTGGTGCAAACATTCCGCTACGACCGGACTTTTTGCCTCCGTGGGCAGGGCCGAAGAGTCGACCGCTGCTTGGAGACGATCTACAAATTGTGTAAAGCTGTCACTTTCACTTTGCTTTATTGTGGACTATGGTGATGGTCTGGCAACGACTCTACAGGCTGTGCGAATGGCTTCTCTGGCCGCACGAGTAGTTGTCATAACTTCATGGGCCCGCATGCCATGGGCCTGCGCCTGGGGTGTGATCATTGTTGGATCTGCACCCATTAACCGCTGCAGGCTGGAGCCGTGTAATGGATGATCTGCCCCAGTTACCTGGGCTAAACACTTTGTACAGTTGTCTTCCCATTCTTGTTTGAAAACGATCACCCCTGCTACATCAAAGATCAGCCTACAAGTTTGTTTTATATCAAACAGGAGCATATCGTCCCCCCCGAAGATACCATCTATGAGGGTTGAGACCATGGCAGAATTAATCCCTTTATCTGCAATTGCTTTAACAATTGCTCGTACGTCCTTAGATTTTATCGGCGAGTGGACCCTCTGTCCCCTCTCTGTCACCCGGACCGGGAACGCTAGCGCGGCCGATGGGGCCCACTCGGCACACGCGATCTTTATTTCCTTCCAGTCCGTGAGAGGGGTTTCTCCCCTTCGCGGTTTTTCTTTAATTCGGGTGGGAATATTTTGGCTCTTAGTTCTGTTTACCTTCTTTTTCTCCTTCCTTAAGTTTGAATCACTTGTGAGCCGCTCGTCCTGACTAGTGTCTGATCCGGAACCGGAACTCGACTGACTGGTCACTTCCGGGCTCCGGTACCGTCCCGCCTACTTCCGTTCCGGGCGGGCTGTTCCCCCCTCTTGGCTCGCCCCGCCTTCCACCCGCGGAGGCGCCTTTTGTGAAATGGCCGCTCTGATCGGTCCTCAGCGCCTCGCTCGGGCCTCCCTCACCTGTCCGGTCACCCCCATTGGTTCTTGGCCCCTCACTCGGGCTTCCCTCACCTGTCCGGTCACCCCCATTGGTTCTCGGCCCCTCGCTCGGGCCTCCCTCACCTGTCCGGTCACCCCCATTGGTTCTCGGCCCCTCGCTTGGGCCTCCCTCACCTGTCCGGTCACCCCCATTGGTTCTCGGCCCCTCACTCGCGCCGGGGGCACCCTCGCCCGGCCCTTCCCCTTGCGGCTCGGTGCCATTTTGAGGGGCATAGGGTGGTGGCCTGGCCCAGACGTCCCCAAGCTCTGACTTCTTTTCAATGTTCCTAGCTTCCTCGGCTAGCTCGCTCCAAACAGATTTCGGCTGTTTCTGCTCCTCTGTAAGCGGGACGGGGTTCGGGGATGGAGGGGATGTGTCGCTCTCTTGCAGATCTTTAGGGTCAGCAGAATCACCATCATCTGGGGGTTGCAAAGTCTGTGCGGCTGCCCCGACTCCCATTTTCGGGGTGGCCAACAAACAGTCCCTTACCGCTACCCAGGTCTCCTGCTCTTTTATAGCTTTCTGCAAGGCTTGTACAGCTTTTCCCCAACCCTTAAGGTTTTTCCCACAACCTGAAGACATCATTTCCTCGGCTAACACCTTAGTACATTTGTCCCACACGTCAGGGACACGCTTCAGGGATTTCAGAATATCCACCGGCTGGTCTATAACCTTAATTTTTAAAAGCCTCGCAATAGCGAGAGTAAAATCTTTTGGCTTACAATCAATCCCCCAATGCTTATGTAATTGCGATACGACCTTCACAAGGGCTTCCATCCTCCTTGTTGGTCCAGGAGCGTCCTTCCCACCGGGCTGGTCCACTCGCTCCGGCCGCTGTTCACCCGTCCAGCCGATGATTCCCGGGTTTCGGCACCACTTGTTGCCGTTCAAGCGGCGCGGCGACCTGGTTCAGGAACGGCACGGCGACCACCCCCAGGCCACTCGGGCCATCAGCTCGCTGACACCAATGTGATGGACGGCAAATGGCATTTATTGATGGGTAACAAGGTGTTATATAGCTAAGGTTTACAATGTCACATCTGTCTGCTTACATCATAAACTAAACACTATTGGCTATTAGGGGCCCTATCTTTCCGTACAGCACGATATCTTCCGGCCGCCGGACCCTAACTATCTGCAATGCAACTGAAATATTTACCCTTTCAGCAAACAGTTTTTCTAGCATCTGATGGAGAAGTGATCTCCAACAGAAGACATTTTTAAAGTGCCAGATTGCCAGATTGAATTCCTCAAGAAGAGTGCCTTTGGAAAGAAATGTGTCATCTGCTAAGCCTGCAGAAGGAGGTCTGTCGTGCTGCTCAAGAGTTTCTTATACAAGTGCTGGAGAGTTCTAACCAAGCTGATTTGCCACTGAAAATATTAGGTACGTGGAAAACTCAGTAAGAGGGATAAAAGAGAATGGATGGGGAATGTAAGAGGAGCAGTGAGAACAGTTGTAGGGAAAAGGGTTCTAAAGTGAATATGCTGCTGTGAACAGAATAACTGCCCTAAGTGCCTGCAGTTTGTCTTTGTGAAGGAGTCTCTGCAAAGCCAAACTGAATTATCTAGCACAGGGAAGAAAAACAAGTAAAGCTCTGTTACGCACCCACCTGAGGACCAAAAGAAACCCAAGTTCTGAATCAAGGAATCTCTTCTAGTTTTATAGCTTTTTAGTTAATTTTATTTAACTTGCCTAAGTGTCCTTGTATAAGAGCTAAAAGGTAATTGGGATAGGTTCACAGAAGCTAATTTAAATTGTCCTGGCTTCCTCATCTTCAGTTGAAAGATCTAAGATCATTTTCTTTGCCTGGTATTTGGGACCTCTGCCAGCCATGTGCTGTTACTTTTGATAGCAGTTGATTGGTAATTAATTAGTGCGAGGTGGTAAACAAGATACTTTGGGCACAGAAGACCTGCATTATTTGTCATCATGGTCAATTAGTTTTACACTGTGCAGGGCAAGCAGTCTGATAGCAAAAGCACTTTTCATTGTTTAAGACCTTGACCTTTCCAGGCTAAACCTGTAAATTATTTCACACTCTTTGCCTGTGGTTTGATTAGACTGCTCTTATTAGCAGTGAAATTTAAGTCATTAAAATGGAGTGTCTTTGAAATTATAGGTCAGAGTCAAGCCTGAATTTCACATGTGAGTATAGAAAATGATTTCTTCTAATTGTCTTACATGAGCTGCAATAAGGAGCCCAGCTGCTCTCTTTATTCAGGTGCAGTTTCCTTGACGTGTGGGGTCTCCGTTAGAAAAATCTGCAATTTGTTTGCTTCACACGATGTTTTCCTCCAGACACCCTGATGTGTTTCCATGGGCTCACCCTGCAAGGCAGGCACACTTATCTCCCAGTGCATTATCAGGCCATTCCGTGTATTTGCTTCTTGTTAGCTAGAGGATAATTTACAGACTGTTATTATATGCAGAGAGATGTTTGAGTGAAGTGAAAACAGGATTCAGACTAACCAAGTATGAACTAGTTGTTTATATAAGGACATTTTCATGGATTTGGAGCTTTCTGAAGCTGTAACATTGCCCATGCTAGCTATGGTCTCCTTGTAGCATTCTCAAAACTCGTTATAGACAGGGCAGGCTAGATCTCAAGCATGAACCTGCTCAGCTGGGTGAGCTGCAAGCTGAAGTTTTGACCTTGCATTCACTCTTACCTCTCCTCCAATGCCAGCAGTTGCCAGTCGGCATTTTATGATATTACGCCTGGAAATGCTATTGCGTGACTGCTGCCCTGGTAATATTCTTGCTGACATAAAATTTCAGTTAACGTAGCTGAGGATATGATTTCAGATTCAATTTCTTGTCCAAATATAGTCATCTAGTATTAACTAATTGTTGTGCATCTTCAGGGCTTTTCCGAAGACATTGTATGAACAACATGCAGTGAGAGGAAAAAAAAATGTTTTCTATGCTTTGTTGAATATTAGGTTTCTCTTATAGCCTCCAAAGTTCATAACACTTTTAATGGCACTAGCTTTGAATCCCAGATCTGAACAGGAGTATAAAATTAGAAGCAAACATTAGTCTGTCCTGATACCAGAAGATTCTGCTCTGAGGAGTGACAATCTCAGGAGGAACTTTCAGATCAGATACTTTAGCTTTTAACTTTCTTGAGATAGACTTGATCCATGGTTCTGTGTGTTTAAAATTTGAGACAAGATTGCCTTTTCTCTCTGCTTTTACTAAATACGTGTCTAAGTGCCTGAGATCAATCTCAGTGTTCGGCCAAAATTGCCTGGATCTAAATCTTTGTGCTGATCTCTGCACTCAAATAGTGTTGGAGGTTGGAAGTACATTACAACATCCTCATGTTGTAATTGTGTTTAAATTCAGGTTACTTGCATAAGATGTGGAAGACTGAAAAATCACGAAGTTTCTCTGGAATCAGAACACTTCGTATTCTTCCTCTAGAGAGTTTGTGTAGGGTGGAATATGGAAATGCTGGTCATATGACAATTGACATGTGACAATTTCTGAACAAACAGGGTACAAAAAAGGAGCTATTAAAGAAAACCAAAACATTATTTTAGGTGAGGGTAGAGAGCTGACACTAAAAATCTGCTTTGTCCCTGAAGTCATCTTTGGTGCGCAGAACTGCAGTGGAAATTCTGTTTTGGTTCTTTCTTTTGGCTGTTGGAGCGTCAGAAAAGCAGCACAGACTATGTCAGAAAATAACAGCAAAACAAGAAATGCCCTGTCAGAGCAACAACTCTATCTAGCTGGAATTACTGATTTGGGCAAAACTCACTGTATCCACAGCCCTGGCACTATGATTTCCTCTCTGCAGTGTATTGTTGCCATGGCAGATGAAGCCCAAACCTCATTTTTCAGTTCTCCAAAGTCAGTGTTAGTGGCCCCTGTGAGGTAAAATGGCACAATAAAATCTGGGGTTTGGTTCCACAAACATGCATAGCCTAATTGCCCACCCAAGGAACTCCATTGAGTTCCAGTGGGATGGATCATAGGTGTCAAACTATCCATCTGTACAGATTCATATGTGCAGATATCCATAAGTGCAGATTCAGGGCTTTATGCTGTTGGAGTAGGCAGGAAACCACTTCAGAGAAGAATAAAATGGTTGCTGAAAGCACAAATAAAATACATCTTTGTTTAAATTAGTAGGGAGACTTTTTTTAATAAACCATTGGGAAAACTTTCAGTTTTCTTAGGAATATCAAAACATTTCTAAAGTATTAGCAAATCTTGTAACATTCCTGGTATGTAGGTAAATACATTTATCCATTTCACAAAAGTCTAATTTATGGGATGCAATGGACAAGCAATTTTTAAGAGTACAGGGTCACAAATCAGTGTTGTAGGTGGGGGCCTGATTCACCAGATCATACTCCTATGGGAATGAATTTCCATGTTCAAAAGAACAAAGAGAGATTGGGGTGGGAGGGGAAACTCTTGCACATTTATATTCCTTTCCAATAACCATTTCTGATCACAGAGAGGCTTTGTGCTCAGCAGCACACAATTCAAGCCTGCTCTTTTGAATCTCCTAAATAATATAGTACAAAATCATAGCTCTACTATTTTGTGATGCTGAAGTGATGCATATACCATTCCCATGCATATACCATTTCCATATACCATATCTTTATTGACGCGGTACCTCTTCATCGTCACCTTTTGCACTGTTTTCATTTCTGCTCTTGTATTAGTTTCTGATACTTTATTAGGAGAACAGTATTTTACAGTAGTGTTACACTCAGCTGAGGTGAATATTTAACCTCTTTACAAATACAGCTATTATCTGTGTGTCCCCATAGTTATCTCCATTCCTTCAAAACTATGTGAATGATATATCTATAGGTCTCCTTTTTTCTTTTCTTTTTTTTTTTTTTTTTAGATACAGCAAATACTACTCTTTTGGCTTTCATCACTTGTATGGTTTTACTGCCACATAATGTTGGTGGTATTTGTGTAGTGTGTGGGCTTAAAGTGCAGAATTTGGGTTGAGTTCATTCATCACAGAGTACATTTGCACAGTGCTTCACTGAAATGCTGCACAAGCTCAACGTGAGGATCTGTGTCTCCACAAAGAGTCAGTCGAAGAGGTGGCGCTGCCCTGGTCTAGCAGGGACAGACATGTAGCTTCAGGGGTAGGGAAGAGCAGCAGCAACTTATACTTGCCATTTTGCTTGTCTGTCAGAGATGTGAATGTGCTCTGGAAGAGATGCACTAGCGTACTAGAAAGCAGGGAGCTGGCTCTTTGTTCAAGGCTTTGAAAGATTTTGATCTTTTTATTTGTTTTAGGCTGACAGGAAACGTCCTTGGTTCTAGGTGTAGATTCACCTGTTTAATGTCCTCCAAGCCGAAGGTGGTGGTTATCAGGTAAAACAGGGAATAAGGCAAGGGGTACTTCAAGGAGACACGAGTGTGTCCTTGAAGACTTTCTGCCTTCCACAGAAAGCTTGTTAACCTTTGCTTTGGAGGGATGGGAAGCTGCTATTTTTTTTAGCAGTGCTTTACTAGCGTCTCTACAGTCATACAAAGGAATTAATGCATTTCTGTAAAGTACCTTATTCTGATATTGTACGTTCATGAATAACAGCTTAGGCTTCAGCT
Organism: Tinamus guttatus; assembly: GCF_059628265.1. Taxonomy (NCBI): domain Eukaryota; kingdom Metazoa; phylum Chordata; class Aves; order Tinamiformes; family Tinamidae; genus Tinamus; species Tinamus guttatus. The sequence goes on along the minus strand of NW_028289063.1, from coordinate 166,756 downwards.
TCTGTTGCGTAGAAGTGCTGAATGTTTGGTGCAAACTCCATATGTTTGTGTGTGTTTCAGATTCTAAAAGTCTGCAAGTCTCAGAAGTCTTAGTCTTTGACATGATATTCCCTCTTTTTCGTAAGGCACTCTGAGGAAAGTATATCTAGACTGTATGGACACTTAAATTTCATCTTCCTCATAAAGTATTGCTCCCATCACTACGGGAGCTTTCATGGCATTGAGTTCTGTCACTTGGAAAGTCCTTTTTCAGCATAATTATGTTTTGCTTGCTGCTGTAGCAGATGCCAACAGCCATGCTTCTTGTATTGGCCTGCCTAACAGCATGCTTCCCAATTAATTTGGCACATTCAGTCTAATGCTTTTTTCTGTACCGCAGCCCCGGCCTTCCAGTCTTGGAGATGGAGTTTTGGGAGGCTCCTGCTGGGAGAATAGGTCCAACTTGCCTCCTCACCCACAGAGTGGAAGCCCCTGCATCCATCATTGATCTGATTGGAGCTGCTGCTTCCTGTTCTGATCTCATCTGTTTGCCTCTGTCTCATTTGGTTGCCTCCAAGTTCAGCTCAGCTCTGGAAGGAACCAGGGTAAAAGTGGACTAGGAAATACCAGGCCCTCTGCTAGATGGGAAAGTGAAGATAGTGACAAAAGACTTGGGAAGGGACGAGATGCTTAGTGCCTTTTTTGCCTCTGTCTTCCTTGGCAAGACTGGCCTTCAGCAATCTCACCTTCAAATCTCCAGCCAGTCTTTCTTTGCTAGTATAAAGCCCAGCCTCCCCTCTGCCCACAAAATCTCTTGGCTCCAGCTAAACTTTGTGCCCGCGAGTGCAACCCTTAGCTCTGCCTTTCTGCCAAGTAAAGGAGATAGTGTCCCAAGTGTTGCAGAAGACGAGGCAGACCACATGCTCTGCCCTCCCCTCCTCTACCCAGACATCATGGAGGGCTCTCAAGAGTGGTTAAGCATGGTTTCCCCTTGTGCATGCGTGTCACTACCCTGAGCTCCTTCTTCCCAGGCTGGAGCTGGCGTGCCCATGGAGCCACCGGGTGCCCTGGGGCTTCTGCGGGGCTGCAGGTGAGGCTGCTGGACCTGCTGTTGCCAATGGCGGTGCCTTGCCTGGCAGGAGCTGGTCCCGCAGCCAGAGCATCTGCGCAGGCAGTGCGGGGCAGAGTGCTCAGGGAGGCATCACTGCTGCCATGAGCAGGGCCAGGAGCAGGGGGCCTTCCTGCCGCTCCATCCCAGTGTCCCCTGCCTGTGCGACTGTTGAGATCAAGGGGAGGGTGAGACTGGGGAAGAAGAATCACTCGACTCCTGCTACACAGCACACAAGTGTTTATTGCACATTTACTGCACTGCCCCCGGTGAGAGGGACACCCGGCTCAGCACGGGGCTGGTTAGCGGTGTCTCTGCCCTGCGCTGAGCATTCCGGTGTCCTGCAGCTGCTCCTCCTGGCCTGGCAGCCCCATCAACTTCAACAGGACCAAGGCCATGAAGAGCCGGGGAGGCCCCCATGAGCTCTGGGCCTCCCCCAGGTCTCTATGTCCTGAGCTCAACTCTGAGCTCGGCTGTTCGGCCACTTCTCAGGCCATCTTCTGGCTGCTCGTCTCGCCCGCGCTTCCTGAGGTGGCCGCGGATCGTTGTTGTGGGAGCCCGTGTGCAGGGAGGGGTCACTGTTGCCAGGGCCAGGAGCAGGGGGGCTTCCTGTGGCTCTGTGCTGGTGCTCCCTGCCTGGCTGTCTGGTGAAGGTGAGAAGTTTTGTGGGCAGAGGAGAGGCCCAGGGAGAGGCACTGGAGTCCTGTGCCTCTTCCTGATGACAAGGGCCTCGTGTTCTCCATCGCCGTGCACAGATGTTTTTTGCACCGCCCAAAAGGGGACAGGGCACCCGGAGGCCCAGGGAGAGGCACTGATGGGCTGTGCCTCTCCCAGATGACAAGGGCCTCGGGTACCCTGTTGTGGTGCACAGATGTTTTGTGCACCGCCCAAGGGGACAGGGCACCCGGAGGCCCAGGGAGAGGCACTGATGGGCTGCACCTCTCCCAGATGACAAAGGCCTCAGGTACCCTGTTGCGGGGCACAGATGTTCACCCCAGGGGGACAGGGGCGCCGGGCCGGCGGGCGCTGCTCAGCACAGCCTCTGTACAGGGGCTGTGCTTCACAGCGTCCCACTGGTGTCATGGGCGGCCCGGCGGTCCCTGCGCCCTCTCCTCCTCCTCAGGGCGGCGACGCGGCGGCGGAGCCCCCTGCCCAGCGCCCGCCAGCCCCCGCAGGAGCAGCCGGGGCAGAGCAGGGAGCGAAGCGCCGCTCGCCAGCCGGAGCCGGCTGCAGGAGGGGAGGGAGCCTCCGTGTCCCCGGAGTCCACCGTTTCCCAGCGCTGCGGCGCTGGGACAGTGGAGGGCTCCTCGCTCCCGGAGCTGCTGGAAGCCTCGGGCTGGGGTGGAGACCCAGATGGGCTGGTCTCCACCACCAGGATGGGTGCCCAGAGGCGCAGCAGGGTGGATTTGCGCGCCGCAGTTGGGGGCCGATCCAGGTGGGGCTCCCTGGGGATGAAGCCAAGGAGTTCCTTGCCCGGCCCCAGGAACACCACCTGGCTGGCCCCGAACTGCACACGGCGGCGAGGTGGGGAAGGACCATGAGGCTCCCCGGTCACCCCGCCGTCCGTGCCTGGGCATCTGGGAGGGAGAAGGCAGGTCAGGAGGGGGCCCGGGGCTGCCCAGTGTCCCCAGCAGGAGGCCCTGGCGCTGGCAGGTCCAAGGGAATCCATCCCAACTCTTGGCCTCCTGGCCCACCCTGCTCCTGCTCGTGGGACCAAGCCAGCGCCTCAGGGCAGCCCTGGCAGGGCCGGGCTCCACTTACCCTTCCAGCCCCCTCCCAGCAGGCTCCTCCGGGAGCTCAAAGGGGAACACGGAGACTGTGGGAGAGAAGGCAAGAGGCTGTCAGCGCCGTGGGGCAGCCCCTGCGCAACCCCAGCCAGCAGAGGGGTGGGCGCCGGCAGCCGGGGTGCTGGCCAGGAGCCACTACCGTGGCTACGCTCAGGACAGGGCCGCTCACCTCCAGGGATGAACATCAAGGCCATCCAAAAAGACGCCAGGACGCGGCAGGCCGAGGGGATGCCCAGGATGGCAAGGAGCACGAGGCTCAGGGCCACAAGCTGGCACGCGGCTCGCACGCGAGAGTCCATGTCACCGAGGTGACAGGGCCTCGCGTGCGGCCGGCGCCGAGCTCTTCTCCCAAGTCCTGTTTGCAGAGGAAAACACGGCCCAGCTCATGTTAGTGGCCCCAGCAGTGACCCGCAAGCCCAGCCCCAGGCTGGGCAGCGGCACCACAGCCCTGCCCAGCAGCTGCCTTCCCACCCACTGCACCCGCTCCTGGCCCCAGCCCCTCTGCTCTGGGCTCACCCTCGCGCCTGGCGTCCGCAGCAGAATAAATCCAATAATAAAATCAGGTCAAGGCCGACGAGAGGATATCTGGGAAGAGAAAGGCACCCTGCACTCACTCCATGTGCCCTCCCTGGCACCAGGCAGCAGCTGGGGGCCCTTGGGAGGTCACTGAGCAAAGGGAGGCTGGAGAGGGGACCCTGGAGTGGCTCTTACCCCGCAGCCTCACTCCTTGACCGCAAAGTCAAGTCTTTGCCCGTTCGCGAACGGGCAAAGTGACCCAAGGCCACCCCGGGACCACCTTTATAACGGGCCTGGTATTGTGATGCAATAGCGGTGTCACAGCAACAGCCCTGGGCCACACGGCAGGGGTTCTGATGCGACGCCGACGTCATGGCAACATCCCTGACTCTGGTGACACACGAGGGCTTGGAATGTTGTGTGATGCAGACGTCCCGGCAACATCCCTGGGCCTAGTGATGCCCCTGTGCTGTGCTGACATTGTCATCACCCAAACACCAACGCTGCCCAGCACTGCAAGGAGAAGCCCAAGGCACCTAAGATCCATCATGGCCAAGCCCATGTGCAGGTTGCAGCCTTTGCCTGGCAATGATGGACTCTGGTGTCCTGGTCTTGCAGGGAAAGGCAGCACGGATGTGTCTCCAAATGCTTTGCTTCCCAAAAAGACCTTGTTCCCATCAGCACTGTCTCTTCTTGCAGACTCCATCTAAGGAATGACTTTCAGGCAGGAAAATGATGCACTCAATATCCACCTCCCAGACCTCCCTGGCCCAGTAGTTACTGTGAGTGCGCATGATCACAGATTCACTGAATTAAGTGGAGAGCAGAGGAAGCGTGTGTGTGATGCGGAGGATTACCCTGGGGTAAAGGAGGTCTGAAAAGTCAAAACGCAAGCACAAAGTTAGTTGGGTCTTTCTGTACTTTCATTGCATATTATTTCCTCTTCTGCAACTCAATGTATGTGCCTTGAATATTGCCTTAGAGTACAATAAGAGCGGTTATGTAGACCGTTACTTTTGCAGCATAAAATAATCTTTTAAAAACTGCAATCCAGTAAACAAAGCCCTAGGAGATAAACATCCTTTACAACTGTCAAACTCTGAGCAAATGCTCATTTTTTTCATTGCTGCAAAGCATGCCTTATTCTGAGAAAGGAGAGAGAATAGCCAGTATCATGCCTAATATTTGAATGATCTGTTTGCAAGAACAGATATTGATGTTACCTTAAAGAAAAATGGTTGAGGGCTAAAAGGTAATAAGCAAAAGTGCTGAAATACCAAGCACCACGTCTAACCCTACAGCTCAAGGGCTGTAAATTAATGGCATACTTTTTCAACATAGCAATGAACTACAAAAAATGTGCAGTCTCTTATTCCTTGCAAGGCCAACACATCTCTGAAACCTAAGTGACCTTTTGCCAAGTAAGACTGATCTTGGAAACACATCAGTGTTTCAAATCCTGCTTCTGGAAGGGTCCGTGTGAAACCTTTTGTAATGACGTTTCAGTTTTGGTGGTAACGCTGACTGTCATTTTTACTGGCCCAAAGCAAAACCAAACATAGTTAACTAAGTCTCTTGTAGTGAATTCTATCAGCTAGATAAGACATGCAGCACTTAATGTACAGAACATTTGCGGATTGTGGATGTAGTCCAAGAATGTGAGGCCAGCTCATCTTTTTTGGTTAAAAGCTCTGAGCAGGACAGTTCCATCTCTGCATAAAGAGACTATCATTACATAGTTCACCTCTGTTCCCATTTTTCAGGCTTATGCATGCAGTAAAAAGTTTACACAATGCATGCTGGAAATCGGTGGAAGAATTCCTACTGATTTCAATCAGATTGTGCCATAATGTGGGGCCTTGTGTTTTATTGCGTTGCCTTAGCACTTGGTCATTAGTACTGAAGTGTCCCCTAATAAAAACTAAGGAGCCTTGGCAATTTTTTTTTTCTCGTATGACTCATAAACAGCTGCATATAAAAATGAGAATATCAGACAAAGGTAAGTTCTTATATCATTTATACCTCCTTAATTATCTTTGCCAGAAGATCATTAAAACCAAAGTTATCATTGCTTTTAATTAAGCAAACGTCCTTAGAATGGCAAGACGTGCTGCCTTGTGTTTATCCCTGCTGGAAATGTTTATTTCTGTTGAGAAATTTTAATATGAAATATCAGGAGGAAGGAAGGAGAGTAGAGGCTTCAAATATCCTGGCTCCTGGTCCTGTATATTATGTTTTCCAAACTGTGTCTTCAAGGTGAGCAATCAAGATAAGCCACAGATCTGCAGCCCATCTAATTTGTTTTTCCATCATTTCCTTAACTTGGCTTACATGCCATAATCATTATAGTGCAAGTAACACTGCTGGGAAAATCATTTCTTCCTCACTGAATAGAATATAACTTATACTACACTTGAATCATAATTGGCCTTGTGTTTATTTCACAGACTTGCAGTCAACCTATCACTTCTCTAGCTGAGGGAGTTCTGTGTCTTCTGGCAAAGATCCTGCTTATTACAAAATATTATGAAATCTTCTTCTCATTAAATGTAATTAAAAACACTAAAAAATCAGTTCAGATTCCTAAATGTCAGATGTTCAATATTATGTTCCTGAAGATTTAAGAAGTTTCTGAATATTTATTAGGAAGGTGTAAGCCTATTCTAGACAGGCTTTGAACTGTGCTCCTTGCTAGAGTAACTGAACGACTTTCCGCAATACATTTGTCACATCTTCTATTATTATAAGGTTATTATTCCCTTCCACTGTTTATCTATAATTCAGCTGCAACAATGGAAACGACTCTTATGTGCTATATATGAGCATCAAGCCCGTATAAATGATGTCAGCTATTCAGCCAGAAGATGAACAGTAGTTGACAGAGGTTATCAGTACCCTGCATTGCACTCACACCTCTGGGATGTCATGCAGCGTGCCAGAAACATCTTCAGCTACACTCTCTTTGATTAAATATATTCAGGGCTGGTGGATTGCACTTAGCTTAATTTTAATGAGAAAGTGATATCTGAGGGGGAAAAAAAGGGGGGGGGGGTTTAAATTTGTTTTTGTTTTGTTTTATTCATTTCAGTGATTTAGTTTCCTATGGAGTGCTTATGCTCCTGAGCTAATGCTCAGGGTATTTGCGATAACATCCCATTGTGAGGGGAGCTCATGGGTTTCTTTTTCTGTGATGAGCCATATAAACCCTCTGCATGCAGCAGACTCAGGAAAGACATGAGTTGCTCACCTTGAGTCCAAGAGAGGCTTGAAAAGCTGTTTATCACTGGCATATGGTTTTCCTCAGTTTCGGTATTGGGGGAGGACAGCACTATTAAGCACTTTTTGAAGTAAAGTCCTCCCTTTGTTACCCAGAGGCAGCTGGGGATACTCCTTTTCTTATTCCTCCCTTTTAGGGTGTCTCTGTGCTGTAACTTTGCACTTGCGCTCAACTTGCAGTGCCAAGCAGCTCCAAACCATGAGCCATGGCATGTAGGTGAAAGCAGTCCCAGGCTTTAAGGCATCATCCAGTAAAATCAAACTGAAGAAGAGAAGGTTACACTCATTAAAACTTGGATCTGCTGCTTTTAACTTGGAGAGACCTCCCTCCATAAATCCTAGAGTCTCCTTATTGGTCCAGGTTGCATACTGTAACAGAGAAAGACAATTGCTAGAAAGCAGATGATGCTGAACTTCTTGTCATTCGCACAAGCAAGTCAAGCTCCAAAGTAAGCAAGCCAAAAGAGGAAAAGAGAAACTTTATTTTCAGGTAAGAGTTAGCTTAGTAGCGGGAAGTGGAGCGTTAACTCCAGCCTGCCGGCACCGCTGCAGGCCACGCTGGGCACTAAGTGCTGAGCTGAGCTCGCCCACGCACACAGAATTCCCCGAGGCCGGACGCCTCGGCTAGGCAGGGAAATTAAGCCCCTTCACCAAATACACTAACAGGAACTCTTCCCAAAGCATGCACCCATTTTACACCTTACCTTAACAGGAAAAGAGAGATGACTTTCACCAAGAGATTCTCCAAAATTAACACATCCAGTTCTTTGGCCCACTCTAAGGGGAGCCCCTGCCTCCCATGCCCACTGCAGACCTGGAAGAACCTCCTCCCCGTGGGCTGGGGCCTGACCCCCACCGAGCCGGGCCCGGCTCTCACCTGCTCTCTCCTGCTCCTTGCTTGACCGGCCCTGCTGAGCTGGCGGCTCCACCCGCACGACTTCCTTTGGCATCAGCAGCAGCAGCTCAAACTGGGCCATGCGAAAATGAAAACGCCGCTAGCGAAGGCCCCAGCTGCGTCCTGGCACTGAGCAGGCCACAACGGCGCATTCCTCCCGTTCCCAAAGCCGTCTGCCCTCATCCCTTCTGTAGGAAATCTCCCCGACGGATCCTCCCAGCAGAATTTACTGGTGGCTATAGGAGCTCTGTAAAGGAAGAACAAAATGACTCAAGGCTCTAAGATTACTAACACCCTCAGCATGGCTATTTAAACGGTGCAGCTTGTGCCAGCTTTGCAAGAGGAAGCATCGGTATTTTTTCTACTTTTTCTTTCAAAGTAATACCCAGACCTACTAAAGGAAACACTTAAAGAACACTGAAGGATGTCCAAACTCAAAAGGTCTTCATTACCTTTTTCTTCATTAGAATTTTTGAGACATGGGATTTAGTAATTCAAGGACAAGGACAGGGAACTTCTTCCACTAACTCCGGAGGTTGGAAATACCATCTACTGCCTCACCAGAGCAATGCTGCTCCCCAGCCCTCATTTCAGCAGGTCACACATTTGGGTCTCCTCCTTAATGTCACTGCCTGGACACTCATTCCAACAATTCCACTCACTTCAGCAAGAACATACCGCTCCCTTACTACTGCAAGAAAGAACCATGAGAAAGCTTTTATTTTGATTTGGGCCACAAGAAGAAGAACAGCAGTTACTGGCTTCTCTTTGATAAGAGTCATACCAAAGAGGAAAAAAAATACCCAAATTCGGATATTTGCCTAGTACACACCAATAACTTTTAAGGAGAGATATATATTTCTCCAAAATTATTTTGCTACATTCACTTAAGTGGAGCCTGCTTTAGATGTTGGGAATACTAAACAAAGCCATAGAAATGCCATCTCTAAAATTTGATCTCTTTGCTTCAAATTATTATTTATAGAGCCTATATCATTTATATTGCCTTTATGCGGCCAATCCTCAGAAGCTTTTTCTTAGACCCAATTCTCAGGAAAAAGCAAAAAAATCCCCACCAAAATTCTTCCCCCAAATAACTTCCCTCCCATCCCAAAATCATTATCTCCCAACATCCCTCCAAAAAAAAAAAAAAATCCATTTTCCCATTCCTAGTTCAAAAATTCCCTCAAAAAATATGCCTTCTAAGAAAAGGAATGTTTCCCCCCAAATGTTTCCTTCTGCCTTTTTTCAGAAAACAGCCCTGTTGACCACGGAGCTGCTGCTCGGATCTGTGCCAGCCCCGTTCTCTGCTGGAGCAAACTTACTTTGGTGGCCACTTTTGTGGCCCCACGGCCGAGCTCACTCCGCTCCACCGGGGCTGCCGGCAGGTCGGCCCTGAGCCCAGGGCAACGGCAACGGCAGAAACGCTCCCACCCGCTGCACACAGGACATCCTCTTCGGACACGCTTCCGTCCTCTGCACTTGGGGATCACAAATGAACATGAACACGTCCACGAAAGCCACTTTACCAGCTAATACATTAGCAGTGAGGGTGACGGAGCACGGGAACAGGCTGCCCGGAGAGGCCGTGGAGTCTCCGTCTCTGGAGATCTCCAGGGGCCGCCTGGACGCAGCCCTGTGCCACGTGCTCTGGGTGACCCTGCGTGTGCAGGGGTTGGACTAGATGATCCCTGGAGGTCCCGTCCAACCTTAAGGATTCTGTGATTCTGTGAAGGAAGGAGTTAACAGCTGGAAGTGCCCCCTGGCACCAGCTGCGTGAGGGCAGCGGCTGCAGGGGGACCCTGTCCTGTCCTGTCCCATCCTGTCCTGTCCTGTCCCATCCTGTCCTGTCCCATCCTGTCCTGGCTGCAGGGGGACCCTGTCCTGTCCTGTCCCATCCTGTCCTGTCCCATCCTGTCCTGTCCCAGCCCATCCCGTTCCGTCCCACCCTATCCCGCCCAATGCCATCCCATCCCATCCCATCCCCTCGTTTGTTTTTCGCCTTTTTTCTCCTTTTTTTTGCATTTTTATCTTTTTTTTTCTCCTTTATAAGCTTTCTTCTATCCTTGTCCCCCTTTAATCTTTTTCATGCATTTTATCCTTGTTTCTTATTTTTCCCCTTTTACATTTTTTCCTTTGTTTTTACCCCTTTTAACTGTTTTCATTATTTTTTCCCTCTTTTAGCTTATTTTTTCCTTCATTCTTTGCCCCCTTTTAACTTTTTTCTTTCCTTTCTCTCTCTCTTTTAGTTTTCTCTTTGGCTCCACCTTTTATGTTTTTTCATGTTTTTTTCCTCTTTTATATTTTTTCATTGTTTTAGCTTTTTCCTTCATTTTCTCCCTCTTTCAGCTTTTCTCTTTCCTTCCCCCTCATTTTTCAGCCTTTTTATTCCATTTCCCCCTCGTCTTTAGCTGTTTTTTTTCCCTTTTTTCCCCTCAAAGCCCCATTATTTCGCTGAAGTCACTTTTACAGGTTGACAGGAGCATGAGGATGAGGAGAGAGGCTGGAGAGCGGAAGGTGCTCTGGGCCTGGGGGCTCCTGAATATCTGCACTGCCGGCATGATCTGCGTGGACATGTATGTTGGCTGCGAATGTGACTGCGTTACGGAAAACATCCTGCCTTGTGCAGGCCTCGGTACTTCCCAGAACCCCATTGCTGCCCGCTGGTAACTTTTCCTGTTTTATTGTATTTCCTCACCAGGACTGGAAAACTTCTCAGCACATACTACAATATCCCCTTCCGGCCTCTCTGGTTTATTGGTGAGTTGTCACTGCCCGTCAATGAGTTTGGGGAGAGGGGACTATTTCGTGCTTCTGTTTTCTTCCTGGGGAAGTTGTTTTAAAGACAGCTTGGAAAAAGAAAGGCAGAACTTAATTTTATTTTATTTTACCCCTGTTAAAGCTGTGGGAATTTCCTCACTGTAGTGACAGGGAAGAGTCTCTTGGCGGCCCTGTTGTGAGGCTGCGTGACATTTCCAGGTCATGAAAGTTCCTTTCAATGGAGTAGACTCCAAAGGAGCTGTATCAAATCCTCTTGGAGGATGGAAAGGAGGAGGAGTGAGGCAAATGCGAAGATGAGGGACAGAAGGTTTGGTGGAAGAGCCTTGCAAAGGAGTGTGAAACTTCCTTGTAGAGCTTTGTGTTCTGCCTGGAAAATACCTTGCACTTTGACAAATAGGCATTATAGTGCCATAAATGAATTCTAGCCACATCAGTGAATTTTAATGTAGAAAGGTCTGAACTGGTTCTTGTATAAAATAACCCCTGAAGAAGCCTTACCTCTGTCCTCAGACTGGCACTTAACAAGAACAGTTGTTTATGTATTTTAAAGTTGTTTTTTAATATTAAAAATAAGTTATTACTCATGGTCATACCATCTAGCATTATAAAACCTTTTTTTCTTTATTCTAGAACTTGCAATTGCATCTCTGTTCAACCTGAATGCCGTGTTTGATCTCTGGCTGTATTTCGAGTACACAAGTGCACCAACTAACCTGGCTATGACTCCCAGGCAGCAGGTCCTTCTGGGGATGCAGAACTCAGGTAGGTAGTATAAATGCCTGTTTATCTGTGTTCAGAACAGGCTGCCCAGAGAGGCTGTGGAGTCTCCTTCTCTGGAGATCTTCAAAACCCGCTTGGATGCAGTCCTGTGCCACGTGCTCTAGGTGACCCTGCGTGTGCAGGGGGTTGGACTAGATGACCTCGAGAGGTCCCTTCCAACCCTAAGCATTCTGTGATTCTAAAGCATTCTCAACTCATGCATGGAAGAGTCAGCTGGTGGGTCTTCAGTTTCTTGGATTATTTTGCCAGGATTGAAAATCCACTCCTACCCCCTTTTTTCTTTTTTTTTGACCTGTCTCTTCAGAAACTTTGACATTCAAGCTGGTGCCCAGAATATCCCACCCCACAGGTGTGCGCCCCGAGGGGACACCCGCTGCCCCTCCCCAGCGGGGTCACAGGTGGCCTCAGGTGACAGCGGGGCCCTTTGTGACTGCGCTGCTGTGACATCCTGGCCCGGCGGGCTCGGCCCGCAGTGTTCGGGACGACGGCGGCGGGAGAGGACGAGAGCGAAGGTGCTGGCCGAAAAGCCCCCTGAGCACCCAGGAATTTCCCCGTTGCCCCCGGGCAGCTCCGCGGAGTTTGGCCACGCGGCCAGGATGGCGGAGCGACTCCCCGGCCACCGCTCGGTGGCTGCTGAGGAGGAGGAGGATGGGGCGGTTGCAGCGAGCATGTGCGACCTGGAGCCCCACTCGAGCCGTGCGCCCGAGGAGGCGCCGTCGGGTGAGTGCGGGGGCAGCGCTGGCCGCGCCGGGGGCCACGAGCTCTCGTTGTGCGGCTGGCAGCAGCGTGCGCAGGGCAGACCGCTCCGCTGCCTCCTGCAGCTCCGGGCAGCCCTGCAGCTCTGCCCGCTCCCTTCCCCACCAGCTCCCGGTGCGGATCTGCCCATGGAGGAGGCAGAGGAAGCCCTGGAGCGCGTGCGCGCCTTTCTGCAGCGTGGAGGGAAGGTGAGTGTCGCCGTCCCGCTCGGGGCTGCCCGGCCTCTCCTGCCGGCTCCCTCGGGGCGCTCCACGCTCCGACGGCCCCACGTGGCTGCTGGCGCTGGGGCTGCTCCCTCGCAGGCGCCCACGTGTCGCTGCAGCCCCTGCCATGCGCTGGTGCTGCTGGCCGTGCGCCGGCCCCTCTTACGCTCTCTCCTTGTCCCTCTGCTCCTGGCAGCAGGAAGAGGCCGAGAAGCTGCAGTTTCTGGCCTGCATCTGCACCCTCTGCACAGCGTCCTGCTCGCCTAGCCTGCCCGCTCTGCTGCTGCGCCAGGAGCTGTGGCAGTGCAAATCCCAGCTGGCAGAGGCGCTGGAGGTGAGGGCATGCGGGGCTCCGGGGGCTGCTCAGGAGGGCACCGGCCCAGCTCTGCAAGCAGAAGGGGCTTGTGTGAGCGTGGGGAGGTGTGGGGGGCTGGCTGGTGGGCACAGCCACTTGTGGTGCCCTGGCAGCTCCCTACGAGCCTTCCTGCTTGTGCTCCCCAGGTGCTGCTGCAAGAGGAGCCCAGGAACCACCTGGGCACGGCCGTGCGGCAGCAGGTCATGCTCAGCATCAGTGCCATGAGGTAGCTGCCCCAGAGCCTGGCTTGGCCACAGCCTCCCCAGCAGATACCCCAGAGGGCCCCAGTCCTGCAGGGAGCCTTCCCTCGTCCTGAGGGAGTCTCCCATTGGCATCCAGTGGGACAGAGAGGGTTGGAGCCGGGAGAGCAGAGAGGGCCCTGGAGCTCTCCCATGGGTGCGGGCCTTTCCCCAGGGGTGAGGCAGGAGGTGGGGAGATGATTGGGCCCCCCTGCCCGCTGTGTCCTCTGTCCCTGGACAGCATGCTGGCGAGAAGAGGTGACTCTCTATGGGGCTCCCTCCCCACCTGACGTCGCTATCGCTCACGGGCCTCCCAAGCCCTGGGTGCATCCACCTTCCAAGCACATTAGGGTGTTGCTGGCTGCTGCCAGCCCCACGGACTGAAAGGTCCCTCTCTGCTTGCAGCAAAGCCGGGCTGCTGCTGGAGAGCGAGCTGGAGAGCCTGCTGGCAGCCTGCTTCTCCAGCGTCTTCTCCCTGCCTCCACGGGAGCACCTGGATGCTGCTCTCTACTCCCAGGTGGGTGCTGGCTGCTGAAGTGAGGCTCAGGGCAGGCTCCCAGCTTGCCTCTCCCTCGCCCCTGCCCTGTCCCCCTTGCCCTGGACAGGGCCATGGGCAGTGTCCCCAGGGCCATGGGCAGTGTCCCCAGGCTGCGCCCTGTGCAGCAGCAGCAGCAGCAGCTCCCCTGGCCTGGGGGCTCTCCTGCCCTCAGCACTACTCTACATGTCCCCCTGGCACAGGAGGAATTCCAAGCCCTCTCTGACAGCTGTGGGGCAATGGGGAAGAAGCGCCTCAACCCTCTGTCCCCCTTGCAGATGCTGGACGCCATGGACAGCTTGCTGAAGGCCTTGATGCTTGGCAGCCCTTCCTCCAGCGTGGTGGACATGAAGACCATCCTGCAGGTCTGCTATTTGCCAGGAGCAGAGCTGCCAGCTCCAGGCCCTGTGCTGGGATGGGGGGAGTTGTCCAGCAGCGGTTGGAGAGAGCCCAGTGCTGAGAGGGGACAAGCTCCCGCATGGGAATGGGGATCCCCACAGTTCTCCTGTGTGAGCCCAGTGTCCCTTGGCTACAACCAACATCCCCTCTTCCTCAACCCGCTCCTGCACTCAGTACAACCCCCATGGGCTCCTGCTGTCACATGAGGCCCATCTGGGAGATTTGCCCCACAGTCACAAAGGACTCTGGACACAAGATCCCCTCTCTGCCGGTGCTCCAAGGCACAAACGTGGCCAGGCATTTTGTGGGACACAGGACAGAGCAGCAGCTTTTCTCCTTGCAGCTCCTACTGCCCTACGCTGAGTGCCAGCAAGCAGCTGTGCACGAGAGGGCTGTGGGACGCCTCGTGAAGCTGGGGGATCTCCTGACCAGCTCTTCCTTGGTGTCGGTAAGGAGCCTATGGTGCAGGCACTGCCTGTCCCTTGTCAGCATGCAGCCGTGTCCTGGAGCTCCAGGCTGCCTCCAAGGGAAGCCACCAAGGCTCTGGCTCAGCTGGATCCAAGCCTGCAAGGAGCGTCGGCCCAGGGCTTTGATCCTGAGCGCGGCCCCTCCGGCCTCGTGTCAGCACTGCCTCCCTTTCCCAGGTCCGGGAATGCTTCCAAGTGGGCGGTGCCAGCTGTGGCAGCTTCTTGGAGAAGAGCGTGCCGGTCCTGGGGCAGCTGGTGGGACATCTCACCCTGTGCGGCGCCTGCAAGGACGAGGGGCGCAGCGACGAGGCCGCGGACGCCCTGTGGCACCTCTATGAGTTCCTCCTGCAGGGAGAGAGTAAGAATTCCTGTGTGGTTGCAAGCAATTCCCCTCGCCCACCCCTTGCAATAGGCCCAGTGCCTCCCTGGCCGTCCTGCTGTGCATCTTCCCTGCTAGGGCCTTTTCCCCTGCCAGGGGAGGTTTGTCCCTGATGCCTTCCATGGGCCATGTCCAGCTGTGCAGCCTTCATGCCGAGTGCCCTGTGTTTCCCCTCCCGTGCAGGCAGGGAGCCGTCGCAGGAGAGTGCCTGGCAGCAGGAGCTCCGAGAGGAGTGGGAAACCGCAGGCACCTTGAGGCTTTCCCGGTCCAAGGACACCAGGGAAATGAGCAGGGTAAGGAGCACCTCCCTGGCTGGGACTTCCAGCTGTGGGGTCAGCCTGCAACGTGGACGCGGAGAGGGGCGGCTGCCAGGTGGGCTGAGGAGAGGGCCTGCACTTTCCTTAGGCCAGGACTAGCCAGGGGCTTCCTGTGTGCGTCCCACAAGCTCTGCTTCCCTGCAGGAGCAGCGGGTGGGGACCTTAACCCCAGGCACCAGCCCCATCCCAGCGCCGTCACCCCAGCCAGCAGAGCCCCGGCTCCTGGCTCGGAGGGACTCGCTGTGCCAGCGCTGCCCCATGTCACTCTCCAGGGCCAGGCAATGCAGTTGGGAGCCTGGCTGTGACATCTCCCTCAGGGCTGCCTTCTTTTGTGCCCTAGGTGTTTGGGAAACACCTCCATCCAGACGAGAAGGCAGAGGCCATCCTCGTAGCCATCCGGGGCATGAGAGCCTGCAGCAGCTACGACCCGCAGGCGGCTGCTCACATGCTGGACGAGCTCGTCACGGACGACGCGTGCCTTTTGGAGCATGTGAGTAGCCTGCGGGTGGCACGGCCGGGGTTCAGGCCCTTTGGGGGCTTGTTTTTCCCCTGAGTGCTCATGTACCAGGCACCCAACTGCCTCTGTGGCCAGCCCAGAGCGGTGGCAAGGGCAGGCATTCTCCACGGGAGCTGTGCAAAGGGCTGCAGTGCGGCAGAGCCTCACACTCTGCCATGTGGGCTGCAGGTGCCCAGGCTGGTAAAGAACATATGGGAAAACATCCTGGCCGTGCGAGATGCATCTGCACGGCTCAGCCTGGACAGAGCTCTTCTCCTGCTGAGCAGCACATGCCCGGACAAGGTGGTCGCCAGCCTGCTGAGCTGCTGCCCCTCATGTGACAGGTCTGTGCTGGCTGGGGCAGGGGCAGGGACAGGGCTGCGGCCTCGCAGGCCACGGGGCTGCAGCCGCGGCAGCCGCTGACAAAGCGCTCTGGGCCCGCAGCGCCGCCGGGGCCATGTGGAAGGTGCTGCTGTCCAGGCCTGGCGCCGCGGAGCCGGTGCTGCGGGAGCTGCTCATTGCGCTGCAGGACTGGCGGCTGCCCGAGCCAGCGGCCTCGGCCGCCTCCTCCCTGGCCGTGAGTTTGTGGGGGAAGCCCCGCTCTGCCCTCGGGCTGCCCTTGCCCCTGCGGCGAGAGGCAGGGCTCCTGCTGTCCTTCTCCATGCAGCCCCAAGCTGGGGCCTCCCTGGGACACCCAGGCCCAGCGCGGGAGGGGGGCTACGGCTGGCAGGCCCTGGCCAGCGCCAGCTTGCTGGGCTGCTGGGCCTGCTTTGGGCCCTCTGCACACCCAGACGCACGGAGCTGGCCTGAGCGGCTGGCTGTCTCCCTGCGCCTCTGCATGACCCTACCTCGTGCGGCACGCGCTCAGCCTGCGCTGGGGACAGGACTAGGGGCCAGGGCCACGTTAGGGTTCCAGGCAGCAGAAACGTCATCAGGGCCGAGTCAGGGGAGCCAGGGTGCCCTCCAGGCTACGTGTGGCCCTCCAGGGGGATGTCCTCACTGCCCAGGAAGGCTCATGGTGGCTTTGTGGCACCCGAGCCCCAGGAGCTGCCATGGCTCTGCTCTGGCCAGGCAGGCCAGGCAGCCCCTCCTGCTTCTGCCAAGGCACAGGGCACTGCTAGGAGTTTCACCCCCGAGCTCCAGCAGCACAGGAGGGACATGTCAGCAGCAAGGGCTGTCTCTGGGCTTTTTCTGCAGGCAACGCGTGCGCTCCAGGAGATCCTCCACCAGCCCCACTGCCTGCACGTGCTAGGGGCGTTCTTCCCCCAGCTCCTGCTGGCGCTGCTCTTCCAAAGCTCTTTCATGGCAGCGCTGGAGCAGCACGAGTCGGACGCATTGTGGGGGAAATGCCGAAGGGAGGAGTCCACGTGCAGCAGCCCCGTGAGGTGCTCCATCACGTCCCCGCCGTCCCTGGCAGGCAGGGCTGCAGGCAGGGCCAGGGGTGCGAGTGTGAGCGGGTGTTTTCTCTGCACACAGGCTTGCAGTGCAGACCATGAAAGCACTGCTGTGCCGGGCCGGCTACGAGAACGTGGTGCTGGCCATGGCAAGGAAGGGCGGCTGGGATATGCTCGTGCACGCTGAGACCCATCACCAGGGAGTGGGTTTGCTGGCCAGGTGAGAGCCCCTGTCTCCCCGTTCTGCTGCAGCATTTCACCCCTGCACACTGGGTGACTCTCAGAGCCCACGGGGGTGCCCAGTTCTGCACGCAAAGGTGGCTTTGTTCTGTGCGTGGTGGCCCGAGGGATGTGATGGGAGGCAGTGAGGGTGCAGGCTCAGGAGAGCTTTGCCTGGGCTGCTCAGGCCTCACAGAGCCTTCTTCCCTCCGCCAGAGAGATGAGGAAGAGCCCAAGAGCGCTGCGCCTGCTGCTGTTCCAACAGCTGGCAGTGCTGCTCTTGGGCGAGGAGCCCTGCACGGAGATCCCTGCCATGGCTTTCCTGGTGGAGGTGAGCCTCGTGTGGGCACTGCCCTTCTGGGGTGCTTCTAGCTCCAGTGCTGTCTGCTAGCCCCAGCAGTGGGATGGAGGGCAACGAGCGCCAGTGGGGTAGTGGGTGTTCTGCCATGAGTCCCCTCGGTCTTCACCCCTCTGCAGCGGGCTCCTTCTTGTCCCCACGTGTATTTGATGCCTCCTTTGTGTCGCGTCTCTTTTGAAGGGCTCCTCCAAAGCATGAGGACAGGAGGCTGGTGCAAGGAGGGGAGGAGCAGGCCAAGGCTGTGCCCTGCGCTGTGCCCTGAGGCCCCAGGCAGGGAGGGGGTCCCGGGGGCTCCCTGCAGTCACTGCTGCCTTTGGCCAGGCTTCCTCTGAGCCCGCTGCCCTTGCCCTGAGCTACTGCTGGGATCCAGCGGTGTCCAACACAGGCAGTGCTGCGGCCATTGCCACCTTCTCTGTGCTGTGCATTGCAGCTGCTGGCCTGCAGTGACCTTCAGGCAGATGAAGATGTCTTCCTGGGAATCTCTGTGGTGTCCCTGAAGAGTCACAGCAGGGTAATGCATAAGCTGGGACTCAGAAGCCTCCTCGTGCTGTGCAGCAGACAGGAGATGGTGAGCAGGGCATCACTGGGGGAAGCTGTGTGAGCTGGGCGCTGGGTGCCAGGGAACAGGCTGGCTTGGACTTTGCTGGGCCTCGGGAGCTGAGGGGGCTGCAGATCTCAGCCCAGCACCTAGCGAGCCATGTCTGAAAGGGTGTGAGACTGAGGGAAGCTGCTGTCTAATAAGGTGCCAGGGTAGCCTTTTATTTCTGTTTTTTTTTAATTGAACTTGTATTTCTCACATACAGGTCAGAAAAATGCACGTCCTGATGCCTCTGCTCATGAGACACTTGCAGGACGAGGACAGGGACATGAGCAGCCAGGCCCTTCTCGTGCTCAGCCATGTGGTCTGTGTCCTGGAGAGACCAACACTCACGGACACGGCTCCAGAACTGGCTGAGAGACTCCTGCCACTCTTTGAGGATGTAAGGCGGGGGGCAGAGCCGTGGGGCTGGCTGGTGTGTGGGAGGCTGCCAGGAGCCTTTCTGCCTGGGGCTCTTGGGATACTGCCCTGTGCTGCCCGTGCTGTCCTGGCTGCAGGGCTGCATTGCACCAATGCAGCCTGTGCAGGAAGCTGCCACGTGCAGTGCCAGTGCTGAGGAGCTCTCTCTTCCTTGCCACCAGGAGCGCGAGCACACACGAAGGATCTCCATGCAGCTCTTCAGCAAGCTCGTGGAGACAGCAGCGGGCACCGCAAAGGAGCAGATGAAGCAGCATGTGCACACGAGCACGCTGCCACTGCTCTTCCACCTGCAGGATGAGAGCCCCAGCGTGGCGGAGGTACGGCTGAGCAATGGGGCACGCTGGGGAGCCCAGTAGCCACGTTGGGAATAGCTGTGGGAGGTGGTCCTGGCTGAGTCCTGCCTGGATGTCTCTGGGGCTGCAGCCCTTCAGCCTCCTGCTGGCCTGGGCCGCAGCTCAGCAGCTCTCGGGAGTCTCTGCTGTGCTGCCTGTTCAGGACAGGGTGGTTCAGGTGGTGCTTGCTCCATGTTTCTGCCCAGCGAGGGGGGCCAAGGACCCCAAAGCAGATTCAGTGCCCTGCTGCTTCCCCTTGCCATGAAGGGCCAGCAAATGCCCTGAGCCTTGTCAAGAGGAGGGCAGTGGGGGAGCACAGGCTCTTGTCCCATGGGCTGCGGTGGCATCTCCCCGTTTTTCCCATGTGCAGGCTGCTCAGGAAGCCCTCCTTGGTGCCGCCAAGCTCCTCAGGTGGAAGGAGCTGAGGCGCTTGGCTCAGAGCCAGCAGACTTGGCTCATCAGCAAGTGCCTGGTAAGGACAGTCCCCAGGCCGCAGCCCCAGCCCGGAGCAGCTCTTTCCTCCTCCGTGCCCAGTGCGTGTGGCTGGTGGCTCCAGGTGCAGGAGCAGCCCTCGCGGGCTCTTCTGCAGGCTCCTGTGCCTTTGCTGAGCCCTGGGTGCTGCAGCTGCCCCTGGCCCCGCGGGGCCTTGCAGCAGGAGGGCCCCTCAGCGCGCGGGGCAGCAGGGCCCTCCGCTGCCTCCAACGCCGCTCGGCGCTGCCCGGCCTCTGCGGGGTCCTGAGTGTGGTGGCAGGGGGAGGCGGCTGCTCCTGGGGAAGGACGGCGAGAGGACGGTGTGCGCTGAGCCCTGTGCTCTCCCCAGCTGGCCGGCAGCAGGGGCAGGAGGAGGGCGGACGAATACCTGCGCCAGAGCCTGTCCTACCTGGAGAGCAGCCAGGAGTCCCTGCGCGAGGCGGCCGTGCGGTTCCTGGGTGAGCCCCGAGCCCTGGGCTCCATCTCTGTCCTGGGACAGCTCGGCCTCAGCCCCGGCTGCTCCGCTGGCAGCAAAAGCAGCCCTGTGACTGCTGCAGCCCCCGTGCCTGAGGCAGCGCCTGGGCGCCTGGAGGCTCCGTGCCACCCTCAGCCATCTCTGCCCACAGCGGTGGGGCTGGTGGGAGCCCCTCGAGCAGGAGCCCTGGGGGTTACACTGGGGAAAGGGGACTGGGGTGAGCCCGGCCCGAGGGGAGGTGGGTGCCTGGCCAGGTGGGCAGGACTGGGGGGAACAGCTTTGAGGAGCAGGATTTATGGGGCGCTGTGTGTGTGCCTAGGGCATGCTGGGCAGCGCAGCGGGGAGCAGAGCAAGGAGACGGTGGAGGCCATCTGTGAGAGTGAGTGAGGGCAAGCGGGGGGTCACACGGGGCTGGGGGGACAAAGAGAGACCCTGGCCAAGGAGCTCCCATCCCTGCGTAGGTGAGGAGGGCTCTGCTGCCCGAGAGGAGCGGAGCAGGGGTGGTGTGGGGAGAGTAGAGAGAGATTTCAGGCACCTTGGGCACATTCCTGGGCAACTGGATTAGCCAGCTAATCCATTAGAGCAAGAGCTGGGTGGGACTGGTGGTGTTAGGAGGAGAGACCTGGGGCCCGCGGGGATATGGGGGCTTCATCTGAGCTCGTGCTTCCCCCGTCAGCCCTGAAAGGCCTGCAGGAGGACAGCAGCCCATCCATCTCTTCCCTGGCCACCCAAACCATGCTGATCCTGAGAGCTGCAGGGAAGGGGGCTGCATCCACGGGCGCCCAGGAAGGCCTGTGCAACCGCCTGAGGAGAGCGTGGGAGAGGCGGCACTGCCCTCTGCAAGGTGTCAGTCTGTGCTGCTGGCGCTCGGCCACGTCCTGACGCCAGGCTGCTCTGTGCACAGGCCTCATTAAAGAAACGTTCCTGTCTCTTCACCGTGTGTCGTGTCTTTTCTTTGGCAAACCAAGCAGCAGCAAACGCAGGTTGTGAAGGGATTGGGGTCCCCCTCTTAGAGGAGATGGGTACGCACTCTCTGCAGCAGGCTGCAGCCAATAACCTGACCCCTTGCTACTCCTCGCAGCAGTCAGCGAAGCCTCTCCTGCCCTCCAGCTTTCCCCTTACATAGAATCACAGAATCACAGAATGCTGAAGGTTGGAAGGGACCTCTGGAGGTCGTCTAGTCCAACCCCCCTGCACACGCAGGGACACCTAGAGCACATGGCTCAGGGCTGCGTCCAAGCGGGTTTTGAAGATCTCCAGAGAAGGAGACTCCACAACCTCTCTGGACAGCCTGTTCCAGTGCTCTGTCACCCTCACTGGGAAGAAATTTTTCCTTAAGTTCCTATGGAATTTTTGATGTTTCAGTTTCCGGCCATTTCCTCTAGTCCTATCAGTGGCCACCACTGAAAAGAGACCATCCCCGTCCTCTGCACTCCCTCCCTTGAGGTATTTATATACACTGATTAGATCCCCTCTCAGCCTTCTCTTCTCCAGGCTGAACAGGCCCAGCTCACTCAGCCTCTCCTCATAGGGCAGATGTTCCAGGCCCCTGATCATCCTTGTAGCCCTGCGCTGGACTCTCTCCAGCAGCTCCACATCCCTCTTGTACTGTGGAGCCCAGAACTGGACACAGTACTCCAGATGCGGCCTCACCAGGGCTGAGTAGAGGGGCAGGATCACCTCCCTCGACCTGCTGGAGACGCTCTTCTTAATGCAGCCCAGGATCCCATTGGCCTTCTTGGCCACGAGGGCACACTGCTGCCTCATGGTCAACCCCACGAACCCCACGAGCTCTGTGCTGAGGGCAGACAGCAGGTCCAGGCCACGCGCAGCCGCATTGTGCTCAGCCAGGAGGTTCCCTTTGACACGAGGCTGGGGTTTCCTGTGCTTAGGAGCTGCTCATACCAACACAAGTGTCTCTATCACGGGCCTCCTTCTCCTCACAGGTGGGCCAGCAGGAGCTGCCCGCAGCAGTGCAGCGCAGCGGGAGCCTGGCTTCGTCCCACCAAAGTGACCGGCTGTCACCACAGCCCGGCCCTCAGGGCTCAGGCACCTCTGAACACGGCATCGCACAGGTACAGAGCTGAGCGGCGGTGGAGGCCGAGCCTCTGCCTGACTCCCCATGGGGCCGAGAAGCAGGCGGGACCTGCTGGGAGACACCAGGAGGTCTCTGTGCCCGGCAGGCCGAGCGCTGCTCTGCACGGCAGCCTGCACGCACCCGCCTCGGGCTCTCCGAGGAGCTGCCTTTGCCCAGGGCTTGCCCATAGGCACGAGCCCTCTCCCCAGGCAGCCTTTGGGAGCAGGGCAGCAGCCACCTGCATGGCAGAGCCATCGTCAAGGGGCTCAGAGGCTGCAGGAGGTTTCCCACTGGGAAGGATGGAGGGAGGGACCAAGGACGGCAGTAAGGACTGCCTTTGTGGTGGCCTTCATTGCAGGTTGTGGAGGAGAAGGCCAGCGATGTCCCCTCCACGGTGCAAGAGCCGCAGCCCTCCACCAGCCTTGGAAGGCCTCAGGAAATGCCATCGCCCTCTCCACAGGAGCCAGCACAGCCGGATGCCGATGGTGCTCGGATGGAGCTCACTGTACCTGTGCCACCACACGCACTGGCACGTGTCATCGATCAAGGTGCACGGGCCAGATCATGGCAGCTCCAGAGCATAGAGTGGCGCCCCAGCACATCATCCTCTGCACCTCAGACAGGGCCTGATCCCTACAGCCGTCGGGGACAATTCCAGTGCAGCATTCCTAGCTGGCCGAGCTGGCCTAGTGCACTAAGCTGCCCAACTGGGCCAGTGAGAGCACGGACATCACGGACACGGCAGCAGCCCTTGGAGATCACGTGCTACCTCCAAGGAAGGCCACTGCACGTGCACGAAGACAACACTGCGCGCTACCTGGCTGTGCTGAGCATCAGAACAGAGCCGCTGGAGGAGCTCGAGAGGAGCTGCCTGCAGCGCACTGGACAGGGCTTGGCCCAGCTCCGAGAAGGAGCTTTTCCAAGGAGGGAGCAGAATCTGAGAGAGAACCAGGGCGAGCAAGAGGAGGGCCGTGACAACCATTTGTCCCTGACGCTGACAGGATCACTCAATGCCAAACCCAAGGAGGTGAGTGCAAGGGGGTGCTGGGCCACGGGGGAGCCCTCCCAGTGCTGTGGCCAGCAGCTGTGCCGTGCCGTGCGGGACAGCTGGCTTGTCAAAGCACTGGCGGAGCCCCACGAGGCCTTTCCTCCCTTCACAAACCTCCCTCTCTCCTTCTAGCTCCTCGCCAGAAACTCCTTCTATGACCTCTGGAGACCAGAGATCACGCGAGTGGAGCTCCTCAAAGGCGCAAGCTGCAAGTGGGAGGTGCTGGAGCAGCTCTATGCTCATGCGCCCACATGGGAGGCGCCGAGAGGCAAGAGAGGCCTGGGAGCCCTGCAGGAGGAGACAGCAGAGGACACTGATGATGAGGAGGAGGCTGGGGAAGAGCTTCCGCAAGGGGAGGAGGTGGAGGAAATTAACTCCTTGCCCTGGGTCAGAGCCAGCCTCTGCAGCCCGGCTGTGGACAAGGACACGGAGCACGAGAAGGTGCCCTGCTCGCCCCATGTCAGCACCACAGAGGCTGTGAGCGAGGCACCTAGCACCGTGGAGAGCCCCTCTCTGGAGCCAGCAGTGCCCAGAGGCGGCGAGCCAGGAGCACCTGCTTTGGCCAGCAGCTTTCTGCACGCAGAGGACAGCGTGTCTGTCCCACCAGCAGCAAGTGCAGGAGCAGAACCAGAGGCCTCCCCTGCATCCAGCGACTGCATCCAGCATGCAGGGGAAAATGCTCCTCCGTCCCCATCAGTTCCTACAGAAACTGCACCAGAGGCCTCTCCTTTGGCTGAAAACCCTTGGGATGAGATGAGCAGCAGCCCGTCTCCCAAGGAAATGCTGCTGCAGGAAACAACAGCAGCAGCTTCTCCCCCTGCTGCAGGCCCTGCTCCCCAGGTGAGCAAGCAGCACCTCCCCTGTCCCCACCATCCCTGGGAGCTGCTGTGGCAGCTGTGTGGGGGGTGCCCAGAGTTGCCCCATCTCGTCGGAGCCCCCCTGCCCATGGCATCCCACTGTCACCCCCAGGCATTTGCCCTCTGCGCTGTCTCCATGGGGAGACGCCGGCGCCTCTCCATTTCCCAGTGCCAAAGGCTGCAGCCCACGTCGCATTCAGCCCTGGGGTCTGGATGCCGAGCGAGGAGGGAAGGGGCAGCCCCAGCAGCAGCCCCCTCCACACCAGGGCACCAGCCCCCTTGTGCCACACACACCCCCGGCTGCCTCCGTTCCCCCTGCCCAGCCCTGCTGCTACGGCCCCACAAAGAGCCTTGTCCTATTGCCGTGCCAGCCGCAGGTCCCTTCCGTTGGGACGTGCAGCCGTGGGCAGCCTCCTCTGATCCAAACCCTTTGCCATTGTGCAGCCTGGGGCACTGGGACCCTCAGCAGGGCCAGCTGATGGCTGACGGGTGCGTGTTCTTGCTCTGCCCATGCAGGTGGCCTTGGAGCCCCAAGAGGAGGAGGAGAAGCCCTCCTCCTGCAGCCCCACACCCGACATTGAGCCAGGTAAGTACTCGAGTGGAGAGCCCTGCTGGGGACAGTGGCCTGTCCTGGCAGAGGGGGTGGCACCGAGGCCGGCAGCAGGAAGCGCTCGGGAGTTGCTGTGCCGAGGACAGAGCCCCTCGGGAAGCTCTTGGTGTCAGGGACAGGCAGGTGCAGCCCTGCATCCGTGCAGCCCATCGCCCACAGCTCTGCTTCCCACCACAGGCATCGCTGCCCTCCCAGACGTTGCAGCTCCCCGGCGATGGCGCTCACGGCTCAGGACGGCACTTCGAGCTCTGCGCAGAGCGTTCTGCTGCTGCTGCATCCCGGGACAGCGAGAGGAGCAGAGAGCGGATGCATGTTCCAGACAGGGACCCTGAGATGGGGGCTGGAGCAGAGCCGAGAGACAGAGCGACGGATGCTGTGTCCTGAGGGCTACAGAGATGCTGCCCTGTTGTGTCCTGTAGCACCCATGTGCCCAGAGAGACCATAGTCGCCAACATCGCCCGCAGCCATCGCCTGCTTCAAATAAACCCCTTTTGTAGCTTTTTCTCCCCGTGTCAGTTGGTGTCAGAAAATCTCCAGGGAGACAAGTGGGGCTGTGGGGCCATAAGGCATGGGGTGACTCCTAACTCCACACTGGTCTAGGTGGTTGGGGTGGGTAGGAGACCCAGCAAAATGGGGCTCCCCGTCACTGATACTGCTGGCACGCATCTGTGCTCTTGACTGGTTCTCAGAGTGACCCCAGGGCTCTTGCAAGAGCAGCAGATTAGGTGAAACACCACGCGGGGAGTGTTCCTCGGACGCCAGGTCTCTCACAACCAGGAGATCCGTTACCCTGACTGCCTGCAGCCCCTCAGGGCAGCCCCTCTCCCCTGCACAGCACAGGGGTCCTGGCTCTGGGGCTCCTCAAGCGTCTCCAGTGGCAGAGTGGCCTGCCCAAGCTGAAACCCATGGGAACAGTTTTGTATTTATTGTCCCCACAAGCTCATCACTGCTTCTTTGCTTTGCTCTGGAGTCACTGCTTCTTTGCTTTGCTCTGGAGATGTCTCTGCTGCACAGAGAGCCTTTTCCCAGGTCTGTGAGCCCATGCTGCCCTGGCCGTTCCTGCACCCCTCTCCTGTGCTCCCTGCAGCATCCTGGGCTGGCAGTGCTGCTCTGCAGGGTGAGCAGCTGTGGGGACACAGAGTGACTCCACACTGGCCATGATGGTCAGGGCAGAGCCAGCTGGACCACAGTCACTGCAACTGACCACCTCCTCCCCAGGGTGTGTGACTGTGGAGGATGCTTGGAGAAATCCCAGGGTATTTCACATGACTCAGGATGTGTTTGGAGGTGTGATTAGACCCAGGCTGCTGCCACTCCTGAGAGCCCTGATTTGGGGCACTGCTCGGTTTGGCTCTTTACTCTTGGGTGACTCCACGTGGTTTTGTGAGTTTCCACTCAAAACCTGACCCAGACACGTGTTGCCCCTGGAGATCCCTTCTGCTCTCCAGGTGGTTATCCCTTCTTGAAGGTTATCCCTTCCTGAAGAATAGACATCTGTCACCAGTCTGTTACTATTTGGGAGAGTCCCTGGGAGATACTTCTTGAGCACTCATCCTCTCCAGGGCACTGGGCACCCACAAGCGGCATCTGAATCCAACCCTCATTCCCATCGCTATACGAGCTGATGCCCCTTGGCCCATGCACACCCAGGCATGGCAAGAGGGTCTTTATGGGTGCAATTCACTGAGCACATTCTTGACTCCAGCTTGGGAAGAAGAGCCCAGCCTTCAGGCACAGTGCAGACAAAATCCCCTTTTATTACAGAGAAGTCATTTGAGAGAGCAGCTGTGACACAGTGAGGGCAGATTGAAGGACGGCCTCTGGATCAGACAGACTGAGTTTGTGCCTCAGGGGAAGGAGGATAAATACAAATCGTAGAATCATAGAATGCTCAAGGTTGGAAGGGACCTCTAGAGGTCAAAGCAGGGTCAGCTAGAGCACGTGGCACAGGACTGCATCCAAGCGAGTTTTGAAGATCTTCAGAGAAGGAGACTCCACAACCTCTCTGAGCCGCCAGTTCCAGTGCTCTGTCACCCTCCCAGTCAAGAATTTTTTCCTTAAGTTCCTGTGGAACCTTTGATGCTTCAGTTTCCGGCTGTTTCCTCTAGTTCTGTTGGTGGCCACTGTCGAGGGTCACTCTCGCGCCAAGTGCCAGGGCCCTCCCCACAAGCCGGAGCAAACAACACCTCCACACAAAGTGAGGTCAACTCCCCTCTGCTGTTGTCTGCAGCAGAGCTTTATACCGGTGCAGGTGGGCATGCGCTAGGGAGCGGCCTTCTCATTGGCCAGCTACAGATTCCCAGCTGGTTAGTGCTCCTCCAGGTGTTCGGTTGCTAGGCGTCAGTCCAGTTCCCCACAAACTCCACTTTCCTATATATTCTTACTAAGGCCCCAACAGGCCACCACTGAAAAGAGGCCAGCCCCATCCTCCTCACTGCCTCCCGTGAGGTACTTCTAGACACTGCTCAGGTCCCCTCTCAGCTTTCTCTTCTCCAGGCTGAACAGGCCCAGCTCCCTCAGCCTCTCCTCATAGGGCAGATGTTCCAGGCCCCTGATCATCCTTGTGGCCCTGCGCTGGACTCTCTCCAGCAGCTCCACATCCCTCTTCTACTGTGGAGCCCAGAACTGGACACAATACTCCAGATGCGGCCTCACCAGAGCTGAGCAGAGGGGCAGGATCACCTCCCTCGACCCGCTGGAGACGCTCTTCTTAATGCACTCCAGGATCCCATTGGCCTTCTTGGCCACTAGGGCGCACTGCTGCCTCATGGTCAGCTTGTCGTCCACCATGACACCCAGGTCTTTCTCTGCAGAGCTGCTCTCCACAAGGTCAGTCCCCAACCTGTACTGGTGTCTGCGGTTATTCCTCCCCAGGTGCAGAACCTTGCACTTGGCCTTGTTGAATTGCATGAGGTTTTTCACTGCCCAGTTGTCCAGTCTGTCCAGGTCCCTCTGGATGGCAGCGCAGCCCTCTGGGGTATCGGCTACTCCTCCCAGTTGGGTATCATCAGCAAACTTGCTGAGGGAGCGCTCTGTGCCTTCATCCAGGTCATTGATGAATAAATTGAACAGGACTGGACCAAGGACTGACTCCTAGAGGGGACACCGCTAGCTACAGACCTCCAACTAGGCTCCACACCACTGATCACCACCCTCTGAGCTCTGAAAAGCGAGCAGCTTACGACTTTGTTCTTTCTGTAAGTTATAAAAGAAAGCATGTTCTCAATCCAGTACTGCAAAAGAGAGGCTCTACATGATCATTGTGATTAAGTGTAGAAGGCTTAGGTATGACTGGATATACAGCAACCACTCTTTGAATGAGAGCCCTTAGATCTCATTCTCTGATAATCTTTGTGGTAAATACTTTGATCCTGGCTTTAATACCATTCTTCCTGGTGGAATACCGCTGGCCACAAGCCTTCAACTGCACTCGGCACTGCGGATCACACCTGCAGACCTCTGCCAACAGCCAGTGTTCCAGTCATCTAAACCTCATTTCCTGAGCTCCCCCGCTTCCCATTAAGGATGTTATTGTACACGATGAGAATGAGGATCTGACTTCAAAGCCATGCTTGTAGAAATTCGTATTCCTGGCTGCTTTCCTGACTTTGAGCTCATCACTGCAGTCAACAGCAGCTTCTCTGACGCAGAGGGGTCAGTCTGCTCTAGACGTTCCCTAAAACGAGGCCAGGGAGAATGCAAGGCTCCTTCTGATCTATGAATCCACAGGATTCCAAGAAGTACATCCCTCCAGCACCTCCACAACCCACTTCCTAGAGAGGGGCCCTGCAGAGATCCCCGTATGTAAAGCTGGTGAAGGACAAGCCAGAGCAGTGTCAGTGCTGAGCGAGGGCAGTGCCTACTCACAGAATAAAGACGTTGCTCGCAAGGTCCCTTGGGCCCGAGTCGCGAGACAGATGAGCTGCAGCTTCTCTGCAAGCAGCCTGCATGGGGCAAGGGCTTCCCAGCGCCTTTCCTGCCGACGGGGGCACCACGCACACCTGGGCTCTGCAGGCGTCATGCGCGCAGGCAAGGGGGCTCACAGGACTTGCCCTCACAGCCACGGGGCTGAGCTGGCTGCCCAGCCCTCTGCTCGCGCCTCCCTCCAGGGAACACTGCTCTGCTTCACACTTCCCCTCCAGCATTTCCCAGGGCAGCAGCCAAATGCCTGCCAACAATTCCCCGTGTCACCAGCCCTGCGGCTGCTTGGGAGCCACCCAGAGCCCTCCGTGCACCTCTGTCACCAGCCCCTTCCCAGCAGCTGCGCTCTGCCTCGCAGGGGCACTGCGGCATGCCAGCAAGCAAGCTTGGCCAGCAGCAAGATGCTCCTCTTGGCTACAGCACTTTGGTGGCGGGGCTTGGGCTGCTTGCTTTTGGAGGGTTTTCCTCTGTGCGAGGTAAACACCTGACAGCACCGGGGAGATCTCTGCTCCATCTGCCCTGGAATTCCCATCCTTACCCAAGAGATGGGAATTCACCTCCATTAGCAAGTGACAACTGTAGCCCTGTGCTGGGCAGAGCTGTAGCAGCTGCAGGTCCCTGCTGCTGCTGAGGGCACATTTGTGCCTGCTCTGCCCTCTGCAGCCCTAGGAAGCCGTGGCAGGGGCAGCAGTGCAGGAGCTACACCAAGGCTGCTCTCAGCCACAGCACATGGCGCCTGCAAGGTGCGCGGCAGGACAAGAGAAGGAGCCCAGCAGCACCAGGGGCTCCCAGGCCACCACCAACTCACAAGGGCTCTGCTGAGGACATGCACACCTGGCCCCAGGGCACAACTGCCCTTGGCGCTCCTTGCGCTACCAAGGAACACATCTCAACCATGGAAAACAAAACTTCCTTGGGTCTATCGGGCTGTAAGGGGAGTGGAGCAGGGAAGAAAGATCAAGGTATTCAAGGCTGCTTGCAGGGGTGGAAGCAGAGCCCCAAGTGGAGCCCGACCTCTGGGCAGGCAGCCACCAGCAGCACCATGGGGTTGCGTGAGGAGCCCTCCTTGGCAGCCAGCAAGCCCAAGGCCACGCACTGCTCTCTGCCGCCAGGCTCAGCAGTGCCAGGGGGAGTCCAGCACACGGAGACCCTTCCTCACGGTGGCCCCCCTGGCCCCTGCCGCTGTCCTCCTCCCCCCACGGAGCACTGGAACATCCCAGAGGGGCAGTTATCGCCACGGGAACACGGATGCTTCCCAGGGCTGCGCCTCACAGTGGCCCCAGTGCTGGCCACGCAGCAGCAAGGCCAGGTGAGCAGCAGGGCCGCGCAGCACCAGGGGCCACCCGTGGTGCCCACAAGATGCAGGGGAGCTGCGGGGCTGCAGGGCAGCCTGCGCGATGCCTCCCAGGGGAAGCCCCAAAGCCATGGCGCACCACTTGGTGCTTATGGCTGCAAATGTAAACAATTGCATTCTGTTGCAGAGTCAGGAGGGTGAAAAAAAATGAATAACTCTGAAGTTGAGGACATGGAGTGGGAGAGCTCGGGGCAGGTACTGTGCGTGCAGGCAGAGTCTGCGTGGGGACGGCTGGCGCTTGGCTCTGCGAGAGCAGCCGCAGGGCTGGTGGCAGAGGTGGCAGGGAGCTCTGGCAGGCCTGGGTGCTGGGGCAGAGCTGCGCCAGGGCCAGGAGCGGCCAAGGCCTCGGGGGCTGCTGCCTGAGCCTGGCGCCCTGGCTCTGTGCACCGCCTGCCCCGCGCACGCAGGGGACACGAGGCCTCACGCACAGAGACAGATCTGCCACCATGACCGTCCCCACAAGCTCTCCTGCTCTCTTGCAGACTCCCTACATCCAAGGCCTGGACAGCTGCAACAATGAGGAGCCCATGGAGTGGGAAAGCTCCTTCTGTGGCCTTCAGGTATTGCCCTTGCAGCTCTCTGCACAGGCAGAGCTGGGGCAGGTCCCAGCCCCTTCCCATTTTACCGCTTCCTGCTGCAGGAAGAGGGGCGCTGGGGCCAGGGACCTCCCACTCTGTGACCTGCCCTCTCTCTGTATTGCAGGCTCCACGCATGAATGGGGGGCCTTCAGGGGACCATCCTGAGCCCATGGAGTGGCTCAGTTATGGCAGCAGCCAGGTACAGTCCTTGCAGCCACTGGATTCCCTTATCTTTCCTCTTCCCCACACACCATCTCCACCAAGCTCTCCTGCTCTCTTCCAGGCTGGGGACACCAATGGCCTGGTCGGCTGCAGCACGGAGGAGCCCATGGACTGGGAGAGCTCCGGCTGCAGCCCCCAGGTATGGCCCCTGCTGCCGGCTGCACGGGCAGAGCTGGGGCTGTGCCCGGCCCCTTGGCGCTGCTCCGCGCTGCCTTTGGGGAGCAGCCGCGCGGGAGCCTGGCCCAGGTGTGCGGGCGCTCTGGCGGGCCGCGGCGCCGGGGCAGAGCTGCACAGGGCGCAGGAGCGCCCAAGGCCTGGGCACCTGCTGCCTCAGCCCCTCTGCCGGCCTCTGGGCTGCGCTGGCCACGCCAAGCCTCTGCCAGGGCACCAATGACGGCAGCGCTGCTGCCAAAGAGCCCGCGCAACCGCCAAAGAGCCTCTGCTCCACGGGAGCCCCCGAGCCGCTCCTCGGCCCTGCTCGCGCCTCCTTTTCCCTTGCAGGCCAAGCTCCCCTTCACCCTGGCTGCTGCCAGGAAGTGCTGGGCATGAGGACTTCGGCCATAAACTTTTAATTGGATTTTTCTGAAGAGTCTTTTATAGCAGTATTTGTTCTTGTTCATATTGTTGATGTCGTTGTTAGTTTTATTGATATTGGCTTTTTTTGTTGTTACTGTTTATTACATTTTTATTTTTATTGTTATTTTTTAAATATATATTCCTGTATCATTGCTTAGGTGTTGTGTCTTGTTTCCAAGCGACCTCAGGCACAAAAATCATCCCCACCTCAGGTCTGTGTGTGTAGCCCCAAGATTCCAGACCCTAGGGACAAGAGAGGGCCAGCAAAAAGTCCATTTAGGATTTCCCTTCACACATGGTCCTGGGGTTACCACAGTCCCTTTCCCATCTTCTTCTTCTAGTTCTTCTTTTTCTTTTTTTTTCTATTTCTTATCCTTGTATTTTCCTTCTCCTTTGTTATTCCTTTTTGTTCTTTATCTTCTTTCTCTTCTTTGTTTATTCTTTCTGCTTTTTTTTCCTGTTTCTGTTTGTTCTTTCTCTTTTTTTGTTTCTCTTACTTTTTCTTTCTCTTTTTCTTTTTCTTTTCCTGTGTCTGTTTCTGTTCGTGCTTCATTGTTATCTCTGTTTCACTCTCCAGAGCTCCTCTCACTAGGCAGCTGAGGCACATGCAGACACTGCAAGCACTTGATGTCAATCAGTGCAGGCACCTGACTCAGTGACACCAAAACAGGCCTGCAGGAACAGGTGGGCTGCCTGGGGTGTCCAACACAACCCCATGTCTCTAGCAGATACAGCAGGGCACCTATAGGAAAACCAGGACCCTTTGGAGTGGTTTCCTGACAGCACCCAAACAACTGGATGCCACCACTGCCTTAGGCCAAGTCCTCCTTATCTACAGTCATGAGTGCTTCAGAAATGGGAGAGGCACATCACCCCAAGGTCTCTGCGCTAGTCGCTGCACCCTTAACACCTTCTATCACTCCCTCTCCAGAAACTCTTCACACCCCTAGGGGATATGAAGAGGAAATGAGCTAAGGGTGACCTCAGGCTGCCAAATTACAGGCTGCCCACATCCAGGGACTTCTTCACTAACTTGATGTTGTGATGTTACGATGAAGCAATCCTGTCCCACACGCTGATCACTGAGGGATGCCACTAATAGCCAGCTGCCGCTTGGCAGCACTGTACTGCTGATCCCTGTTTTCAGTGAGCCTGATGCTCCATCCACCTGCCTTATGGTCCACTCTGCAGATCAGTTCACAATTTGACTAGAAGGAGAAACCTTTTCAATGCTCTTGCTAAAGTGAGAGTCCACAAAATCCCCTGCTTTGTCCTTTTGAATACAGGCATTCATTTTGAGGAGGAAGGCAACCAGGTTGCACTGGAAAGGGCTAATTTTACTCTTATATCAGGTTGGTAGGTGGTTTCGCCAGGAAAATCTCCTGGCTCCTGTCCCGGTGCTGCTCAGCTACAAAAATCATTATTAGTTTGTCCTTAAACTCTCTTGAAATTCCCTTTGCTGCTGCTTGTCCTTGTTGTCTCTTGTCCTTTCCTGACCTTGGCCCCAATCAGACTTTCACCGAGGACAGTGACACCTTCACCTCTAAGCGCAGCCTTGCTGGGGTCTCCAGGCACCACGCGGGCAGGCCTGCTCCATGGTAGGAGAGGGGTCTGCAGACAGCGGGGCTGCCTTGGGGACCCTCAGCAACAGGCAGCAGAGCAGGGGCACATTGCAGGCACCTGGCGGTGACAAGAAGGCAGGAGCGTCCCTCCTCCCTGGGGGCAGACGCCTTCTGAGGGCAACGGCACGCTGGAGATGTGGGGGACCCTGGACCCTTCCACAAGGCTTCACACACGGTCTGTTTTTCTCCTGCTTTGGAGGTTTTCCCCACAGATTAATTTTTACTGGTATTCTTACACTTTGCCACTTCTTCCCACGTTTTTCCCACATTTTCCTCTACTTTGATAGTTTTCCCATGATTTGACTTTTTTTCCTTCTCTTTCACAAACATTCCCTCCCATGTTTGTGACCATTTTCCCACACTTGTGAAGATTTTCCTACCCTTTTGTCTTTTCCCCAACCTCTCCTTCTATTCCCATGCTTTCTCAATATTATCGAGCTCTGTGTTCTTTTTGCACTTTCCTTTTTTTCCCATCACTTCACTCTTTTTCCACTTTTGTAACCATTCCTGCACTTTTGACCATATTCCTACACTATCGTTCCTTGCCCATGTTTTTCCCTATTTTCCAAGATCTGGGCACTTCTCCAATGCTTTTGCACTTTTTCCCACCATTTCAATCTTTTTCCAATGCTTATATTTGCCTATATTATTTTCCAACTCTTGCGCTCATTTGCTGCACTTTTCCCTATGCTTCTAGTAATTTTCCCATGCCTTCCCTTCTTCCCCTTCCTTTAAGTGTTCTCCTACACTTGCCGTATCCTTGCCACTTATTTCCACTTGTACAACCTCGTTAAAAACCCTGTATATCTCAATAAAACCTATAACCATTTCTTACATATTAAGATGATAGCTAATGTCTCTTAGCTAGGCATGCACCTAGATGGGGAAAAGAACAATTTCTTTACATATTGATTGCAATTAATAAATGGTATTAACTCCCTTCTCCACTCTTACCACTCAATGCTGCACCCACAGGGCAGGAATTTTGGGGGTGGTAAATGCATGTAGGCAGAAAGAAGCCCATGTCAGGAACCTAAGCACAAGAGCCCCAAGTGTTTTGTCTTTTCATGGTGACCGGTTGGGGGTTGGCGTCACATGAAGCTGATGGGGTGTAAAACGCGGCTGTTCCCATGTGCTGACCTGATGGTCGAGCAGGTGGCCACGCTGGTGAGGAGAGCCTCAAAGTGGGAGCAACTCGGGGAGGAGGAGGACTCCAAAAAGAGTGAGGAAGTGATGGCCTGGGATGGCAAGGAATAGCCACGGGGTGATGTGGGAAAGAGAAGCTCAGGGAGGGAGCAGTGGGATGCAGGGAGCTCTGCCTTGGGATGAACCAAGAGGCAATCGAGAGCACAGGGGCGAGGACGGGGGTGGCCTCATGGTGGGTGTCTGCTATGGAGCGCCTGACGAGGGGCAGCCTCTGCAAGGCCCGGGGAGCACAGAGCTGTGGAGGGGACAACTCGTCCTGCGCCCCAGGGACCTGCTGAGGAGTGGGGAGAGGAGGTGCCTGGTGTCCCCATGGCGACTGCCAGGGCTTTGTGATGGGGGTGGCATCACACCCACAGGCCACTGTGATGGGGCAGTCCCCAAGGTGACCGTGTCCCTGCTGGGGTCTTCACTCTGAGGATTGCGGCGCAACCAGCAGGGAGCAACTCCCCTTGGTGCCCGTGCAAGAGGTCCTCAGAGAGGTTCCTAGAGATGGAGAAGGAGCAGCAGGCGAACGCCTGCACCTCATCCATGGAAGGGAACTCCAGTGCGCAAGAGTGCACGAGTGAGGTGAGTGTTGGGGCTGGAGGGAGAGCTGGGAGGCAGGGACAGGACCCGCATGGAGAGCACAGGGGTGGTGGGGAAGGAGCCCTGGGTCAAGATAGCCGGGCAGGAGCTCCTCCAGCGAGGGGACGTGCATTCCTGGGCACGGAAAAAGCAGCCTGACCTGCACTCTCCCCCTGTACTTGATGCTGGTGATGTTGCACCTCAAACACTGTGTTCAATTCTGGGCCCATCACTAGAAAAACTAAAAATAAAAGCCATGGAGGCACTGGAGTGTGCCCAGAGAGGGGCACCAAAGCTGGTGAAGGCTATGGAGCATGGACCCTATGAGGAGTGGCTGAGGGAGCTGGGGTTATCTAGGAGCCTCAAGGGAGACATTATTGCTCTGCGCAAGAACCTGAGAGGTGGTTGTAGTGAGGCAGGGTTGATCTATTCCCAGAAATAGCTATCTATAAGACAAGAGGGAATGGCTTCAGGTTGCACCAGGAGAGGCTCAGGTTAAATATTAGGAAAACTTTCCAGGTGGAAAGAGTGCTGAAGCATTGGAAGAGGCTGCCCAGGGAAGTGGTAGAATCGCTGTCCCTGGCAGCCTTCAAGAAATGCGCAGATACGGCACTTTAGAGCGATGGTTTAGCAGACATGGGGTTGAGGGGTTTACAGTCGGACTGAATGGTTTTGGAGAACTTTCCCAACATAGTGATTCTATGATTCTTTGATCTGGACGCTCCAAGGCCCGCATGAACCCCATGAGCTCTGTGCTGAGGGCAGAGAGCAGGTCCAGGTCACGCACAGCCGCATTGTGCTAAGCCAGGAGGTTCCCTCCGACACGAGGCTGGGGTTTCCTGTGCTTTAGAGCTGCTCGTACCAACACAAGTGTCCCCATCACGGGCCTCCTTCTCCCCACAGGTGGGCCAGCAGGAGCTGCCCGCAGCAGTGCAGCGCAGCGGGAGCCCGGCTTCGTCCCACCAAAGGGACCGGCTGTCGCCGCTGCCCGGCCCTCAGGGCCCACACACCTCTGAACACGGCATCGCACAGGTACAGAGCTGAGCGGCGGTGGAGGCCGAGCCTCTGCCTGACTCCCCATGGGGCCGAGAAGCAGGCGGGACCTGCTGGGAGACACCAGGAGGTCTCTGTGCCCGGCAGGCCGAGCACTGCTCTGCACGGCAGCCTGCACGCACCCGCCTCGGGCTCTCCGAGGAGCTGCCTTTGCCCAAGGCTTGCCCATAGGCACGAGCCCTCTCCCCAGGCAGCCTTTGGGAGCAGGGCAGCAGCCACCTGCATGGCAGAGCCATCGTCAAGGGGGTCAGAGGCTGCAGGAGGTTTCCCACTGGGAAGGATGGAGGGAGGGACCAAGGACGGCAGTAAGGACTGCCTTTATGGTGGCCTTCATTGCAGGTTGTGGAGGAGAAGGTCAGCGATGTCCCCTCCACAGTGCAAGAGCCGCAGCCCTCCACCAGCCTTGGAAGGACTCAGGAAACGCCATCGCCCTCTCCACGGGAGCCAGCACAGCCTGATGCCGACGGTGCTCGGATGGAGCTCGCTGTACCTGTGCCACCACACGCACTGGCACGCACCATCGATCAAGGTGCATGGGCCAGATCATGGCAGCTCCAGAGCATAGAGTGGCGCCCCAGCACATCATCCTCTGCACCTCAGACAGGGCCCGATCCCTACAGCCGTCGGGGAGAATTCCAGTGCAGCATTCCTAGCTGGCCGAGCTGGCCTAGCGGACTAAGCTGCCCAAGTGGGCCAGTGAGAGTACGGACATCACGGACACGGCAGCAGCCCTTGGAGATCACGTGCTACCTCCAAGGAAGGCCAGTGCACGTGCATGAAGACAACACTGCACGCTACCTGGCTGTGCTCAGCATCAAAACAGAGCCGCTGGAGGAGCTGGAGAGGAGCTGCCTGCAGCGCACTGGACAGGGCTTGGCCCAGCTCCGAGAAGGAGCTTTTCCAATGAGGGAGCGGAACCTGAGAGAGAGGCAGGACGAGCAGGAGGAGGGCCGTGGCAACCGTTTCTCCCTGACGCTGGCAGGATCACTCAATGCCAAACCCAAGGAGGTGAGTGCAAGGGAGTGCTGGGCCACGGGGGAGCCCTCCCAGTGCTGTGGCCAGCAGCTGTGCCGCGTCGTGCGGGACAGCCGGCTTGTCAAAGCACTGGCGGAGCCCCACGAGGCCTTTCCTCCCTTAACAAACCTCCGTCTCTCCTTCTAGCTCCTCGCCAGAAACTCCTTCTATGACCTCTGGAGACCAGAGATCACGCGAGTGGAGCTCCTCAAAGGCGCAAGCTGCAAGTGGGAGGTGCTGGAGCGGCTCTATGCTCATGCCCCAACCCGGGAGGCGCCGAGAGGCCTGGGAGCACTGCAGGAGGAGAGAGTAGAGGACACTGATGAGGAGGAGGAGGATGGGGAAGAGGAGGTGGAGGAAATTAACTCTTTGACCTGGGTCAGAGCCAGCCTCTGCAGCCCGGCTGTGGACCAGGAGATGGAGCACGAAAAGGTGCCCTGCTCGCCCCATGTCAGCACCACAGAGACTGTGAGCGAGGCACCTGGCCACGTGGAGAGCCTTGAGCCAGCAATGCCCAGGGGCGGTGAGCCAGGAGCACCTGCTTTGGCCAGCAGCTTTCTGCACGCAGAGGGCAGCGAGTCTGTCCCACCAGCTGCAAGTGCAGGAGCAGAACCAGAGGCCTCTCCTGCATCCAGCGACTGCATCCAGCATGCAGGGGAAAATGCTCCTCCGTCCCCATCAGTTCCTGCAGAAACTGCACCAGAAGCCTCTCCTTTGGCTGAAAACCCTTGGGATGAGATGAGCAGCAGCCCGTCTCCCAAGGAAACCCTGCTGCAGGAAACAACAGCAGCAGCTTCTCCCCTGGCTGCAGGCCCTGCTCCCCAGGTGAGCAAGCAGCATCTCCCCTGTCCCCACCATCCCCGGGAGCTGCCATGGGAGCTGTGTGGGGGGTGCCCAGAGTTGCCCCATCTCGTTGGAGCCCCCCTGCCCATGGCATCCCACTGTCACCCCCAGGCATTTGCCCTCTGCCATGTCTCCATGGGGAGATACCGGCTCCTCTCTGTTTCCAAGTGCCAAAGGCACAAGGATGAAGTCTGCTCCAGCCCATGTCACATTCAGCCCTGGGGTCTGGATGCTGAGCGAGGAGGGAAGGGGCAGCCCCAGCAGCAGCCCCCTCCACACCAGGGCACCAGCCCCCTTGTGCCACACACGACCCTGGCTGCCTCCGTTCCCCCTGCCCAGCCCTGCTGCTGCGGCCCCACAACCAGCCTTGTCCCATGGCCGTGCCAGCCGCAGGTCCCTTCCCTTGGGACGTGCAGCCATGGGCAGCCTCCTGTGATCCAAACCCTTTGCCATTGTGCAACCTGGAGCACTGGGACCCTCAGCAGGGCCAGCTGATGGCTGACAGGTGCGCGTTCTTGCTCTGCCCATGCAGGTGGCCTTGGAGCCCCAAGAGGAGGAGGAGAAGCCCTCCTCCTGCAGCCCCGCACCCGACGTTGAGCCAGGTACGTACCCGCGTGGAGAGCCCTGCTGGGGACAGTGGCCTATCCTGGCACAGGGGGTGGCACCGAGGCCGGCAGCTGGAAACGCTTGGGAGTTGCTGTGCCGAGGACAGAACCCCTCGGGAAGCCCTTGGCGGCAGGGACAGGCAGGTGCAGCCCTGCGCCCTGCAGCCCATTGCCCACAGCTCTGCTTCCCACCGCAGGCATCGCTGCCCTCCCGGACATCGCGGCTCCCCGGCAATGGCGCTCGCGGCTCAGGACGGCGCTTCGGGCTCTGCGCAGAGCGTTCTGCTGCCGCTGCATCGCGGGGCAGCGAAAGGAGCGGCGCAGGTGAAAGAGCCCGGCAGGATCCCTGGAGCAGGGCTGGCGCGGAGCCACAGACACTGTGTCCTGGGGGCTACAGAGATGCTGCTGCGTCGTGCCCCATAGCAGCCATGTGCCCACACGAGTGCTAGGTGGCAACAGCCATCGCCGGCTCCAAATAAACCCCTCAGAAGGTTTTTCTCCGCTTGTCAGTTGTTGTCAGAAAATCTCCATGGAAAGACTAGTGGGGCTGTGGGGCCCTAAGGCCATGGGTGACTCCTGACTCCGCACTGGCCTTGGTGGCTGGGGTGGGAGGCAGATCTATCCAAACAGGGCTGCTCAAGACTGACACGGCTGGCACGTGTCCAGGCTTTTGAACAGTTCTCAGAGTGACCCCTGTGCTCTTGCAAGAGCAGGAGATGTTTTCAGGTGTGCGTTAGCGCCGGCCTGTGGTGTTTCACTGCGAGTGCATGAATCACTCTCCAGTCCTCCTTCCCTGCGCCTCCTGGGTCCCCCCTGCTTCTCCAGCTTCTCGGCTCTGCCGAGCCCTCCTTTCCCCAGGCATGCCTGCATTTGCTGCGTGCTCTTTGGGGAACTCTACCATGGGCTGCCCCATGTTTGGTGAGACTGTACTCACTGCCACCCCTAGACATCCCCGGGGTTCCCCTGAGCTCTCCTGGAGCCTCAGGTTCCCTTCCACAAGGATGGGCATCTGTCATCAGCACTGTCCCCTGTGCGACAGCCCCAGGCATGCAATTCAGAGACCATTCTGCACCTCCAGTGGCAGTGCTCCCAGGGACATGAACCCCGAATGCAGCCCTTGGTCCCTGAAAGACCACGCTGGGACTCTGACCTCCTCCCCTGGAGCCCACAGAGCGCACAGGCAGAGCAGAGGCCCTTTCATGCTGCAATCCCTTGGGTGCATTGGTGTACTGTTGACTCCAGCTTCAGAAGAAAGACACAAACTTAGTGTTTTTCTGGAGGCTAAGTCTGGCGTAAGGCTGCCCATTGCCTTGTCCTGCTTTACTTAGGAAACACATGGAAACACAACCCCACCACCACTCTGTCCCTTCAAAAGTCCAAAGGTGTCTGTGTGTGTCCAGCTGCCACCCTCTCTCCATCCCTATGGATTACGATGGCAGCTTAGACAGGAAGCTCCTATGCAGAGAGACATAAAATTTAGTCAAGGGGAAACCTCCTGTGAACTTGCGGAGCACAGAGGAGGGAACTGAACCCCGCTGCATCCCAGGAGCTTCTCCATGGGCATTTGGTGCATGGATTAACTCCCCGTGAAGAGCCCGTGGAGCAGGAGGAAACGAACCAACTTCCTGCTCCTGGGCAGGTGTCCTGTCCTCTCACGTGGCGGGAGCAGAGGCTTCTGCAGTGGGACATTTCCAGCCCACAGATGATCGTCCCCTGCTGGCACCAGCCGCAGCGCTGGGCTCCAATGTTACCGATGTTATTGAATATTCATTAATCCGCAGCCAATCAGGTGGTGGCGGCGGGGCCCGGGGGCGGGGCAGGTACTGAGCGCCGCTGGCAGGTGGGCAGGGCAGCGGCAGAAGCAGCCAATGAGCGCGCGGCGGGAGGCTGGGGGCGTGGCGGCGCGTGCCATGGGCGGGGCCAGCGCGTGACGCGGCCGTTGGGCAGCGGCGGCTGCAGGCGGCGGCGGCCCCGGGGCCGCAGCGAGGCGCGCGGCGGGCGGCGGCGGCTGCGGGCGGCGCGAGTCCCGCACGACCGATCCCTGTGCGATCCCCGTGCGGCCAGAGGCGCTCGGGACCGCGGGAGGCGGCGGCTGGAGGCGGCCCGAGGCGCGAGGGGCGGCCGGGGCCCCGCGGCCTCGCAGCCAGAGGCTGGGGCCGTTGCCGGCTGTTGTGGGCAGCGGCGGTTGGGCTGTGCGGGAGCGCGCGGCAGGCGGCGGGGCCCGGGAGCTGCGCGCGGCCGCCATGGGGAAGCGGAGCTCGGCCGGCTGCGTGCCGAGGTGAGCGGCGGCGGGAGCCGCCCCGTGGGTGCCGGCCCCGCTGGGCCCCCCTGGGTTCTGCCGTCCCCCGTGGCACCCCCAGAGCCGCCCCCTTGGGACTGGGTGCCCCCCTGCGTTGGGTGACAGACACCCCGGGTGCCCCTTCCCCCCAGTGCCTCCTGTGACACGTGTGTGCTCGTCAGCACACTCGCATCCTGCGTGTGCAGGACACGTGTTCTCATGCATATGGTCACGTCACCCGTGTGTGAGACACGTGGGTGCCTGTGATCACCGTCACGTCACCCGTGTGTGAGACACGCTGCTGCTCGTGCACATGCCCATGACACCTGCTTGCAGCACACACGTGTGCTCGTGCGCACCCTGCCCAGGGTCCCCATGTCTCCTGCTGGGATTATGGGAATGGGCCCAGGCTTCGGGGCCCCCGCTCTGTCCGTTGACTGCCCCCCCCATCCTCCCCAGGTTCTTCAGAGCCTTCCTGAAGAGGCTGCGCATTGTGCGCAGAGTGGCCAAGAACCCCGACGCCACCACTGCCGAGCCCCAGGTGAGACCCAAGGGGGTCCCGTGGGTGGGAGAGCCGGGACCGAAGGGTTCCTTCCCCCGGGGGGGACACCAGGGGATCTGGAGGGCTCAAAGAGGTCTGTGGGGAAGGTGCCGAAGGGGCCCCTGGCACCTGAGGTCTGGGGGGGTCCCATCGCTGTCGCAGGGCAGAGCTGGTGGGAGGGGGTACCAATGGGACGGATCATCGGGGCTTTTGGTGAGGGTCCCAGAGCACTGCGGGGTCCAAAGGGCACAAGGGTCCTGTCCCGGGGTGCAGGCAGGGGTTGGGAAATGGTTTCAGGGGCTTCCCAA
Source organism: Tinamus guttatus (assembly GCF_059628265.1). NCBI lineage: Eukaryota > Metazoa > Chordata > Aves > Tinamiformes > Tinamidae > Tinamus > Tinamus guttatus. The sequence continues at coordinate 125,944 of NW_028289063.1, read as the reverse complement.
GACGCCCGATGGTGCAAGAGGGGGATTCCGAGGGGCCTGGAGGGGCCCAGGGTTGCCCCAGGCTGCAGGCAGGAGGGTCCCAAGGGGATTGCAAGGGTGCAACGTGGGTGTCACAAGGAGTTGGGGGGATGGTGTCCCGTGGGTGCCCCAGGGTACCACATGGGGGTTTAAATGTGTCTGGGGAGATCCCAGGGTGCAACAGGGGTGTCCCAAGTGGTCTGGGGTGGGAGTGGGGGTTCAGTGGTTCCCTATGGTGCAATGGGGGGTTCCCAAAGGGTCCAAAGGGACCACGGGTCCTCCAGGGTGCACACAGGGGGTCCCAACAGGTCTTGAGGGGCACAGTGGTACCCTAGAGCATGGTCAGGATGGAACCAAAGGGTCTGGGAGCCCCAAGGATGCCCCAGGGTGCAACAGGGGAGCCGCAAAGGGTCTGGGGGGCCCATGGGTGGCTCGGGGTGTAGGCTGGGGTGTCCTAAGGGGTCAGCAGTGTCCCGTGGATACCCCAGTTTACGATACACGGATTCCAAGGGATCTGGGGATCCCATGAGTGTTCCAGGGTCCAACATGGGGGTTCCAAGGGGCCTGGGGTTGCCATGGTGCAACATGGGGATCCCAATGGGTAATGGTGGCCCGGGATGCAGGCAGGGGGATGTCAGTGTGTCTGGGAGGTTCCAAGGGTGCCCAGGGTGCAGGAGTGGGTCCCAGTGGGTGTGTGTGGGGCAGGGGGGGCAGGTCAAGGGTGCCCAGGATGCAGGCAGGGGGTTACGAGGCATCTGTAGCAGGGGGAGGGTTCCAAAGGTGCCCTGTGGTGCAAGAGGGGAATCCCAAAGGGTTTGTTGGGGTCCCATGAGTGCCCCAAGGTGCAAGCAGGGGGTTCTGATGAGTCTCTGGGCGTTCCATGGGTGCCCCAGGGTGCAGCAGGGGAGTCCCAAAGGGTCTGGGTGAGCAAGGGAGTCCCAAGGTACCTGGTGGGGGGTCCCAGTGGGTCTGGAGGGCAACAAGGGTGTCTCAGGGTACAGGCCTGGGTGTGACAAGAGGGCTGCAGGGGGGCAAAGGTGCCTTGTGCTGCACAGGGGGTCCTGAAGGATCTGAAGGAGTCCCCTGGGTGTCCCAGGGTGCAGGCAGTAGGTTGCAAGGGACTGGGGATCCCCAGAGTGTCCTGTGGTGCCACAGGGGGTCTGAAGGGGCCTGGGGGTCCCATGGAGCCCCAGGGGCAGGTGGGGGTACCAAGAAGTCTGGGCAAGACCAAGGGTTCCCCAAGGTGCAACGGGGGGATCCCAGTGGGTCTGTGGGGTTCCCAAGCAGCCCCAGGGTGCAGGCGGGTCCCAAGGCATCTGGGGCTCCAGTGGTTGCCCTGGGGTGCAGACATGGGTCTGGAGGGGATCCCATAAGTGCCCTGTGGTGCAGCTGGGGGTTCCAGTGGGTCTGGAGAGCTGCCAGGGGCTCCTGGGGCAGGAGGGAAACTCCATGGAGTGGCTGGGGCTCCAGGGGGAAGGGGGCCCTGCCCCCCTGCACTGCTGGGTGCCTCCTGGTGACACCGAGCCCGGCACAGGGCTCCCCGCGGGTGCTGCGCTCCAAGGAGCTGGAGGGGGCCGTGGGGCCCAGCGCCCCCCCCGTGCCGGAGCTGCAGCTGCAGACGGGGCCCGCGGCCCCGCGAGCCCCCGCACAGGTGCCCCCGCGCGCGGCGCCCCTCGCCCTGCGGCCCCCGGCACCCAGTGCCCCTGGGGCGCTGCCACCGGGACCTGCCACCCTGGGGGTCCCAGCACGAGGAGCCCTCGCTGTGGGGCCACCTGCACCAGGAGCCCTCCCTGCTGGGTCCCAACCAGCTGGACCCGTCACCTTCGGGCCCTCAACACCAGGGCCCCCCACTCAGGGACACGTCCCACCTGGGCACCTCAACCTCGGGCTCCCAACCCCAGGCCCCTTCATCCCCAAAACTCCCGACCATGTGTGTATCGTTATAGAACCCCCACCCACAAGACCCCCCACCCCAGGCCAATGTCCCAGTGACCATTCACCCGTGGGAACAAGTCCCCAGGATCCCTCAGCCGCCTGCTCTAAACATCAGGCTGCTTCAGGCCCACGGCTAGGCCCAGGGGACCCTTCATCCATGGGACGTCCCCCCCAGGACCACGTCACACATGGACCCCCATTCCCAGGAGCCCATCGACCTATGCAACCCATCACCCGTGGGCCCTGGTACCCGGCACCCTTCATTTCTGGACCCCCACCTCCCGGCCCCTTCCCCCATGGGCTCCCAACTGTCAAACCCTTCTCCCGTGGGTCCTGCTTCCCTGGGTCCTCCTTCCGTAGTGCCCGCTGCCCTGGACCCTTCACCCATGGACCCCTGCCCCCAGTAACCATCCCCTGTGGACCCCAGATCCCAGACCCCACAACCAGTGTTCCCCAACCTGCAGGACCCAATTCTCACGGGTGCAAAACTACAGCACCCATCACCAAGGGTCCCCCCCCATCAGCACCCTTACCCCGTGGGCCCCCGCCTCCCAAATACTTCCCCTGTGGGCCCCGTTTCCCTGAACCCATGACCCGTGGTCCCTGGTTCCCTGACCCCTTCATTCGTAGACCCCCAACTCTTGAACACGTCGTCCCTGGACCCTTCTTCCCTGCACCCGTCCTCGGAAGGGTCCCCTCCCCTGAACCCTTCACCCGAAGGCCCCAACCTGCAGGATGCTTTACCCGAAGACCCTGTTCCCCTCGACCCTTCATTCGTGGACCCCCTCCTCCCGGCCCCTTTCCCCATGGGCCCCCAACTGTCAAACCCTTCTCCCATGGGTCCTGCTTCCCTGGGTCCTCCTTCCATAGTGCCCACTGCCCTGGACCCTTCACCCGTGGACCCCCGTCCCCAGTAACCATCCCCCGTGGACCCCAGACCCCAGGGCCCACAACTTGTATTCCCCAACCTACAGGACCCAATTCTCTCGGGCGCAAAACTCCCGTACCCATCACTAAGGGTCCCCCCCCATCAGCACCCTTACCCCGTGGGCCCCCACCTCCCAAATACTTCCCCTGTGGGCCCCGTTTCTCTGAACCCATGACCCGTGGTCCCTGGTTCCCTGACCCCTTCATTCATAGACCCCCAACTCTCGAACCCATCGTCCCTGGACCCTTCTTCCCTGCACCCGTCCTCGGAAGGGTCCCCTCCCCTGAACCCTTCACCCGTGGGCCTCCACCTCCCGGCCCCTTCCCCCGTCAGCCCCCACCTCCTGAGCACTTTCCCCATGGGCCCCGATCCCCTGCACGCTTCTCCTATAGGGCCCCATCACCTGGACCCTTCCCCCATGGGCTCCCACCTCCACGTCCCTTTATCCATCGACCCCCACCTATGGAGCCCGTCATGCCTGGGCCCCGGTTCCCTGAACCCTTCATTCGTAGACCCCCGCCTCCTGAAGCCTTCACCCCTGGGCCCCGGTTCCCTGAACCCTTCATTCGTAGACCCCCGCCTCCTGAAGCCTTCACCCCTGGGCCCCGGTTCCCTGAACCCTTCATTCGTAGACCCCCGCCTCCTGAAGCCTTCACCCCTGGGCCCCGGTTCCCTGAACCCTTCATTCGTAGACCCCCGCCTCCTGAAGCCTTCACCCCTGGGCCCCGGTTCCCTGAACCCTTCCAAAGGGCCCAAACCTCTGGACCCTTCCCCCATGGGCCCCCACCTCGTGGATACAGCACACGAAGACCCCAAGCCCCTCCACCTTTTATTCATAGGGCCCCAGGCCCTGAACACTTCATCCATGGGCCCCCATCCCCTGGGTCCTTCATCCGTAGGTCCCCCTACCCTGGGCCCTTCACTCACGGACCTCCACATCCCGAACACTTTGCCCGTGGACCCCCCTTCCCTGGACCCTTTATCCGTGGACCCCGCTTCCCTGAACCCTTTATCCGTGGGGCCCAGCCTCGCGGCCCCTTCCCCCATGGGCCCCCACCTCCTAAGCACTTTCCCCGTGGGTCCCAGCTCCCCGGACCTTTCTTCCATAGGGCCCCGACCCCCTGAACACTTCAGCCAGGGGGTCCCCATCTGCTCAGTTCCTCCCCTCCTGGAGCCACCACCCATGGGCTCCCACCTGCAGAACGGTTCCCCTGGGCGTCCTTGTCCTCAGTGCCCATCCCCTGTGGTCCCCCCCAGCACAGTTGATCCATAGGCCCTATGAGCCATCCCCCTTGTGCCCCCACCCCCAGGACCGTTGACCCTTGGGTTCCCTTTCCCCAGCCTGATCCTCCCCCCAGCAGCCGCAGGGCCCTGTTGCCAGGACCCCCCACCCCCAGGACACTTCCCTCCCAGCCCCCGTCCAGGACCCCTCCCCCTTGAGCTGCCCCCAGCCCCCTTCACCCACAGACTCCGGTGCCCAGGACCCTTCCCCGCCTGGCCCTCACCCCAGCACCCTTCACCCGCACAGCTCCTGCCCCCAGCGCCCCTCGCTCCCCGCAACAGCCCCCGATCCCTCCTGCCACAGGCGCCCGGGACCCTCCAGCCGCCCTTCCCCTGGCCCCTTCACCCACAGCAGCCTCCCCCGTGCAGCCTGGATGCCCAGAGCTCGTGCCCGAGCCCCTGCAGCCTTCAGGGCAGGGGTGCCCACATTGTCCCTGCGGGGCCGTGTGTCCCGAGTGCCCTGCACCCCTGGGTGCCCACGTGCCGGCGGGTGCTGCCGGCTGCCCCAGCGCGTGCGCCCCTCGGGTGCCCTCAGGCAGGTGCCCCGGTGCCTGGGTGCTGGGGTGCGTGTGGGTGCCGGGACACCTGGGTGCGTGGGGGTGCCTGTCCCCAGTGTGCCTGCAGGCCGGTACCTGCAAGCCTGGGCCCTTGGGTTCATGCGGGCGCCCAGACGCCTGGGCCCTCGGGTGCGTGTGGGCGCCTGCTGGGGGGCACCCCGATGCCAGGGTCCTCGGGTGCCTGCGGGTTTGCAGAGTGAGCAGCGAGCTCGCAGACACCCAGGTCTGTGGTGCACGCGGGAGGCCGGAGGCGAGCGTGGAGCTCCTGGGTGCCCAGCGCCCAAGGTTTGCAGGTGCTCGTGCAGAACGTGGCAGTGCCCCTCACCGAGCTTCAGATGAAGTGTCAAGCGACGCATGGACAACAAGGACAAGAGCAGGATGCCAGGTGAGGCCCCCGAGGCACCCACGGGTGCCCCGAGTCCCTGCTGACACTGCTGGAGTCAGAGGGGAAGAGCAAGGAATGGGGACGGCCAAGGGCACAGGGCAGCTCCCCCAGCAGGGGCAGCACCCGCCGAAAAGGGGCACGGGAGCATCCCCAGGGTGGGCAGCCCAGCCAGGTGCTCACCCATGGGTGCCCCAAGACCGCTCTGCTGACATGGACAACTGTTCAGAGGAGGAGAGCATCTACTTGGAGCAGGAGGGCAGTGACGATGCTCTGCACGGCAGGTGGGTGCTTGACGGGTGTCCCACTGCCTGCACAGCACCCACAGGTGCTCCCGATGGTGCCACCCTGTCACACTGTTCCCCAGGACCTTTTCTACAAGCAAGAGGAGCTGCAGGAAGTGAAGAAGAGGACCAGGACGCTCCCAGGCTCTGCTTGGACCCAGGTGAGCAGGTGCCTCTCCAGGGTGGAGGTGACAGGGTGCCCGGGGGTCCTGCTGCAGCCTTGGGTGTTGTGGGTGCCGCAGGAGGAGCTGGGGGCAGTACCCAGGATGCTCCCTCACGTGCCAGGGTGCCCGGAGGGTCCTGCTGCAGCCTTGGGTGTTGTGGGTGCCGCAGGAGGAGCTGGGGGCAGTACCCAGGATGCTCTCCCACGTGCCAGGGTGCCAGGTCCTAGAGTTGTCCCCAGGATGTCCCCAGCGGTGCTGGGTCCCCAGGGTGCCCCTGCCTCTGCCCTGACCTACCCCCTCTCCGCAACAGCAGCCCAACATCAAGCAGAAATTGTTGGCCTTGCTGCGACACTTCAAAGTGTTGGGTGAGGTAGGGTGTCCCCCCAGGCACCCATGGGTGGCCCTGGGCCCCCAGGCTCCCTGTGGAAAATGGGGCTCTGCAGATGGTCCCAAACATCCCCCAGCTCCCTCTACTCCCAATATTGAGGTGTCCCCAACCTCTCCCAGACACCCCTGGTATTGGGGTGAATCCACCTCCCTTCACCCCCACAGTATTTAGTTCCCCCAATGTTTCCCAGACCCTGCCCAGGATTGGGGTGCCCCAAGCTACATTTTCAGCCAATATTGGGGTGTCCCAGTTCCTCCCCAGGATTGCAGTGCCCCCAAAATCCCTTCACCCCCAATACTGAGGTGCCCCAATCCCTTCACATCTAATATTGGGTGCCCTAGGACCCCCAGCACCTTTTAATATAGATATTGGGATGCTCATCTCCCCCCCAGTATGAGGTTCCCCTTTATCCAACATTCTGGGGTACCCCAGACTCCCCTCACTATTGAGGTGCCTCCCATCTGCCTCCCCCCAGTACTGGGGTGCCCCAGGATCTCTAAGTGCTGGGCTGCCCTCTAATGCCTTCCCCCCATATTGGGGTAGCTCAGACTCCCCCAGTATCGGGGTTCCCCCAGCTCCCTTTAACCCAATAGAAGGGTGAGACCCTCCCATAATGGAGTTCCCCAGGTTCCATCTCCTGATATGGGAGGGAATTGCCCCACTTCCCACTCAGGTTTGGGTTGCTCCCAAATCCCTTCATCCACAATTTTGGGCTACCCTGGGCCACCTCTGTAATGGGATGCCACCAGAAACCTTCATCCCTAATATTAGGAGTCCCCAGAGACCCCAATATTGTTGCCAGACCCCCCCCAGTCCTGGTGGTTCCCACAACTCTTTTCAGCCCTGTCCTGGGTTACCGCAGGGCCCTCCAGTTTGGAGGGTGCCCCCCAGGTCCCTTTCCTCTCAGTTGTGGGGTGCCACAGACCCCCCCAGCATTGGTGATTCCCCCCCACTCTGTACACCCCTAGTGTTAGGGTGTCCCCAACTTCTGCCAGGCTCCTCCTAATATGGATCTGCCCCCTGCTCCATTTACACTGGATATTGGGGTGTCCCAGAGCCCTCCCCAGTATTGGGGGTGCCCCAGACTCCCTTCAGCCCAGGTATTGTTGGGCCCCAGCTACTTGCACGGCCAATACTGAGGTGCCCCCGACATCTCCCAGACCCCTCCCTGTAGTGCAGGTGCCCACAGCTCCCTTCACCCAAAACACTGGGGTGCCCCAGATCCCCCCAACATTGGGGTGCCCAAAGCACCCCTGGCTGCCAGTATTGGGGTCCCCTGGAATCCCCCAGTATTGGGGATGCTCCCAGCTGCCTTCACTCAAAAGTTGGGGTGCCCTGACCCTTTTGCCAAGTATGTGGGTGCCCCAAATCCCCCCCCCAACATATTGGAGTCACTCCTATTTTTTTGAGACCCTACCCAATATTTCTCCCTCAAAACAAACAAACAAACAATATTGGGGTGCCCTAGAGAATTTCACCCATAATATTGGGGTATTCTGGACTCACCACCCCAGGTTTGGGTGCCCCCAGCTCCCTTTTCTCCCCAAATGCAGATGCGTAATTTCCCCCCCCCATATTGGGGTGTCCCAACTGACTGCCCTAACCCCCCAGTGACCTTTCCCTGCACAGGCTGCAGGAGGACCATAAAAAGCTCATGGATTCTGGAGGAATCCCCAAAAAGTTGAAGCCCCAAGTGAAAAGCAGCCAAGAGGAGCTGACATCAGCCAGGTAAGGGGCAAGCTGGGGTGGAGGGTGCCAGGCAACCGAGGCTGGGGTTTGGGGTAGAGGGGGGATATGGGTTGAGTTGGGGTCCTTGGCTCCTGAGGGGTGGGGACATTGGGGTTGCAGGAGGATTTTGGAGCCCCTAAAGTGGGATTTGGGGTCCCCGAGTGGATGAGGGATTTTGGAGTGCAGGAGAAAGGGAGGAAACTGGGTTCCCAAGAAGGCTTGAGGGTCCCTGTCGAGGAAGCAAGAAGGGATCTGTGGAGTTGGGGGGATTTTGCATCTCAGGACAGGGGTCATCTCAGGCCCCTGTGTGTCCTGAGTGGTGCCCTCGTTGCCCCAGAGCTGCCAGCGCAGGACAGAGGTGCTCCAGGCGGTGGAGGTGGTGGTGGTGGGTGCACAGGGGGGCACAGCCCCCTGTTGCCTTGTTTCCTGCGGCGGCTGCTGCTGGGCACCCGCCGTGCCGAGTGGCCGGGCTGTCTGCGCTGCCTCCTCGTGCTGCAGGTGCGTCACCTTGGTCGGGGACAGTGCAGGGACGCGGGGGGACACAAGGCATTGGGGGCCACGGGATATTGGGTGGACACCTGGGGCATGAGGGACACATGGGAGATTGGGCACAGATGGCATCAGGGACACAGGGGGCATGTGGGATTAGGGATACAGAGGACAGGGGAGGGAAACATAGAGAACCGAGGACATGTGTGGCATGAAGAACGCAGGACATGAGGAACACATCAGGACCTCGAGGGGACAGGGGCATAGAAGGCACACAAGCCTTTGGGGACACATGGGGCATTGGAGGAACATGGGGAATCAGAGGGGTTACAGGAGATCAGGGAACACGCAGGGCATTGGGGGATGCAGAAGGAAATGGAGATTAGAGGACATTGGGGGACACAGGACATGCAGGGACACATTGTCAGGACCAGGACATCAGGGGACACAGAAAATTAAGGACATATGGATATGAGGCACAGAGCACATTAGGGACACACAGGAAAGAGGGGGAATTTGAGGCATAAAGGACACACGGGACACTGGAGAAACATGCAGAATGGGAGGAGATGCAGGAGATCAGGGAACACGCAGGGCATTGAGTGCAAAGAAGTCTTTGGGGAGACATGGGGCACTGGAGACACATGGAGTATCAGAGCACACCACTGAAGGGTCACAGAGGGCATCAGGGGGCATATGGAGCACTGGGTGGGCATATGATGCATAAGGGACACAGGATATTAAGGACACATAGGACATTGAGGGGCCTGCCAGAGGAAGGGGTCACCCCAGGGATGCAGGACGTCACAGCAGGGTTGGGAGCAGAAGGGCAGTGATAAGACAGGGACAGGCAGAGCTTCCCCCATCCCTTCTGTGGGCACTATGGTGGTCCGTGGGGTGGTGACACCAGTGTGGGCACAGTGTGGGGACACCCTGGGAGCCACCACCACTTGCTTCCCGGTTGTCCTCGTCCCCTTGGGTGCCCCTACGGTTGCTGAGCATGTTGGGGCCCCCACAGGGCTCCCGCCAGGTTCTCCCTGAGCAGCTCAAGCAGCTCTGGGTGTGAGACAGCCCTTCCCGAGAGCATCGTTGTGGTAGAGACAGCCGAGCGGCAGGGCCAGGTGAGCGTCGGGGCACCCCTGGGTCCTGCTGGGAGCGGGGGGACACGGGGACCCTGTCGGGCACGTGCTGACCCCTCTGCACAACCACCCCTGTCTGTCCCCAGCTTGTTGGGGACCTGCTGTAGGAGCAGAAGCCACTGGTGGCTGCTGTCAAGCTGCAGGCCGAGCTCTCAGACGTCCTCACCCGCATCCAGCACCAGTGAGTGTCACCACTGGGTCCCCAGGATTACTCCAGTCACCCTCAGTAGTTTCCATGTCTCCTCTGTGCCAGGCCTGGGGTGCCCATGTTGCCCATGTCCCCTCCATGTCATCATTGGGGTGCTCGTGGTCCCCAGGTCCCCCCTGTGCCATGTTTTGGGTGCCCATGGTCCCCATGACCCCATTGGGTGACTCCACCCACCCCAACATGCCCCAACGCTCCATGGGTTCCCCAGTGGGTCCCCCCCAACCTGGTACCCTCCCGCACACAGTGGGAGCCACTTTGGGTGCCCACTCCCAACCCAACATGAGAACCGCTGGGTTCCGCCGTGACCCTGCTCTGGGCCCAAAGGGGACCCCGAGCGTCCCCTGCGTGTCCTGAGTGGTGCCCTCGTTGCCCCAGAGCTGCCAGCGCAGGACAGAGGTGCCCCAGGCGGTGGAGGTGGTGGTGGTGGGTGCACAGGGGGGCACAGCCCCCTGTTGCCTTGTTTCCTGCGGCGGCTGCTGCTGGGCACCCGCCGTGCCGAGTGGCCGGGCTGTCTGCGCTGCCTCCTCGTGCTGCAGGTGCGTCACCTTGGTCGGGAACAGTGCAGGGACGCGGGGGGACACAAGGCATTGGGGGCCACGGGATACTGGGTGGACACCTGGGGGATGAGGGACACATGGGAGATTGGGCACAGATGGCATCAGGGACACAGGGGGCATGTGGGATTAGGGATACAGAGGGCAGGGGAGGGAAACATAGAGAACCGAGGACATGCGTGGCATGAAGAACGCAGGACATGAGGAACACAGCAGGACCTTGAGGGGACAGGGGCATAGAATTCACATAAGACTTTGGGTGTGGGAATATATAGGATAAAAGGTTCATGAAGGGAACCTGTTGAAGATTGCAAAACTAGGACTGAGGAACTGCTGGTGAAGCAGAGGAGATCCAGGATTGGTCACTGGGATGCTGACGCTCCAGGATTGGTGGGTTAAAATGTGTGAAGGTTATAGAAATACCCAACCCTGGTCGGGTATTTATACCAACCCTTCAGCCTTTGGCTGAAGACCATTGGCCCATCAATCACTCTACAGTGCTTATAACCTACTTTGCAAAGGAACTTCGTAGCATACGACAGTTTTCCTCTGCCTGAATTCGTGACACTTCTGAGGATCCTCACCTCCCTCAGCCTCACAAACCTCAGCTTCTTCTGATGATGATGATTCTATAAAATGAAATAAAATGGCAGAAAGTGATGTTTCACCTGTTTATAACTCCAGAAAGCAGTTTCAAGTGTCTTTTCTCAATGCATAGTACAAGGGAAACACATACAGTAGGTTTTTTTGGGACACAAAGTGAAAAGAGGGTAAGAGTACCATGTTGGGTTTATGACTTTTCTTTGAAGGATATGTACATATATCTTTTTATACTTCTCAGTGGAGATCTTTAAATTAAAATCAGTAAGTTTGGATATGGAAATAACAAAACTTAAAGGTTAAGTTTTTGATAAAACAGTGCAATGAAAGAAAAAAGTCATTATAAACTAAACTACAAGTACAAACAGATTTATAAAAAGTAGACCTTCTGAAGTGACCTTTTAGCAGCCCATTTGTAATGGGACATTGACAGAAATGGCAGTGAGCAACTGAAGTGGCAAAGAAATGCGATGTGCACAGGTTACATGCATGCAATAAATGCAACAAAATGCACTTGCAGAAGAAATTTAAATCAAAGTTGAGTGTGTGTGTGTATATAAATATATTCAAGAAATTGTATCTCATTTATATGCAATCATTTAGCCCTGGAGAGTACCTGTGCACATAACCTACTTTCCAAAGGAGCTTGGTAGCATATGACAGTTTTCCTCTGCCTGAGGCCGGAACGCTTCCGAGGATCCTCACCTTCCTCAGCATCACGAACATCAGCTGCTTCTGATGATGATGATGATTCTGTAACTACAGCAGGAGGATACACTTCAGAGGAGCTCTCATGCACATCTCCCTTCCTGAAAATTCTTGCTGTGCTGCACAAAACCAGGAAAACTGCCCCACTGTTGCTGTAGCAAGAGCACTGTTTCCCATGCTGAATAATACTGCCCATTTACTTGACTTCCCACCTGTCTGTGGCATCTGTTGCCTTTTATTTGTGTTTGGTCGTGAGCATGTTGTGAATGTGTTCCTTTATTTTTCTGAGCATCTGTCCTGAGCTCAGCCCAGCCCTGACATCCATGCCTCTGGCTTGTAACCCCGATGGCAATAGAGAATTATGCACACATGGAAATTATCCAGTAGTTAGCTCACTTCTGTGAGCAGTAAAGATAATTTAAAGCCAGAATTAACCTATCACCTGAGTTGCATAAGCTTTTTCAGCAGCTTCATTCTTCTTGGAAGCATGCATCAAGTTTCCCTGCTTAAAAGAACCAAGAAAATCAGTCACAAATATGCGGAGCACCTGACATGCACGTACTTTGTGCCTGTATAGAAGCTTTACCAAGGCACTGCATATACACAAAAAATCCAATTTTTCTGCTCTACTTCAAAAAAAAAAAAAAAAAAAAAGGAATTTGGACCTAAGCAGGAAGCTACGGAGGCAACTTTCTACCCTGCTCACAAAATGAAGTGTTCAGCATCCCAAACGAAGAATTCCAGTTACCAGCAAAAGGAGGCATTAAGGATTACTGTGTGCTTCAACAGCAGCTCCTCCAGGGGCACAAGACTACTTAAGATGACGTGCAATGCAGGCACAGCAACAAATACACAGAAAGCAGCCACCAGGAAATGTGGTTTAGAAATTAGAAGGCTTCAAAACCCTAAAAAGGTAACTCTGGAAGTGGCTTTTAATCAGTGAATATTCTAAAATGGGCTTTAAGTCGACTTAAGAAAATGCTTACATGCTACATTTGCCTTTCACAGCTGATGAAACTACACGATACAGGACATTCTTTGTAAAGTGAGGAGATTTTAAGAAAAAAATACAGGTCATGAGGAATCAAAGTCTGAGTCACGTCACACTGACAAACACACAGAGGCATTCTACAGTGCATTTTATAGGCTGTAACTTAACTGAGCTTTCCAAACTATTTTTTTTCCCCTCATGATCAGAAACTTAACTTGGGAGCGAAGGCTGAAAGGACAGACAGCTTGGTTGTGCCTATGTGATGAGAGGCATCGGGCAGTCTGTTTGCCTCTTTAATCCCCAGTCACAATTTTCAGTAAGTTTTGAAGTGAATACCCAAGTCCTAGTAAGTCTGTAAACAGTTTGTCCATTCAAAAAATCGCTAAAAAGCAATTCAGGAAGCATGGTGTAAGATGTATATGGTGGCATTTCAGTGCAGCTTCACATTTTCTAAAGATGAAATTTCCACCACCCTTGGAGAATACTTGTGGGAATACTTGTGTTATGAATGAAGATCTTATTCGACTGCTATAAAATTGATCTTACTAGTGTTTATTTACATAGGAAGGTTCTTATAACACATTCAGTTTTAATATCCTTCCCTTTCAGTTTTTGCATTGTAACAAAAATTTACTCAGCTCTGTAATTTCATTCCAAGTTAAACCACTGAAAATCAGTGAAACCTGCCAAACTTCCACGTTTCATTTAACAATCTATTCTCACAACAGCTTCAGCTGACTTTGGCCAGTGAATTCCAAACTTTGGGGGCTAAGTGCAATAGAAGGGCAAGGGTTGACCAAGTGCGACCCTCATCTAGAAGCCAGCCTCAACGGAGATCCTGGAGATCCTTCGGGGTTGCTGTTACTCACCTTCTTCCGCTTCCTCATTGCTTTTGTCCTCATCTGCTGTCAGGTCTGGGGATTGCGTCCATAAAGAAAGAGGATGGGGAGAGAAGGGAGAAAAGAATCTCTGCATTAGTTTGTCAAGAGTAGTTTATCACTGCAAATGCACAAGCGTGCAGATAAGATCTCAGCAATCAATAGAAAGAGGGATCCCAAGACAGGTCGGGAAAGAGGTAGGATTTTTATAGGAGCAGAAGATCTTCTCTGGAAAAGTCAAGGTCATTGCACTTCTAGGGTGCTGACATGAAAGTTAATGTAATCATGGTTCCTTTGTAGAGTTTTAGCTGCAGATTTAGCACAGCACCATTCACTGTATATGCTATTACACTTCCTTTTTAAACGTATTAATTGACCAGACATAGGAAACATAGGAATATATTTCCTGGAAAAGTTAAATTCCCTGTCTAATGAAAAGGATGGAAGCACATCTGAGGACGATGACACATCTGAAGGTGGTGGAATCATTTCTCCAGCTGACATTGAATTGTCTTCATTGAACTAATGTCTTGAAGAAGGTTCCTAAGAAAAGAAGGAAATTCAAATTCTACCCGGAACTGCGGAGACCCAGGGTCTGAGCCGTCCAAAGCTGAGCGTCCAAGGCCAGAGCACAGGGACCCAGAGTGCACGTCTGTTTGATCTAGAGGTATATACACATATACACACATAGACACATTGTCTGGATGCATGAAAACCTGCTTGGCTTCAAAACAGCCAGGGAAAAAACTTCAGCACCTCCATAGGGCCACCAGGTTCCACCACTCCTGACAAACTTCCAAACAAGGAGCAACATTTAAAGGAGGGGTTTATTTATCAACACACAGCCAATCTAAGCAACTAAAAACCCTCTAGTTCTGCTGTATGAACCACGCAAGCTGGTGATTACCAAGGTTTTGCCCTTAGGTTGTTAAAGGAGAAGAAAAAAAAAAAAACTTTAACCATTTTGGGCTATGCAAATGGGTGACATAATTAAGTACAAAATAAATGATTTCTAAGCGCTACTAGAACTAACTAACAATTTATGTTCAATAGGTCTAGCATCCATGGGTAGTCTTCATACACTCCTGGACTCCCACAGACCCAGCAACCCAGCATTTATTCTCCAGACCCAGTCCCAGCCAGCGGCGGTACAGATCTATGGAGAGTTAGCCGGGGCTTTCCATCCTCTTCCTTTAACCGAGAAGTCCAGATTTCTGGGCTCCTGGAAATCTTAACTCTGGTATGATGAGTCCATCCATGCTCCGCTGTCTTGATTGATGTTTCTGTGGTTAGTAATACCTGATAAGGTCCACGCCACTTTGCCAGCAGCAGTGCTTCTTTCCATGCTTTGAGCAAGACTCAATCCCCTGGTTGGATATTATGGACTGCAAAATCCAAGGGGAAGGTCTGTGTGAGCTGGCCTTCTGTCAGAGAGACTTCACAAGAGAAAGTATTCTGGCCACATATTGTTTTAAATATATATCACTTATCTCTACCTCCCTGCCAGGTTGGATGTTAGCAGTGTAGGAAATCCCAAACATGATTTCAAAGGGGGACAGTTGAATGTCTCCCCTAGGTTTTGCTCTTCTTTTTGCTAAAGCTAATGGTAGAAGTCGTGTCCACAGCATCTTAGTTTCTAACACCAATTTCAAAAGATGCTTTTTAATGTTCCCGTTCATCCTTTCCACTCTACCCGAGCTCTGGGGATGCCAAGGGGTGTGCAAGTCCCACTGAATCCCCAGGGCAGTCATGACACCTTGAAGGACCTTTCCTGTAAAATGAGTGCCTCTGAATCTACTGCCTCTACCAACCCGTATCTTGGCCTCTGTGGGCATTCCCTCCTCCAATGTCCTTCCTCTCTGCTGAGGGCAGGCTAAACTGCATTTTGGCCTGCCTGTGTGTGCTCATCCTCCCCTAATTGACAAGCTTTTTGCAAGATTATCCTCTTTCCCTGGGATCCAAAAAGGATTCCTAAAAGAAAATCCCAAACCTGCCAAGTATAATCTGCATTTCTTAGATATTCAGTTATCATTTCCCCAGTTCCTATAGGATCATCTAAATAAGGGGGTAGTTCTTTCTTTAATCCCCTTCTGTCTTGGGTGGTCAGTGGCACGATTACAAATCCAAATCCAAATCCAAACCATGCCCCCGCCGATCCTGGCCTCGCAGTGGAACCTGCTATTTGGCTTTGGGGCTTTTGGCACCTTGCACTACTGGCTTCCTTTTCCTGTTTTGAAAGGGACAAAATGTCCCATTCCTCCTCCTCTTCACTGTCACTAGAAGCAGGAGGTGCAGAGGGGACAGGAGCTGTGTGTTGCCGTTCAAGCGGCGCGGCGACCTGGTTCAGGGACGGCACGGCGACCACCCCCAGGCCGCTCGGACCATCAGCTCGCTGACACCAATGTGGTGGACGGCAAATGGCGTTTATTGATGGCTAACAAGGTGTTATAGAGCTTGGTTTACAACGTCACATCCATCTGCTTACATCATAAACTAAACACCATTGGCTATTAGGGGCCCTATCTTTCCGTACAGCACGATATCTTCCGGCCGCCGGACCCTAACTATCTGCAACAACTTCCCCCCTCCCTATGCATAACAAAACTAGCTAAAATACAACTATCTTATTCTTACTTATTCTTATTACTATCTTATTCTCTTCTTATAGTTATACCAATCTTAAAATTATATATCATAAACTTGACATAAAACCTAAGGCACAAAGAAGAAGGCGCGTAGAAGGTAGTGGATGACAGGTAATACCGGGGTGTAGGAATAGGGTGTACCTTGGGATAACTTGGGGGTAATACTGAGTGGATATATTCTTAAAGCAGTTGTCGGTGTTCTACTAACGTGATGTTAACCTTCTCTAGCCAATTCTTGACAAACGGCATGAGCGTATTCAATATACAGGCTCCAAAGATTAGCGTCATCATGATCGTTGTGATCGGCCCTATCAAGGTGGATATCAGGGTGGTTAACCACGGCGAACCGGTGAACAAGTTTTTGTACCAGCTGCGTTTGGAACAGGGTTCAATGGGTGCTGGTTGGCAAGGCATGGCACTGAAAACTGGTGGCCCTGTAGCTATTTTTGTACTAATTACTGGAGATTGTTCAATCTGTTCAAGTACCCCTTTAAAGGGCTGGTGTGACTCTACCTGTCCTATAGTGACAAGCTCCAAAATTAAAATCACACAAAGGCATTGCGGCCCCCTCTTGCAGAGGCTGTTTTGTTGTTTTCTGGATTCGGTCGGCGTGGAACTCACGGGCTCGGGCGGGACGCTTGTCACCGGGGTGTACGGGTTACGGGGGCGTCCGATGATCCGGTCCTGTGGACAGAAACTCACAATTTTCATTAGTTTTATTTTGAAGGTCTGGTTTAATAGACTTAAGCGGGCACCACTTGACTCTGCCATCTTTCCTGACAGCGACCTTTGGGTCGATCTCGGCGTGGGGGGAGCGCTGCCAGCGAGTCCCCCAGCCAAGGGCAGTTTACTGCAACATGGCCTGCCTGGCCACATATAGAACATGCCATTACGTTGGCTATTGCGGCGTGAACAGCCACCTGAATTGGGGTCAGATGCTCTTCCTTTGCAACATGCTTAATCATGTCTGCGATACTTGCCCCCACCGGCAATGATTGCAGGATTTCTTTGGTTGCCGAATTGCATTGTTGGTGCAAACATTGCGCTACGACCGGGCCTTTTGCCTCCGTGGGCAGGGCCGAAGAGTCGACCGCTGCTTGGAGACGATCTACAAATTGTGTAAAGCTCTCACTTTCACTTTGATTTATTGAGGACCATGGCGGTGGTTTGGCAAGAACTCTAGAGGCTGTGCGAATGGCTTCTCTGGCCGCACGAGTAGTTGTCATAACTTATCTTCATGGGCCTGTGCCTGGGGGGTGATCATTGTTGGGTCTGTACCCATTAACCGCTGCAGGCTGCAGCCGTGTCATGGATGATCTGCCCCAGTTACCTGGGCTAAATACTTCGTACAGTTGCCTTCCCATTCTTGTTTGAAAACGATCATCCCTGCTCCATCAAAGATCAGCCTACAAGTTTATTTTATATCGAACGGGAGCATATCGTCCCCACCAAAGATACCATCTATGAGGGTTGAGACCATGGCAGAATTAATCCCTTTATCCGCAACTGCTTTAACAATCGTTTGCACATCCTTAGGGTTTATCGGCGAGTAGACCCTCTGTCCTGCCTCCGTCACCCGGACTGGGAACGCTAGCGTGGCCGATGCGCCCCAGTCGGCACATGCGATCTTTATTTCCTTCCAGTCCGTGAGAGGGGTTTCTCCCCTTCACGGTTTTTCTTTAATTCGAATGGGAATATTTTGGCTCTTAGTTCTGTTTACCTTCTTTTTCTCCTTCCTTAAGTTTGAATCAGTTGTGAGCCACTCGTCCTGACTAGTGTCTGATCCGGAGTCGGAACTCGACTGACTGGTCACTTCCGGGCTCCGGTACCTTTTCGTTGGGCTCCGGCTCCGCCTACTTCCGTCCCGCCCACTTCCGTTGCGGGCGGGCTGTTCCCCCCTCCTTGTCTCGCCCCGCCTTCTACCCGCGGAGGCGCCTTTTGTGAAATGGCCGCTCTGATCGGTCCTCAGCGCCTCGCTCGGGCCTCCCTCACCTGTCCGGTCACCCCCATTGGTTCTCGGCCCCTCGCTCGGGCCTCCCTCACCTGTCCGGTCACCCCCATTGGTTCTCGGCCCCTCGCTCGGGCCTCCCTCACCTGTCCGGTCACCCCCATTGGTTCTCGGCCCCTCGCTCGGGCCTCCCTCCCCTGTCCGGTCACCCCCATTGGTCCTCAGCGCCTCGCTCGGGCCTCCCTCACCTGTCCGGTCACCCCCATTGGTTCTCGGCCCCTCACTCGGGCCTCCCTCACCTGTCCGGTCACCCCCATTGGTCCTCAGCGCCTCGCTCGGGCTTCCCTCACCTGTCCGGTCACCCCCATTGGTTCTGGGCCCCTCGCTCGGGCCTCCCTCACCTGTCCGGTCACCCCCATTGGTTCTCGGCCCCTCGCTCGGGCTTCCCTCACCTGTCCGGTCACCCCCATTGGTTCTCGGCCCCTCGCTCGGGCTTCCCTCACCTGTCCGGTCACCCCCATTGGTTCTCGGCCCCTCGCTCGGGCTTCCCTCACCTGTCCGGTCACCCCCATTGGTTCTCGGCCCCTCGCTCGGGCTTCCCTCACCTGTCCGGTCACCCCCATTGGTTCTCGGCCCCTCGCTCGGGCCTCCCTCACCTGTCCGGTCACCCCCATTGGTTCTCGGCCCCTCACTCGCGCCGGGGGCACCCTCGCCCGGCCCTTCCCCTTGCTGCTCAGCGCCATTTTGAGGGGCATAGGGTGGTGGCCTGGCCCAGACGTCCCCACGCTCTGACTTCTTTTCAATGTTCCTAGCTTCCTCGGCTAGCTCGCTCCAAACAGATTTCGGCTGTTTCTGCTCCTCTGTAAGGGGGGCGGGGTTCGGGGATGGAGGGGATGTATCTCCCTCTTGCAGATCTTTAGGGTCAGCAGAATCACCATCATCTGGGGGGGTGCAAAGTCTGTGCGGCTGCCCCGACTCTCGTTTTTGGGGTGGCCAACAAACAGTCCCTTACTGCTACCCAGGTCTCCTGCTCTTTTCTAGCTTTCTGCAAGGCTTGTACAGCTTTTCCCCAACCCTTAAGGTTTTTCCCACAACCCGAAGACATCATCTCCTCGGCTAACGCCTCAGTACATTTGTCCCACACTTCAGGGACACGCTTCAGGGACTTCAGAATATCCACCGGCTGGTCTATAACCTTAATTTTCAAAAGCCTCGCAACAGCGAGAGTAAAATCTTTTGGCTTACAATCAATCCCCCAATATTTATGTAATTGCGATACGACCTTCACGAGGGCTTCCATCCTCCTTGTTGGTCCGGGAGCGTCCTCTCCGCTGGGCTGGTCCAGCCGCTCTGGCCGCCGTTCACCCGTCCAGCTGATGATCCCGGGTTTCGGCACCACTTGTTGCCGTTCAAGCGGCGTGGCGACCTGGTTCAGGAACGGCATGGCGACCACCCCCAGGCCGCTCGGGCCATCAGCTCGCTAACACCAATGTGGTGGATGGCAAATGGCGTTTATTGATGGGTAACAAGGTGTTAAATAGCTAAGGTTTACAACGTCACATCCGTCTGCTTACATCATAAACTAACACTATTGGCTATTAGGGGCCCTGTCTTTCCGTACAGCACGATATCTTCCGGCTGCCGGACCCTAAGTATCTGCAACACCCTCCCTTGCCCCTAGGGGCTGGAATCTTAGGGCTACACACACACCTCTGCAATGGGGATGATTTCTGTGCTTGACCTCACTTGGAAACACGACACAAAACTTAAACAATGATACAGGAATATATATTTAAACAATATCAAAAAAACATTATAATAAACACTAACAACAAGAATAAAAACAATATCAATAACACTAACAACAATATCAACAATAAGAAATATTACTATAAAAGTCTCCAAAGAAAAATCCAAATAAGACGTTATGGCCGGAGTCCCTGGGCCCAGAGCTTCCAGGCAGCAGCCAGAGTGAAGGGGAGCTTGGTCTGCAAGGGAAAAGGAGGTGTGAGCAGGGCCGAGGAGCGGCTCCGGGGCTCCCGTGGAGCAGAGGCTCCTTGGCGGCTGCGCGGGCTCTTTGGCAGCAGCGCTGCCGTCATTGGTGCCCTGGCAGAGGCTTGGCGTGGCCAGCGCAGCCCAGAGGCCGGCAGAGGGGCTGAGGCAGCAGGTGCCCAGGCCTTGGGCGCTCCTGCGCCCTGTGCAGCTCTGCCCCGGCGCCGCGGCCCGCCAGAGTGCCCGCACACCTGGGCCAGGCTCCCGCGCGGCTGCTCCCCAAAGGCAGCGCGGAGCAGCGCCAAGGGGCCGGGCACAGCCCCAGCTCTGCCCGTGCAGCCGGCAGCAGGGGCCATACCTGGGGGCTGCAGCCGAAGCTCTCCCACTGCATGGGCTCCTCCGTGCTGCAGCCGACCAAGCCGTTGTTCCCCACCATCTGGAAGAGAGCAGGAGACCTTGGTGGGGACGGTGCTTGGGGAAGAGGAAGGACAAGCACGTCCAGGGACTGCAAGGGCTGTACCTGGCTGCTGCCAGAACTGAGCCACTCCATAGGCTTAAGATCATTTTCGGCAGTCCCATCAATGCACGGAATCTGCAAGATTGAAGTAGGTGTTTGCAGGGGAGGTTCCACAGGCAGGAAGTCCTAGTCTCAAGGTCCGTCCTCCAGCCATGGGAAGCAGGAAACAGGGAAGGGGCCAGATCCAGCCCCAGGTCTACCCATGCAACCTGCAGCAGGGACAATACCTGCAGGCCGCAGAAGGAGCTCTCCCACTCCATAGGTTCCTCCTCGCTGGTGCAGCCGACCTGGCTATGGATGCCGGTAGCCTGAAATAGAGCAGGAGAGCTTGTGGGGATGGTCATGGTGGCAGCGCTGGCTCTGTGCGCGGGGCCTCGTGTCCCCTGTGTGCGCGGGGCAGGCGGTGCACAGAGCCAGGGCGCCAGGCTCAGGCAGCAGCCCCCGAGGCCTTGGCCGCTGCTGGCCCTGGCGCAGCTCTGCCCCAGCACCCAGGCCTGCCAGAGCTCCCTGGCATCTCTGCCACCAGCCCTGCGGCTGCTCTCGCAGAGCCAAGCGCCAGCCGTCCCCGCGCAGCCTCTGCCTACGCGCACAGTACCTGTCTGCTGCACCCCGAGCTCTCCCAGTCCATATCCTCTACTTCAGAGTTATCCATATTTTTCACTGTCCTGAGTCTGCAACGGAATGGAATTGTTTACATTTGCAGCCATGAGCACCAAGTGTCGCGCGGTGGCTTTGGGGCCTCCCCTGGGAGGCATCGCGCAGGCTGCCCTGCAGCCCCACAGCTCCCCTGCATCTCATGGGCACCACGGGTGGCCCCTGGTGCTGCGCGGCCCTGCTGCTCACCTGGCCTTGCTGCTGCGTGGCCAGCACTGGGGCCACTGTGAGGCGCAGCCCTGGGAAGCATCCGTGTTCCCGTGGCGATAACTGCCCCTCTGGGATGTTCCCGTGCTGCGTGGGGGGAGGAGGGCAGCGGCAGGGGCCAGGGGGACCGCTGTGAGGAAGGGTCTGCGTGTGCTGGACTCCCCCTGGCACTGCTGAGCCTGGCGGCAGAGAGCAGTGCGTGGCCTTGGGCTTGCTGGGTGCCAAGGAGGGCTCCTCACGCAGCCCCATGGCGCTGCTGGTGGCTGCCTGCCCAGAGGCCGGGCTGCACTTGGGGCTCTGCTTACACCCCTGCAAGCAGCCTTGAACGCCTTGATTTTTCTTCCCTGCTCCCTTTCTGCCCTTACAGCCCGATGGAGTCAAGAAAGTTTTGGTTTTTTGTGATCGAGACGTGTTCCTTGATGGTGCAATGAGCGGGAAGGGCAGTTGTGCCCTGGGGCCAGGTGTGCATGTCCTCAGCAGAGCCCTTGTGAGTTGGTGGAGGCCTGGGAGCCCCTGGTGCTGTTGGGCTCCTTCTCTTGTCCTGCCGCGCACCTTGCAGGCGCCATGTGCTGTGGCTGAGAGCAGCCTTGGTGCGGCTCCTGCACTGCTGCCCCTGCCACGGCTTCCTAGGGCTGCAGAGGGCAGAGCAGGCACAAATGTGCCCTCAGCAGCAGCAGGGACCTGCAGGTGATGCAGCTCTGCCCAGCACTGGGCTACAATGCTCACTTGCTAAGGGAAAGAATTCCCGACTTTCAGGGTAGGACATGAAAGCCGAGGGCTGGTGGCGCGGGGAATTGTCGGCAGGCATTTGGCTGCTGCCCCGGGAATGCTGGAGGGCGAGTGTGAAGCAGAGCAGTGTTCCCTGCAGGGAGGCGCGAGCAGAGGGCTGGGCAGCGAGCTCAGCCCCGTGGCTGTGAGGGCAAGTGCTGGGAGCCCCCTTGCCTGCGCGCGTGACGCCTGCAGAGCCCAGGCGTGCGCAGTGCCCCCGGCGGCAGGAAAGGCGCTGGGAAGCCCTTGCCCCACACAGGCTGCTTGCAGAGAAGCTGCGGCTCGTCTGCCTCATGACATGGGTGCAAGGGGCCTTGTGAGCAAAGTCTTTATTCTCTGATCAGGCACTACCCTCACTCAGAACCCGCCTTGCTCTGGCTTGTCCGTCAGCAGCTTTACACATGTGGGTCTCCACTCGGCCCCTCTCTGGAAAGCGGTGTTTGGAGGTGCAGGAGAGACGAGCTGCCTGGCATCATGCTGAGCCATGGAGAGGAAGAGTCTTGCCTGCTTCCTCGTTTTGTCTTAGGCACAGTCGAGGATATACGGAGAAGGTGACTTTCACAGTGCTGGAGAAGCTGCTATTGACTGCAGTAATGAACTGAAATTCTTAAAAACAGCCAGGAATACTTGTTTGTAAAAGCTGGCCCATGAAACAAGCTTCTCGTTCCCATCATCTCCTGTAACATCCTTCTAGGGATGCTGGGAAGCTCAGGCAGTTTGCTGTGGTTAAGTGCAGAGCATGTGGATCAAGAACTGGCTGGATGGCCAAGCTTCAAGAGTTGTTATCAATGGTGCTGAATCTAGTTGCAGGCCTGTGACCAGTGGTATTTCACCAGGAAGAGTGGAATTAAAGGCAAGGCGATCAGAGGATGAGATCTAAGTGCTATCATTCAAAGAGTGTTTGACATATATCTTGTTGTACCTAAGCTGTATACTCTTAACATCAAAATTGTGTTAAGCCTCTCTCTTACACTTTTGGATTTAAAAGACACTTTCTTTTGTATCCTACGGGAAGAACAAAGTCATAAGCTGCTCGCTTTTGAATGGGGAAGGCCCACAACAGGGTGCAAATGCACCAAAATGAATGGAAAATCTACAAAAAGCTCCATGTTGTGAACAAAGAACCAAGGACCATGAACTGTAAGTACGTCACCTCAGAAAGCTGATTTGCTTGCTTTCACACAGACTCTGGAGTTACCTGGAGGAAAGTGGGCCAATATCTATGTGACTTGAAGTCTACTTTTGGGGTAGTACATGCACTTGTGGCCATTTGGAAGGAAAGGAGATTGTTCTGTTCAAAAGGGAACCCCATAAATACAGTAGAGAGATAAATGGTGCTGCTTGAGGCTGTTAACACACCTCGAGAGATAGCAGTGATGTGCTATAAGGCACAGCAACCTGGACAAAGCAATGTAACCAGAGGAAATCAGAAAGAGGATGAAGCTGCAAAAAGAGGTCCCAGGCCACCACCAACAAAGAAGGGCTCTGCTGAGGACATGCACACCTGGCCCCAGGGCACAACTGCCCTTGGTGCTCGTTGTGCTACCAAGGAACACGTCTCGATCATGGAAGACAGAACTTTCTCGAGTCCATTGGGCTGTAAGGGCAGGAAGGGAGCAGAGAAGAAAGAGCAAGGAGTTCAAGGCTGCTTGCAGGGGTGGAGGCAGAGCCCCAAGTGCAGCCCAGCCTCTGGGCAGGCAGCCGCCAGCAGCGCCATGGGGCTGCGTGAGGAGCCCTCCTTGGCACCCAGCAAGCCCAAGGCCACGCACTGCTCTCTGCCGCCAGGCTCAGCAGTGCCAGGGGGAGTCCAGCACACGCAGACCCTTCCTCACGGCAGCCCCCCTGGCCCTGCCGCTGCCCTCCTCCCCCCACGCAGCAGTGGAACATCCCAGAGGGGCAGTTATCGCCACGGGAACACGGATGCTTCCCAGGGCTGCGCCTCACAGTGGCCCCAGTGCTGGCCACGCAGCAGCAAGGCCAGGTGAGCAGCAGGGCCACGCAGCACCAGGGGCCACCCGTGGTGCCCATGAGATGCAGGGGAGCTGCGGGGCTCCAGGGCAGCCTGCGCGATGCCTCCCAGGGGTGTCCACAAAGCCACCGCGCGACACTTGGTGCTCATGGCTGCAAATGTAAACAATTCCATTCCGTTCCAGACTCAGGAGAGTGAAACAAAATGGACAAATGTGAAGTTGAAGATATGGAGTGGGAGAGCTCTGTGCAGGTACTGTGCACGCAGGCAGAGGCTGCGCGGGGACGGCTGGCGCTTGGCTCTGCGAGAGCAGCCGCAGGGCTGGTGGCAGAGGTGGCAGGGAGCTCTGGCAGGCCAGGGTGCTGGGGCAGAGCTGCGCCAGGGCCAGGAGCGGCCAAGGCCTCGGGGGCTGCTGCCTGAGCCTGGCGCTTTGGCTCTGTGCACCGCCTGCCCCACGCACGCAGGGGACACGAGGCCCCGTGCACAGAGCCAGCGCTGCCACCATGACCGTCCCCACAAGCTCTCCTGCTCTCTTCCAGACTCCAAGCACCCACAGCCTGGCTGGATGCAGCCAGGATGAAGAGCCAATGGAGTGGGAGATCTCCAGCTGCGGCATTCAAGTATTGCCCCGGCTGCATGGGGAGAGCTGGAGCTCATTCTGGCCCCTTCCCACTTTCCTGCTTCCCTCTGCAGGAAGGGGGGCCCCGGGGCCAGGATCCTTGGGTTCTGGTACCTTCCGTGCAAACACCTCTCTCTCTCTTACAGGCTCCATGCACAGATGGAGGGCCTTCAGGGGACCTTCCTGAGCTGATGGAGTGGCTGAGCTACGGCAGCAGCCAGGTACAGCCCCCACAGCCCCTGGACGCGCGTGTCCTTTCTCTTCCCCACGCACCATCCCCACTAAGGTCTCCTGCTCTCTTCCAGATGAGGGGGAGCAGTGGCCTGGGCGGCTGCAGCCAGGAGGAGCCCATGGACTGGGAGAGCTCCAGCTGCAGCCCCCAGGTATGGCCCCTGCTGCCGGCTGCACGGGCAGAGCTGGGGCTGTGCCCGGCCCCTTGGCGCTGCTCCGCGCTGCCTTTGGGGAGCAGCCGCGCGGGAGCCTGGCCCAGGTGTGCGGGCGCTCTGGCGGGCCGCGGCGCCGGGGCAGAGCTGCACAGGGCGCAGGAGCGCCCAAGGCCTGGGCACCTGCTGCCTCAGCCCCTCTGCCGGCCTCTGGGCTGCGCTGGCCACGCCAAGCCTCTGCCAGGGCACCAATGACGGCAGCGCTGCTGCCAAAGAGCCCGCGCAGCCGCCAAAGAGCCTCTGCTCCACGGGAGCCCCCGAGCCGCTCCTCGGCCCTGCTCACGCCTCCTTTTCCCTTGCAGGCCAAGCTCCCCTTCACCCTGGCTGCTGCCAGGAAGCGCTGGGCACAAGGACTCCGTCCATAACGTCTTATTTGGATTTTTCTTTGGAGACTTTAATAGTAATATTTCTTATTGTTGATATTGTTGTTAGTGTTATTGATATTGTTTTTATTGTTGTTGTTGTTAGTGTTTATTATAATGTTTTTTACTGTTATTGTTTAAATATATATTCCTGTATCATTGCTTAAGTTTTATGTCATGTTTCCAAGTGAGGTCAAGCACAGAAATCATCCCCATTGCAGAGGTGTGTGTGTAGCCCTAAGATTCCAGCCCCTAGGGGCAAGGGAGGGTGTTGCAGATAGTTAGGGTCCGGCAGCCGGAAGATATCGTGCTGTACGGAAAGATAGGGCCCCTAATAGCCAATAGCGTTTAGTTTATGATGTAAGCAGACGGATGTGACGTTGTAAACCTAGCTATATAACACCTTGTCACCCATCAATAAACGCCATTTGCCGTCCACCACATTGGTGTCAGCGAGCTGATGGCCCGAGCGGCCTGGGGGTGGTCGCCGTGCCGTTCCTGAACCAGGTCACCGCGCCGTTTGAACGGCAACAAGTGGTGCCGAAACCCGGGAATCATCGCCTGGACGGGTGAACGGCGGCCGGAGCGGCTGGACCAGCCTGGCGGAGAGGACGCTATCAGAGCAACAAGGAGGATGGAAGCCCTCGTGAAGGTCATATCGCAATTACATAAATATTGGGGGATTGATTGTAAGCCAAAAGATTTTACTCTCGCTGTTGTGAGGCTTTTAAAAATTAAGGTTATAGACCAGCCGGTGGATATTCTGAAGTCCCTAAAGTGTGTCCCTAAAGTGTGGGACAAATATACTAAGGTGTTAGCCGAGGAGATGATGTCTTCGGGTTGTGGGAAAAACCTTAAGGCTTGGGGAAAAGCTGTACAAGCCTTGCGGAAAGCTATAAAAGAGCAGGAGACCTGGGTAGCGGTAAGGGACTGTTTGTTGGCCACCCCGAAAATGGGAGTCGGGGCAACCGGACAGACTTTGCACCCCCCAGATGATGGTGATTCTGCTGACCCTAAAGATCTGCAAGAGAGCGACACATCCCCTCCATCCCCGAACCCCGTCCCGCTTACAGAGGAGCAGAAACAGCCGAGATCTGTTTGGAGCGAGCTAGCCGGGGAAGCTAGGAACATTGAAAAGAAGTCAGAGCTTGGGGACGTCTGGGCCAGGCCACCACCCTATGCCCCTCAAAATGGCGCCGAGCCGCAAGGGGAAGGGCCGGGCGAGGGTGCCCCCGGCGCGAGTGAGGGGCCGAGAACCAATGGGGGTGACCGGACAGGTGAGGGAAGCCCGAGCGAGGGGCCGAGAACCAATGGGGGTGACCGGACAGGTGAGGGAAGCGCGAGTGAGGGGCCGAGAACCAATGGGGGTGACTGGACAGGTGAGGGAGGCCCGAGCGAGGGGCCGAGAACCAATGGGGGTGACCGGACAGGTGAGGGAGGCCCGAGCGAGGGGCCGAGAACCAATGGGGGTGACCGGACAGGGGAGGGAGGCCCGAGCGAGGCGCTGAGGACCAATGGGGGTGACCGGACAGGTGAGGGAGGCCCGAGCGAGGGGCCGAGAACCAATGGGGGTGACCGGACAGGTGAGGGAGGCCCGAGCGAGGGGCCGAGAACCAATGGGGGTGACCGGACAGGTGAGGGAAGCCCGAGTGAGGGGCCAAGAACCAATGGGGGTGACCGGACAGGTGAGGGAGGCCCGAGCGAGGGGCCGAGAACCAATGGGGGTGACCGGACAGGTGAGGGAGGCCCGAGCGAGGGGCCGAGAACCAATGGGGGTGACCGGACAGGTGAGGGAGGCCCGAGCGAGGGGCCGAGAACCAATGGGGGTGACCGGACAGGGGAGGGAGGCCCGAGCGAGGCGCTGAGGACCAATGGGGGTGACCGGACAGGTGAGGGAGGCCCGAGCGAGGGGCCGAGAACCAATGGGGGTGACCGGACAGGTGAGGGAGGCCCGAGCGAGGGGCCGAGAACCAATGGGGGTGACCGGACAGGTGAGGGAGGCCCGAGCGAGGCGCTGAGGACCGATCAGAGCGGCCATTTCACAAAAGGCGCCTCCGCGGGTGGAAGGCGGGGCGAGCCAAGAGGGGGGAACAGCCCGCCCGGAACGGAAGTAGGCGGGACGGAAGTAGGCGGGACGGAAGTAGGCGGGGCCAGAGCCCAGCGAGAAAGTACCGGAGCCCGGAAGTGACCGGTCAGTGGAGTTCCGGTTCCGGATCAGACACTAGTGAGGACGAGCGGCTCACAACTGATTCAAACTTAAGGAAGGAGAAAAAGAAGGTAAACAGAACTAAGAGCCAAAATATTCCCATTCGAATTAAAGAAAAACCGCGAAGGGGAGAAACCCCTCTCACGGACTGGAAGGAAATAAAGATCGCATGTGCCGACTGGGGCCCATCAGCCGCGCTAGCGTTCCTGGTCCAGGTGACAGAGAGGGGACAGAGGGTCCACTCGCCGATAAAATCTAAGGACGTACAAGCGATTGTTAAAGCAATTGCGGATAAAGGGATTAATTCTGCCATGGTCTCAACCCTCATAGATGGTATCTTCGGGGGGGACGATATGCTCCCGTTCGATATAAAATAAACTTGTAGGCTGATCTTTGATGGAGCAGGGATGATCGTTTTCAAACAAGAATGGGAAGGCAACTGTAAGAAGTATTTAGCCCAGGTAACTGGGGCAGATCATCCATGACACGGCTGCAGCCTGCAGCGATTAATGGGTGCAGATCCAACAATGATCACCCCCCAGGCGCAGGCCCATGAAGATAAGTTATGACAACAACTCGTGAGGCCAGGGAAGCCATTCGCGCAGCCTCTAGAGTTCTTGCCAAACCACCGCCATGGTCCTCAATAAATCAAAGTGAAAGTGAGAGTTTTACACAATTTGTAGATCATCTCCAAGCAGCGGTCGACTCTTCGTCCCTGCCCACGGAGGCAAAAAGCCCGGTCGTAGCGGAATGTTTGCACCAACAATGCAATTCCGCAACCAAAGAAATCCTGCGATCATTGCCAATGGGGGCAAGTATCGCAGACATGATTAAGCATGTTGCAAAGGAAGAGCATCTGACCCCAATTCAGGCGGCTGTTCACACCGCAATAGCCAACGTAATGGCATGTTCTAAATGTGGCCAGGCCGGCCACGTTGCAGTAAACTGCCCTTGGCTGGGGGACTCGCTGGCAGCGCTCCCCCCATGCCAAGATCGACCCAAAGGTCACTGTCAGGAAAGATGGCAGAGTCAAGTGGTGCCCGCTTAAGTCTATTAAACCAGACCTTCAAAATAAAACTAATGAAAATTGTGAGTTTCTGTTCACAGGACCGGATCATCGGACGCCCCGGTGACAGGCGTCCCGCCCGAGCCTGTGAGTTCCACGCCGACCGAATCCAGAAAACAACAAAACAGCCTCCGCAAGAGGGGGCCGCGATGCCTTTGCGTGATCTAAATTTTGCAGCTTGTCACTATAGGACAAATAGAGTCACATCAGCCCTTTAAATGGGTACTTGAACAGATGGAACAATCTCGAGTAATTAGTACAAAAGTAACTACAGGGTCACCAGTTTTCAGTGCCACGCCTTGCCAACTAGCACCCATTGAACCCTGTTCCAAACGCAGCTGGTACGAAAATTTGTTCACCGGTTCGTCGTGGTTAACCACCCTGATATCCACCTTGATAGGGCCGATCACAATGATCATGATGACACTGATCTTTGGACCCTGTATATTGAATAAGCTCATGCCGTTTGTCAAGAGTCGGCTAGAGAAGGTTAACATCGTGTTAGTGGAACACCGACAACTGCTTTAAGAATATATCCACTCAGTGTTATCCCCAAGTTATCCCAAGGTACACCCTATTCCTACACCCCGGTATTACCTGTCATCCCCTACCTTCTACACTTTGCGCCTTATGTTTTTATGTCAAGTTTATGATACATAATTTTAAGATTGTTATAAACTATAAGAATAGAATAATATAATAATAAGAATAAGTAAGAGTAATATAATAATAAGAGTAAGTGATAAGGTAATAATGACAGTAAGTAAGAGTAAGATAATAAGTGATCACAATAAGATAATAACAAGATAGTAATAAGAATAAGATAATAATGAGAATAAGTAATTAGAATAAGATAAGAATATGTAAGAATAAGATAGTCATATTTTAGCTAGTTTTGTTATGCATAGGGAGGGGGGAAATGTTGCTACTACACTGTTACAGATAGTTAGGGTCCGGCGCCCGGAAGATATCGCGCTGTACGGAAAGGTAGAGCCCCTAATAGCCGATAGTGTTAGTTTATGATGTAAGCAGACAGATGTGACGTTGTAAACCTTAGCTATGTAACACCTTGCTACCCATCAATAAACACCATTTGCCGTCTACCACACTGGTGTCAGCGAGCTGATGGCCCGAGCGGCCTGGGGGTGGTCGCCGTGCCGTTCCTGAACCAGGTCGCCACGCCGCTTGAGCGGCAACACCTTAGTCCAAGTCCTCCTTATGTACAGTCAAGCGTGCTTCAGAAATGGGAGAGGCACATCACCCCAAGGTCTCTGCGCTAGTCGCTGCACCCTTAACACCTTCTATCACTCCCTCTCCAGAAACCCTTCACACCCCTAGAGGATATGAAGAGAAAACGGGCTAAGGGTGACCTCAGGCTGCCAAATCACAGGCTGACCAGATACAGGGACTTCTTCACTAACTTGATGTTATGATGTTATGATGAAGCAGTCCTGTCCCACATGCTGATCACTGAGGGATGCCACTAACAGCCAGCTGCCGCTTGGCAGCACTGTACTGCTGATCACTGTTCTCAGTGAGCCTGATGCTCCATCCACCTCCCTTATGGTCCACTGATCCTCTGCAGATCAGTCCGCAATTTGACTAGAAGGAGACTATGAGAAACCTTTTCAATGCCCTTGCTAAAGTGAGAGTTTACAGAATCCCCTGCTTTGTCCTTTTGCACACAGGCTTTCCTCTTGAGGCAGGAGGCAACCAGGTTGATCTGGGAAGGGCTAACTTTACTCTTGTGTCAGGTTGGTAGGTGGTTTCACCAGGAAAATCTCCGGGCTCCTGTCCCAGTGCGGCTCAGCTACAAAAATTATTATTAGTTTGTCCTTAAACTCTCTTGAAATTCCCTTTGCTGCTGCTTGTCCTTGTTGTCTCTTGTCCTTTCCTGACCTTGGCCCCAATCAGACTTTCACCGAGGACAGTGACACCTTCACCTCTAAACGCAGCCTTGCTGGGGTCTCCAGGCACCGCGCAGGCAGGCCTGCTGCATGGTAGGAGAGGGGTCTGCAGACAGTGGGGCTGCCTTGGGGACCCTCAGCAACAGGCAGCAGAGCAGGGGCACATTGCAGGCACCTGGCGGTGACAAGAAGGCAGGAGCGTCCCTCCTCCCTGGGGGCAGACGCCTTCTGAGGGCAACGGCACGCTGGAGATGTGGGGGACCCTGGACCCTTCCACAAGGCTTCACACACGGTCTGTTTTTCTCCTGCTTTGGAGGTTTTCCCCACAGATTAATTTTTACTGGTATTCTTACACTTTGCCACTTCTTCCCACGTTTTTCCCACATTTTCCTCTACTTTGATAGTTTTCCCATGATTTGACTTTTTTTCCTTCTCTTTCACAAACATTCCCTCCCATGTTTG
The DNA here is from genome assembly GCF_059628265.1 of Tinamus guttatus. Lineage (NCBI taxonomy): Eukaryota > Metazoa > Chordata > Aves > Tinamiformes > Tinamidae > Tinamus > Tinamus guttatus. The sequence goes on along the minus strand of NW_028289063.1, from coordinate 94,947 downwards.
TGACCATTTTCCCACACTTGTGAAGATTTTCCTACCCTTTTGTCTTTTCCCCAACCTCTCCTTCTATTCCCATGCTTTCTCAATATTACCGAGCTCTGTGTTCTTTTTGCACTTTCCTTTTTTTCCCATCACTTCACTCTTTTTCCACTTTTGTAACCATTCCTGCACTTTTGACCATATTCCTACACTATCGTTCCTTGCCCATGTTTTTCCCTATTTTCCAAGATCTGGGCACTTCTCCAATGCTTTTGCACTTTTTCCCACCATTTCAATCTTTTTCCAATGCTTATATTTGCCTATATTATTTTCCAACTCTTGCGCTCATTTGCTGCACTTTTCCCTATGCTTCTAGTAATTTTCCCATGCCTTCCCTTCTTCCCCTTCCTTTAAGTGTTCTCCTACACTTGCCGTATCCTTGCCACTTATTTCCACTTGTACAACCTCGTTAAAAACCCTGTATATCTCAATAAAACCTATAACCATTTCTTACATATTAAGATGATAGCTAATGTCTCTTAGCTAGGCATGCACCTAGATGGGGAAAAGAACAATTTCTTTACATATTGATTGCAATTAATAAATGGTATTAACTCCCTTCTCCACTCTTACCACTCAATGCTGCACCCACAGGGCAGGAATTTTGGGGGTGGTAAATGCATGTAGGCAGAAAGAAGCCCATGTCAGGAACCTAAGCACAAGAGCCCCAAGTGTTTTGTCTTTTCATGGTGACCGGTTGGGGGTTGGCGTCACATGAAGCTGATGGGGTGTAAAACGCGGCTGTTCCCAGGTGCTGACCTGATGGTCGAGCAGGGGGCCACGCTGGTGAGGAGAGCCTCAAAGTGGGAGCAACTCGGGGAGGAGGAGGACTCCAAAAAGAGTGAGGAAGTGATGGCCTGGGATGGCAAGGAATAGCCACGGGGTGATGTGGGAAAGAGAAGCTCAGGGAGGGAGCAGTGGGATGCAGGGAGCTCTGCCTTGGGATGAACCAAGAGGCAATCGAGAGCACAGGGGCGAGGACGGGGGTGGCCTCATGGTGGGTGTATTCTATGGAGCGCCTGACGAGGGGCAGCCTCTGCAAGGCCCGGGGAGCACAGAGCTGTGGAGAGGACAACTCGTCCTGCGCCCCAGGGACCTGCTCAGGAGTGGGGAGAGGAGGAACTGACGCGGTGCCTGGTGTCCCCATGGCAACTCCCAGGGCTTTGTGATGGGGGTGGCATCACACCCACAGGCCACTGTGATGGGGCAGTCCCCAAGGTGACCGTGTCCCTGCTAGGGTCTTCACTCTGAGGATTGCGGCGCAACCAGCAGGGAGCAACTCCCCTTGGTGCCCGTGCAAGAGGTCCTCAGAGAGGTTCCTAGAGATGGAGAAGGAGCAGCAGGTGAACGCCTGCACCTCATCCATGGAAGGGAACTCCAGTGCGCAAGAGTGCACGAGTGAGGTGAGTGTTGGGGCTGGAGGGAGAGGCAGGAGGCAGGGACAGGACCCGCATGGAGAGCACAGGGGTGGTGGGGAAGGAGCCCTGGGTCAAGATAGCCGGGCAGGAGCTCCTCCAGCGAGGGGACGTGCATTCCTGGGCACGGAAAAAGCAGCCTGACCTGCACTCTCCCCCTGTACTTGATGCTGGTGATGTTGCACCTCAAACACTGTGTTCAATTCTGGGCCCATCACTAGAAAAACTAAAAATAAAAGCCATGGAGGCACTGGAGTGTGCCCAGAGAGGGGCACCAAAGCTGGTGAAGGCTATGGAGCATGGACCCTATGAGGAGTGGCTGAGGGAGCTGGGGTTATCTAGGAGCCTCAAGGGAGACATTATTGCTCTGCGCAAGAACCTGAGAGGTGGTTGTAGTGAGGCAGGGTTGATCTATTCCCAGAAATAGCTATCTATAAGACAAGAGGGAATGGCTTCAGGTTGCACCAGGAGAGGCTCAGGTTAAATATTAGGAAAACTTTCCAGGTGGAAAGAGTGCTGAAGCATTGGAAGAGGCTGCCCAGGGAAGTGGTAGAATCGCTGTCCCTGGCAGCCTTCAAGAAATGCGCAGATACGGCACTTTAGAGCGATGGTTTAGCAGACATGGGGTTGAGGGGTTTACAGTCGGACTGAATGGTTTTGGAGAACTTTCCCAACATAGTGATTCTATGATTCTTTGATCTGGACGCTCCAAGGCCCGCATGAACCCCATGAGCTCTGTACTGAGGGCAGAGAGCAGGTCCAGGTCACGCACAGCCGCATTGTGCTAAGCCAGGAGGTTCCCTCCGACACGAGGCTGGGGTTTCCTGTGCTTTAGAGCTGCTCGTACCAACACAAGTGTCCCCATCACGGGCCTCCTTCTCCCCACAGGTGGGCCAGCAGGAGCTGCCCGCAGCAGTGCAGCGCAGCGGGAGCCTGGCTTCGTCCCACCAAAGGGACCGGCTGTCACCGCTGCCCGGCCCTCAGGGCTCACACACCTCTGAACACGGCATCGCACAGGTACAGAGCTGAGCGGCGGTGGAGGCCGAGCCTCTGCCTGACTCCCCATGGGGCCGAGAAGCAGGCGGGACGTGCTGGGAGACACCAGGAGGTCTCTGTGCCCGGCAGGCTGAGCGCTGCTCTGCACGGCAGCCTGCACGCACCCGCCTCGGGCTCTCCGAGGAGCTGCCTTTGCCCAAGGTTTGCCCATAGGCACGAGCCCTCTCCCCAGGCAGCCTTTGGGAGCAGGGCAGCAGCCACCTGCATGCCAGAGCCATCGTCAAGGGGGTCAGAGGCTGCCGGAGGTTTCCCGTTGGGAAGGATGGAGGGAGGGACCAAGGACGGCAGTAAGGACTGCCTTTGTGGTGGCCTTCATTGCAGGTTGTGGAGGAGAAGGCCAGCGATGTCCCCTCCACGGTGCAAGAGCCGCAGCCCTCCACCAGCCTTGGAAGGCCTCAGGAAACGCCATCGCCCTCTCACGGGAGCCAGCACAGCCTGATGCCAATAGAGCTAGGATGGAGCTCGCTGTACCTGTGCCCCCACACGCACTGGCACGCGTCATCCATCAAGACGCCCAGGCAAGATCATGGCAGCTCCAGAGCATAGAGTGGCGCCCCAGCACATCATCTTCTGCACCTCAGACAGGGCCTGATCCCTACAGTCATCGGGGACAATTCCAGTGCAGCATTCCTAGCTGGCCGAGCTGGCCTAGCGGACTAAGCTGCCCAACTGGGCCAGTGAGAGTACGGACATCACGGACACGGCAGCAGCCCTTGGAGATCACGTGCTACCTCCAAGGAAGGCCAGTGCACGTGCATGAAGACAACACTGCGCGCTACCTGGCTGTGCTCAGCATCAAAACAGAGCCACTGGAGGAGCTCGAGAGGAGCTGCCTGCAGCGCACTGGACAGAGCTTGGCCCAGCTCCGAGAAGGAGCTTTTCCAATGAGGGAGCAGAACCTGAGAGAGAGGCAGGACGAGCAGGAGGAGGGCCGTGGCAACCGTTTCTCCCTGACGCTGGCAGGATCACTCAATGCCAAACCCAAGGAGGTGAGTGCCAGGGAGTGCTGGGCCACGGGGGAGCCCTCCCAGTGCTGTGGCCAGCAGCTGTGCCGCGTCGTGCAGGACAGCTGGCTTGTCAAAGCACTGGCGGAGCCCCACGAGGCCTTTCCTCCCTTCACAAACCTCCCTCTCTCCTTCTAGCTCCTCGCCAGAAACTCCTTCTATGACCTCTGGAGACCAGAGATCACGCGAGTGGAGCTCCTCAAAGGCGAAAGCTGCAAGTGGGAGGTCCTGGAGCGGCTCTATGCTCATGCCCCAACGCGGGAGGCGACGAGAGGCAAGAGAGGCCTGGGAGCCCTGCAGGAGGAGACAGCAGAGGACACTGATGATGAGGAGGAGGATGGGGAAGAGCTTGTGCAAGGGGAGGAGGTGGAGGAAATTAACTCCTTGCCCTGGGTCAGAGCCAGCCTCTGCAGCCCGGCTGTGGACAAGGACACGGAGCACGAGAAGGTGTCCTGCTCGCGCCATGTCAGCACCACAGAGGCTGTGAGCAAGGCACCTGGCCATGTGGAGAGCCCCTCTCTGGAGCCAGCAGTGCCCAGAGGCAGCGAGACAGGAGCACCTGCTTTGGCCAGCAGCTTTCTGCACACAGAGGACAGCGTGTCTGTCCCACCAGCAGCAAGTGCAGGAGCAGAACCAGAGGCCTTCCCTGCATCCAGCGACTGCATCCAGCATGCAGGGGAAAATGCTCCTTCACCCCCCTCAGTTCCTGTAGAAACTGCACCAGAGGCCTCTCCCTTGGCTGAAAACCCTTGGGATGAGATGAGCAGCAGCCCGTCTCCCAAGGAAACCCTCCTGCAGGAAACAACAGCAGCAGCTTCTCCCCCTGCTGCAGGCCCTGCTCCCCAGGTGAGCAAGCAGCACCTCCGCTGTCCCCACCATCCCCGGGAGCTGCCGTGGGAGCTGTGTGGGGGGTGCCCAGAGTTGCCCCATCTCGTTGGAGCCCCTCTGCCCATGGCATCCCCCTGTCACCCCCAGGCATTTGCCCTCTGCCATGTCTCCATGGGGAGATGCCGGCTCCTCTCCGTTTCCCAGTGCCAAAGGCGCAAGGATGAAGTCTGCTCCACCCCACGTCACATTCAGCCCTGGGGTCTGGATGCCGAGCAAGAAGGGAAGGGGCAGCCCCAGCAGCAGCCCCCTCCACACCAGGGCACGAGCCCCCTTGTGCCACACATGCCCCCAGCTGCCTCCATTCCCCCTGCCCAGCCCTGCTGCTACAGCCCCACAACCAGCCTTGTCCCATTGCCGTGCCAGCCGCAGGTCCCTTCCCTTGGGACGAGCAGCCATTGGCAGCCTCCTCTGATCCAAACCCTTTGCCATTGTGCAGCCTGGGGCACTGGGACCCTCAGCAGGGCCAGCTGATGGCTGACGGGTGCGTGTTCTTGCTCTGCCCATGCAGGTGGCCTTGGAGCCCCAAGAGGAGGAGGAGAAGCCCTCCTCCTGCAGCCCCACACCCGACGTTGAGCCAGGTACGTACCCGAGTGGAGAGCCCTGCTGGGGACAGTGGCCTGTCCTGGCACAGGGGGTGGCACCGAGGCGGCAGCAGGAAACGCTCGGGAGTTACTGTGCCGAGGACAGAACCCCTTGGGAAGCCCTTGGCGGCAGGGACAGGCAAGTGCAGCCCTGCGCCCTGCAGCCCATTGCCCACAGCTCTGCTTCCCACCGCAGGCATCGCTGCCCTCCCGGACGTTGCAGCTCCCCGGCGATGGCGCTCGCGGCTCAGGACGGCGCTTCGGGCTCTGCGCAGAGCGTTCTGCTGCCGCTGCATCGTGGGGCAGCAAGAGGAGCAGTGAGCGGACGCACGTGCCAGACAGGTCCCCTGAGATGGGGGCTGGAGCAGAGCTGAGAGACAGCACCCATGTGCCCAGAGAAACCAAACTCGCCAACATCGCCAGCAGCCATCGCCTGCTTCAAATAAACCCCTTGGAAGCTTTTTCTCCCTGTGTCAAGTGGTGTCAGAAAATCTCCAGGGAGACAAGTGGGGCTGTGGGGCCATAAGGCCATGGGGTGACTCCTAACTCCGCGCTGGTCTTGGTGGTTGAGGTGGGCAGCAGACCCAGCGAAATGGGGCTCCCCATCACTGATACTGCTGGCACGCGTCTGTGCTCTCTAATGGTTCTCAGTGTGACCCCAGGGCTCTTGTAATAGCAGCAGATTAGGTGAAATACCCCCTGGGGAGTGTTCCTCAGAGGCAGAAATTTTCAGTATTCCTACTGGGAATCTTGAGAAAAAAAGATTCATAGTCACCTTTTGCAGAGTGAGGACAGCTCATCTGCCTGCTAGCCTTGATTTCAGCATCATGTGCCTACATCTCTTTGATCTGCATTATGATCACCCTAAACAAGTTCCCCTAAAAAGAACCCAGCCCTTCCTAAGAGCAGACCAGTCCAGTTTCAAAACCTCTGATCTTCAACTTCTCTCCCTTTCTCAGGGCACTTGAGGGAGCTCTCCAAGCTCCACTTCTAGCCAAGAACATGCAGGGCTCTTTTTAGCTACCCATAGGCACTTTCCAAACAGTTCTTTCATACTCTCAACTCTCAGTCTTTGTAACAGGTGACAGGAAAACATTGGAATTAAAATTAGCACTTGGAGAGGCCCTGGGGTTTCTGAGGGAGCTGCCTGGGCCTGGCAGCTCTCACAGAAACCTCGGGAGACCAGAGCACATCAGAGCTGCAGAGGGAGGCTGAGCAGAGAGGATGAGGGCACCTACAATGGCACCAGCTGTCCAGGACTCCATGACCGCATCCCACAGCAGTTCTTCTCAGTTCCACCTGAGAGATTACCTCTTCTACTTCACGTACTCCAAGATACATATCTGTATGTATTGCACAGACCACTTGGGATATCTGGATGCAGATCCTGGCAAGAGCTGAGGAAGCTTCAGGCCTGAACCTCAGCATCCATCAGGCAGCAGGCTCCAAGCTCCCTTTTGTTGGGGGGACATTCCTTCTGTCTCCTGCTAAAGCATTTGTACCTGTTCTCCAAAGAGAACATGCTTGGATAGAAAGTCACAGACCTCTAATGTCTTTCAGTCCTACCTAGACCATAAAAGCAGGTGGACCCTTGATGGAGAGAGACCCGGTTCAGACCCTGTAGGAAAATCTCACAAGATCCCTTCTGTTGGACAGGGAGGGAAATTACTACAGACAAAGAGCCTGGCAATCACAGATTATTAATGGTGCTGCTCTCGTTACACCATGCTTGCTCAGGCACTGGGATCATTTAGCAGCCTAAAAGGTCTTCCTGGACTCCCTGATCCAATGGTAGCTGGCCACAAGTCTCTACTCCTTGTCCGCGTTTGCCAGAGAAGATCATGCTCCCAGCAGCACAAATTCCTGGTGCTAAGTGCTCCATCTCCCTCCTCTTGATTAAGGAGCTGCCTTTCTCCAGGGCTGCAGAGCTCCGCAGGTGTCAGCCCCTCCACGGGGCACCCTCAGCAAACCCTCTCGTCCCCGCCGCTGCTGCTGGCCCCTCACTGCTCTGGCAGCAGCGACCTCAGCGCCAGCACCCGCCGTGAGCCTCCTGCTGGCCCAGCAGCTCCTCGGGCAGGGGGACCTCGCTCGCGCACAGCCCAGCGTGGGCTGCTGCCGCCGCGGGCTGCAGGGACACCAGGTTCCCAGGCAGAGCCGCCCCGGCCAGGAAGGGGCTGCTGACGTCACAACCAGCTGCGCGGCCTGGCCTATCAGGGGCTGCGGCAGCAGTGACGTCACCAGCCGACGCCCACGCGTCAGCACAGAGCCAGCCCTGCAGAGAGCAGGGCCCTCCCGGCAGCGTCCCCGCAATGGCCTCCGTGTCCCTGCCCGCTGCTGAGACACCCCTGGCCTCACAGGCAGCGCCTGCTGCTGCCCCGGCAGCTCCGCGCACACAAGGGACCTCCCCGCGTGTCTGCACCAGACCCCGCTGCCGGCCACGCTGCTGCTGGGACAGGAGCGGCCTCAGAGCCCGTCCCCGGACATGGGCCAGCGCTGGCCTCGCAGCTGCTCTGCCAGCAGGGACCTCCCAAGGAACTGCCCAGCCAGGCGCCTCTTGCTGGGCTGCCCGGGACTCAGCAAAGAGCAGAGCTCACGGTCACCCTCACAGACATGGATGGACCTGCTAATGCCTGGTGCTGTCCAGTCAGGAGCACAGACAATGTGACCCCCCTCCCAAGCAGGAGCAGTGCCATGTGCCTGCTGCTGGCCTCCCAGGTGCTTACAAACACTGACTTGATCAGCATCTGACTAGATGATCTCCAAACGTCCCTTGCAACCAGAGGAAGGTGCCTTCTCTCAATCCCCCTTGAAGCTGCTTATGAGCCAGCAACGTCCCCTTGCTGCCAAGAAGGCCAGTGGTCTCTGGTGTGCAGTATGAAGACTGTTACCAGGAGGACAAGGGAGGTCATCCTGCCTCTCTACTAAGTCCTGGGAAGGCCACCCCTTGAGTCGTGTGTCCAGCGCTGGGCTCTGCAGTACAAGAGGGACATGAAGCTACTGGAGAAAGCCCAGTATATTTCTAACTATGTCTAAAGTTGATCAGGGAGCTGGAGCATCTCTCCTATGAGAAGAAGGTGAGAGAACTGGGCCTGTTTTAGCCTGAAGAAGAGAAGGCTGAGAGGGGATCTTATCAGGGTGTGCAAATATCTGAAGGGAGGATGCTAAGAGCAGAAGAGGATGGCCCAGACTCTTTTCAGTGGTGACTAGTGATGGCACAAGAGGCAACAGACACAAATAGAAGCACAAGAAGTTCTGCCTGAATTTGAGGAAAAGCATCTTGACTGTGAAGGTGACAGAGCACTGGCATGGATTGCCCAGAAAGGTTGTGGAGTCACCTTCTCTGCAGATATTACAGACCTGCCTGGACGGGATCCTGTGCAACGTGCTGTAGGTGACACTGCTTGATCAAGGGGTTTGAACTAGATCATCTGCAAAGCTCCTTCCAACCTCAACCATTCTGTGATTCTATAAATGGTCCACTGCAATAGATCAGCTCTTTGAGTTATAGGGATCTGCCTGTCCCTCAGCTTTATTGTGAGTGCTGCTCTAGTAGGACAGAAGGCATCCAGGGTCATTAGAGATGACCAAGGAAATTCCTGACCTGGCCTCCCACTGAAGCTCTATCTCCACTGATTCCATTAGGACTTTAGGCCAGGAGCTTGCAAGCAGACCATGTGCATGCTTAGCCTGGTAAGGGGGAATCCCACCTGCCATGTATTTGTGGAGTTCATGAGTTAGCTGCATCCTTCTCCAAACCTGGCGCGTCTGAACAGACACGTGGAGCCCCAATAAGCCATCTGAATAAATCATCTGAATCATATTGCACCGTGTATCAACAAGCTCCCTTCTTATCCCTGTCTGGGTGTCCTGCCTGGTTAAGAGATGTGAATCAGGACTTCCCATGGGACATTTCTAACTTTGGTAGATAATCATTATCTGATGAAATAAACTGCAATTTTGGAATGTGTATCCCTGTACTCTTTAGAGAAGGAAAACAGGTTACACTACTTGATGGAACATATCCCAGAGGGAGGAATCCCAAGGGACAGAGTAATTCATGAATTGAGCTGGGCCGCAGCTCGTGGCAGCCTGTCAGCACTGCCCAGAGACAGCCGAGTGCAGGAGCAGCTCCTGTGCCAAGAGCAGCAGGGCTGCGGGCACTGCCTGCTGCTGCGGACAGGGGAGGAGAGAAGGCAGCGAGAGGGGAACAGCAGTGTGGAGCGGGAGGACAGAGGAGACCTCCACAGCTCTTGACACGGTGAGTTTTTGCTTACAGGACAATGCTACGGAGCTTGTTGAAGGGGCATAAGAACCCATCACACCCCATGGCTGGCAGCATTTTTCTCTTCTTTCTTCTGGCTTTTGCAGTGCAGAGGAAGAGGAGCTGCTTCAGAGCAGGGATTCTCTAACATACCACCTATGAGCAGGGCATCCTGCTGCCTTCCCCAACAGAAACAGCAGTGATGTGAAGCCGGGTTGTGCAGACAGGGTGAGAGGTCTGCACTTCAGAGCAGGGTCCCTGCACCCAAAGGTGCTGTGTGCCCGCAGCAGTGACTGTGTCGCCTGTGAAGGTCAGCGCTCACCCTGCCCAGGGAGCTCCCTACAGCACTGAGGGGAGAAGTTCTGGGTGGGAGGATTATCCTCTACCAGGACAGGCTCCTTCTCCTGCTGGGAGGGTGCTGCGGGGGTCAGATCTGCTCACAGGTCTAGCTGTGAGCACATTTCAGAGGGCACTTTGCAAAAGGAAAGGCAAGGCAGGCATTGAGATGGTGCTTAGAATTTCCTTCCACTTGGTAAGAGGAAAATGGAAACAAAACTGGCAGATTTGAACAAGCGACTGAGACTCATTAAGAGATTCAAGGAGCAGCCAAAGAGTCTGCCAGGGACATCTGAATGTCCCCTCACTCATCCCTTAGTGCATAGACAGCACCAGCTTCTCCTCGGCTGCTGCATCAGGGTCTATCTGAGCTGCTCCTTAGCACCTGCAGACATGGGGGTGCCCCTGGTCAGTCCCCTGATACTGGGAGGTTTCTGCAGGGGGAACTGGGCTCACTTGTGAGTGTCGTTGTCCTTCATCTGAGTGAGGTGCAAGTACACGACAGTGAGGGGCAAGGCTCAGTGATGAAGCAGGTCCCACGACAAAGTCCTAACAAGGTTTTTCTTTTTTTTCCTTTTGGGATGCACAAGGGTTTATGCTGAGAACGATTGAAGCACCAAAAATTTCTGCTCTATCAAATAATGTTCCCACAGTGAGTAGGCACCTTTGTGTGTTTGTGTGTGCACCATCATATACATTATTTATATGCATGCTTATGTATCAACAGAATCCTCCACTTATCCTTTTGCAGAGAAGATTTGAATTCTAAATGTTGAAGAGCCCTGCCATAGAAGGGGTGGACATCGTCTCCTGCAGGTTCTGTGCATCAAAGCTACTCCTTCTCTCTGCAGTGCCTGGAATAAGGGTGCAGGGTGCAGGGTTAAAGGCGGCATGAGGACAGGGTCTATCTCTAGACATCTTGACGTGTAGAAAGGGTAAGGTCTATCCTTGTTTCCTTTTGATTGTTGTTCTCCCTTGTTGGAGTGAGATCTGGTGTGGTAGACTCAGATACAAATATCTCTGTTGAGGAGGGCAAGAGTGATGGGGGTTAATCCCTCACAGAGCTCTTCTCCCTCAGACACAACTGGTGTGAGGGCTGTATTCAGCTCTCATGCTGGTGAATGGAGAATATTCCCACTTGGTCTCTGGACTAAGTCCATTCCAAGCAAGGCAATATGCCATTCCAAGGCATCTCCACAAATACCACTCAAAGACTAGTGCATCTATTTCCACCTGCAGCAAAGCAGAAACAACTCCTCCGGAGCTATGGGCAGGAGTCCCTGCTGAACTTGGCACACTCAGCCAGTTCAAAGTGGAGCACCAGAAAGGGAGCTGAAATAAGGGAGAGAGGAAATGTGGGGAGTTCCTTGAGAAACTGAAATGGTTTGGCTCAGAAAAGCCTGCCTTAACTTTTGGCTTTCTTTCCTTCCTTGGATTGGGCTCCTGGGCCCCGAAGGAACTAATGTCCAACAGCAGCTCCATCAACGAGTTCCTCCTCCTGGCGTTTGCAGACACACAGGAGCTGCAGCTCTTGCACTTCTCGCTCTTCCTGGCCATCTACCTGGCTGCCCTCCTGGCCAATGGCCTCATCATCACAGCTGTAGCCTGCGACCACCGCCTCCACACCCCCATGTACTTCTTCCTCCTCAACCTCTCCCTCCTCGACCTTGGCTCCATCTCCACCACTGTTCCCAAAGCCATGCACAATTCCCTGTGGAACACCAGGGCCATTTCCTATTCGAAATGTGCTGCCCAGATATTTTTCATGGTCTTCTTGTTTTCAGCAGAGTTTTTTCTCCTCACAGTTATGGCCTACGACCGCTATGTTGCCATCTGCAGACCCCTGCACTATGGGACCCTCCTGGACAGCAGAGCTTGTGTCAAAATGGCAGCAGCTGCCTGGGCCAGTGGTTTTCTCTATGCTCTCCTGCACACTGGGAACACATTTTCCCTACCCCTCTGCCAAGGCAATGTGGTGGAGCAGTTCTTCTGTGAGATCCCCGAGATCCTCAAGCTCTCCTGCTCACACTCCTACCTCAGGGAAGTTGGGCTTCTTGGGGTTAGTGCCTGTTTAATCCTTGGGTGTTTCATTTTCATTGTGGTGTCCTACGTGCAGATCTTCAGAGCTGTGCTGAGGATCCCCTCAGAGCAGGGCCGGCACAAAGCCCTTTCCATGTGCCTCCCGCACCTGGCTGTGGTCTCCTCGTTTGTCATTACTATATTGTTTGCCTACCTGAAGCCCCCCTCAATCTCCTCCCCTCTTTTAGATATGGTTGTGTCCATTCTGTACTCCGTGGTGCCTCCAGCCCTGAATCCCCTCATCTACAGCATGAGGAACAAGGAGCTCAAGGAGGCACTGAGGAAACTCATCCAGTGGGTACAAGGTCAATGATAACAACTGTTTCATTCACTCACCAGGATATCTGGCATCAAGGCTGTATTTTATCCATTTCTTTCTTTTTTACATCTCTTTTACATCCATTTTAAACTAATAAATACTAAAATAAAGATACCTAGTTTTTGTCATGTCTGCACAGGAATCTCTCATTTAGCACTTAAACACAGACCATGATAAAGCAGGAAGCCAGGCTTCCCCCTTCACTAGCAGAGAGGGGGGATTCTCTGAGCCGCTTCTTTGAGCTCCCTTGGATGTGCCCAGTGCAGGGAGGAGAGTTTCCCTCTGCAGCGTCTTTTCCAGCACTGACACTAAGGGACCTCTGGGGTACAGAGTCACGGTGGGACAAGGGCAGGTGGGCTGAGACCAGGGGTCGAGTGTTGTTTAGGAGATCTCAGCTCTCATGGGTATGGTTAGAGTGTGATCTCAAATCTCTCTAATATGACAGAAATGGCAACCAAGTGTCACCACAGGTTTCCATGGTTCCATGCAAAGCTCCAACACACAAAACTAAACATGACTGAATTGAAGGAAAGTCTCTAGGCAGCCTTCCCATGGCAGTTCATCTTTCCTGAAGACACATTCCAGGAGGGTAGAAGGACTTTCTCTATTTAGAGTTGCCTCATTTCCGTGCTCTCCTTCCATGCTTTATTCTGCAGATATGGCCCAGGAACTCTCCTAACCTGGTAGAGATAGACTTGTTTTTCCTCGTACCCTGGAAGAACAAGCAGGACCAGTCCTTGGGCTCCCTTAAGCCACAGCTGGATTCCAGAATAACATTTCCAAAATAAAAGGGGATCTGCCCTATGATGGTCCTGAATCTGGCCTCTCTTTAGAAACTGGAATCAAAAAATATGCCCAAGGGTGTGCAACCACAAATGGGCCTGCTCTTCTGCTTGTGAACTCCATGAGATCCAGGGGATGACCTCAGCATTCCAGGGTGATCTGTTAGCCTCAATCTAGGGTTCATCTCTCAGTGACCACTGCAGACAGGCAATGGTCTCTGCATTGCCTGTGCCAGGCTGCCCCACACGTGACTGTGCTGATGAGAGAACCCCCAGGGGATCTCCAGGCACAGGGTTTGCCTGGGAGTGGGCACTGAGTGCAGCTTTAATGAAACGGGGATGACTCACAGTGCAGGGACCAGAAGGTAGAGCACTAAACCCTGGTGCACATGGGGAAAGGAGGGCTCTGCAATCCCCAGGGAGGCACTGGGGACCCAGGAGGCCCAGGGAAGGGGCAGTGGAGGGCGATTCCTGCACCCGCAGTGAAACACCACAGCCTGGAGCTAGAGGCCACCCAAAGACATCTCCTGCCATTGCAATATTGTGGGGGCACTCTGAGTACCGTCAGACCTCAGCCACCAGTATCAGTGGCCACAAGGGCACACTGATGGCTCATGCCAACCACGATTCCCAGGTCCCTTTTTGTGGAGCTGCTCTCCAACAGGTCAACCCCCGTCCTGTCCTGGTGCATGGGGTTACTCCTCCCTAGCTGCAAGACCCATGTTGAACTTCATGATGCTCCTCTACCCTCAACTCTCCAGGCTGCCCAGATCACTCTCAAAGCCTGCACAGACCTCTGGGCTATCATCCATTCCTCCCATTTTCCTATCCTCAGAAAACTGAGGGTGCGCTCTGTCCCTTCAGGTCACTGATTAATAAACTGAACAGGCTTTGACTGACTCCCGATACCAATAGTTGCAGGTCTCCAACTAGGCTCTGTGCCACTGATCACAACCCTAAACCCCAAACGCAGCTGCTCAGGTGGAGGTGACCTCACAGGTGCAAACCCACCACATCCCTGCTGCTGCCTGTGGCCCGCAGGGCCCGGCTGCTGCCCAATGAGGCGCTGCGGGAGCGGTGACCTCACAGTCACCAGGCAGAGCCAGCCCTGCTGCTGCCCAATCAGCTCTGCCCGCAGCGGGGACCTCCCAAGCAGCAGCCACGCCCTCTCCCTGCAGCTGGCCTATCAGGGGCTGCGGCAGCAGCGACCTCCTCGCGCCCAGCACAGCCATTGGCTGTGAGGCCCCGCGGGGCTCCTGGCTGTGCTGGGGGCTGTGCGGGGCCGGGGCAGGGAGGGGAGCCCAGCTCGGGGCTGGGGGTGCTGGTGTGGGGGTCTTGGGGCGCTGTGTGAGCTGCTGTGTTGGGCTCAGCCAGCACTGCCCACCCCGGCGTGGGGGAGAAGAGGGGCAGCCAGTGCCAGGGAAACCTGCCCTGGATTCTCTCCTTCTGCCCCCAGCACCCACACAAGGGTTGGAGCTGCCCCACGGGAGCCTTGGGGCTCGGGGAAGCCCCAGCCCCAGGAGTCCTGGTTGCCCCATTGTCCCCTGAGCAAGGTCGGACCCTCAGGCAGGACTCTTGTGGCAGCCTCCATCCCTGAGCAGCTACTGCCACAGCCCAGGATCCACAGGGGTCTTTGCAGTGACAGTTTCTGTGTGACACCTCAGGAAGGAGCTCCTGAAGCTGGGAGCCTTGGTGGAGAGCGGCAAGATCACTGGGAACAAGAACTGAGGTCCAGGCTGTGGGTGTTGATCCAGCAGTCCCCATCTCACTAATCAGCCCCCATCTCATTTGATTCTATCAGCAGTTTGTGAGATGACCAGCTCCCGGCTCTGCAGTTGATGAAGCTGGCGGATATCCCTGCAACCTCCCTTCATGCTCGTCCTCATCTCTGCATAGTCCTGGGGACCATCTTAAAGAAGAGAAACCCCATCTCCTTGGAACCCTGCCAGAGATGTGGCTTCCCAAGTCACTGCCAAAGGAAGGACTTCTTTGGGTTGCTTATTCAGTCTGTGGCAGCTCATCAGTGATGCTGTGAGCCCAGCTCTTCATGCTGGGGGTCTTGGCCCATGCTCTCTCCTGTCTCCTGTGCATCCACCTAAGTCTCCCATTCCCACATGTCCTTTTTAAAGTGACAATTTCTAACATCCTCTTTAGGGCACTATCTGGACACATTGTGACTCCTCCTGATACTCTGTTCACTCAGAGACCCAGCTACTCGTTTGCCCTTTAGGGAGGTTAAAGCTTGCGCTGTCTTTCTGCAGTCTGTCCCATTAGCCAAGTCCTAATTTTATGTACGGATTGTATGGATTTAGCATACATTCAAAGAGTGTCATTATTTTCCATGAAACTATACACTGCTTTATTTTTTTTTATTTCCTTGTAACTAAAAGAAGATCCCCGTGTGCCTGTTGGCAGCCAGTTGTCTAAGTAAAGCAGATGAGAATTGGGGCAGGTGAGCTATAACATTGACTGCAGACTTAGGTGGACTAAGGCCAGCTTTCAACGCGAGTGATTTAAATTCCTGAGAGGCTGATGAGGAAAATGGTAAGGCTGGGTTGATGGGGAGGAAGATTGTGCATACAGTGCCTGATCTCTGGGACACTGCTTTTCCTTCATGTGCTGACTTCATTCCGAGTCACTCTGGATGGCTATGAATTGGACGGTGTGCTGTCACCTATTCTTTAGAATAATAATAGAAAACTCTACAAAGATGAAATACTTGTATATAATTGTTGTCTTCAGCGTTTAGCTACACTCCCCAAACCTCTCCAATTAGCCATGGACACTTGAAGGAAATTGCAGGGAGAGTCCTGATTTATCAGGGGTTTTGCTTTTTAATGAGCTTCTTGCCGTACATGGAGCTGAGTCCATGAATTGCAGCTATTGAAAGGAGATTGAAGAAATCTGTGAAGAAGTCAAAGTCAGAAGGAAACCCTAAAGTTTTGTAGAGCATTAATGGATCCCACTGAGGCCATTAACTACAGCAACTCACCAGGGGCTGATTAAAGCTAAAAAATATAATCATTCGTAGTAGTTAGGTAGAGGAAATACTCAGGTGGCGCTGATGCTGAATACACCCCTGATGTGTTTTATCAACACGCATTGGCCAAGCACAGGCAGAGAAACCCTGGGAAGGGAGATCCTTTCCTCCATGTCTTGCCCACATCATCTCTGGCATCAGTGTTTGGGTGAGGATGTGCGATGCTGAGTGCAGGACAAACACACGACACCTCCCAGGGTCCCCAGAAGGATAAAGGGGACAAAGAAGTCCTGATGATTCGGGGTAGGCCTCGGAGACAGACACAACAGCCATAGTCAAGAGGATAAAGACCTCCATTCTGTTGGGGCCTTGGCAGCGCCCTTGGCCATCTCTACCACAGGTCATCCTAGACCTGCTCCTGTGTCCCTGCAGACTATAGACACCCAATCTGCTTCCCCAGCAAGTTCTCACAACAGCTTCTCCTTCCCTTCCTTGATGGCTTTTCTATCCTCAGTGGCTGTTTCTTGAAACACAAAGCCATGGGTGGTGAAAGACTCGCTCTGGGTGCCCTGTAGCACCACTGCTCTACACTTCAAGTGATATTTCTTCATCCTATTGCCCAATCTGAGCTTCCCAAGCTGTATTTTGGCCCTGTTTCCTCTTTTCGTGCTGCTTCCCACTACCAAGGAAATCTCTTGGCAGCCCCACAATGTGGGGACAAATATAACCTTGTGTGTCACGACAGAGTGGAACGTGAGGAACTGAAGTGCCAGGGCCTGAAGGACAGGCCCGAGTCGGGGTTGACTTAGAGATGAATACGGCACTGCCTTTGCAGTGCACAACACTCACCTGTAGAACTGCTCATGCCAGCTTGTTAAACTGTAGATTTTTAAGCTCTCATGTGGCTCTTTTTGACCTTGAAGGAAACCCTCCCATCCGAGGCCTGGGTTCTGACCAGATCCCCATCCCACATGATAGGGAAAGTATGCCACATCAGATGTTGCCGCTCACAAACAAAATGCAAGTTATCATGATTTGCTGATTTTACTCCATAAAAGATGGACACACTTGCTGCGATTTTGGAGACCTCATGGGTGGATGCACCACGTAAGACCTCCCAGTTGCCAGGAAGGTTCTCCAAATCCTTGCCACAACAGGGACTCCCCAGTGACTGTCGACTGTATGACAGTAACATATTTTGGCAATTGGTGATGTATCTTTTAATCACTATTCTCTTTCTCATATAGTAATGGTTAGGTGCATTAGCTTTCGTACTTTGTCTGTTGCTAAACCTGAGTGTGTAATAAGCTTATTTTGTTAAATGTGTCATTCTATACTGCCTTAATATTAATAGTGAAATAAGACCATTCTTTCCCGTGGCGTCTCGTTCTTTCCGTCTCTCCATGTGCCGACTGCCCCAGAGCTGTGCTGCTGCTCTTCTTTCTCATCGTGCTCCTTAGCATGCTCCAAGCCCCCGGCCCTTATGGCCCTGAGTAGCAAGTGTGTGTTACAAGCAGAATGCAAATTATTGCCTGATGACTTTTAAAAGAAGGGAAAGATGCCTCTTCTCTTGCTGCTCTCCAAGAAAAAGCAGCCCAGCCTGAACCAGGCAATGCCTGTAACAAGACCAAGCAAGGTAGAGCAAGGTCCTTCCTTGCGCTCAGCTTCTTCTATTCCCAGTTGTCACTTTGACCATGCAGGTGGCAGGTGAAGTTGTCTGAGGTGTGAAACACAGGAATAACACCAGAGGAGAAACTGCCACTTGTGCACTTTGAGATGTGATCATGACACATGCAATGGTGCAGTGTGACAAACAGAGAAGGGGTAAAGCGAAGCAAGCTAACCATCAGGAGACATGAAAGCAGTGCGAGATGCAGTGCCATAAATGCAGCATTCCAATGTCAGCCCCTTTTTGCATCTATCAGGCGGTGCTCAGAGAGTCTCTGATGTGTGAAGGTCACTTGCCAAGGGCGAGAGGTACAAGCAGTGTAACTGGAGGGACTCGATTTCTCCAGTTCATGGAGCTCTGTCAGACGTGGGCACTGAACAGTGCAAGAGAGTCCCCTCAGAGTCCATGATTTTGTGGGTGTCCAGTTTGCTGAAGCGAGCGCTACTCAGATCCTCCTCCAGCAAGGGAAAGTCTTCCTTTCTCCATTTCTCCATGGTCTCCAGGGCCTAGGATTCCTGAGGGTCACTCTTAGCACCAAAGCCTGAGGCAAATGTCGCCTTTTTTTGTGTCCTCTCTCACCAGGGCTCTTGGCCCATTTAGCAGCAGGCCCATATTTTCCCTAGTCAGCCTTTTGTTCCTGCTGTATTGTTGTATTGTATTTTAAATAATTATTTATTATTATTTTATCAGGAAGGTAAGAATAAACATTGAGAAAGAAAGAAATGAAGAGCACATGTTTCATGCCAGGTACATGGGAATGACAAGTGACTGCACACAGGACAATTTTTGGCACTGACATTGCACCGATTGAGGAAGTTTCCTCAGTGCCTCCTTGAGCTCCTTGTTCCTCATGCTGCAGACAAGGGGGTTCAGTGCTGGAGGCACCACTGAGTACAGAATGGCCAGTACAGAGAGATCCAGAGCTGGGAAGGATATGGAGGGGGGAGAGGGGGCAATAAAGTGGCTAAGGGTGACATTTCCCTGCCCCTGTGACCGGGGGTAGTAGTCAGACCCAACCAAATGGGTATCACAACCTCTAATCCCTCTGGGGGACTGCAGATGACTGCACAGTCCAGGGCACCAGGACTGCAGAGCATTTCCAAGGGTGCTCGTTGTGTCCAGCTGTGCCTGTACATCCTGCCCCTGGTATTTGATAGATGGTGACCCAGAGGGCTCTCCGTTCTCCCTTCTTCCTGACAGTTGAGTCCTCACTGCCTCTCCTCAGACTGCAGAGTCCTCTTTTGCCTACGAATACCCAGTGCTTTACCTCTAAGAAACTCCATCTTCAAGGACCTCTTCCTTTATGAGGCTCTACTCACAGGCCACCCCAGGCATATGCTGTCCCAGGAGGATCTCTGTGCTCTCCTGACACCTCCAGCTTCCCCTCCATGAGAACAGCCATCTGACACTGTGCCTTAATACGTAGGAGAGCTGTGCATGTGTAAATCCATGACCATTCAGCGTCTCCACTATCCTTGGACTCTGATGGGTGAATTCCCAAACCAGCCCTTGGTCTCTGAAAGATCATTACATGATTCTGAGCTCTGTGTTGCTGAACCCATGGAGAATCCTGTGCAGCAGGCCCTTGAGGGATGCAAGTCCTTGGGCCTATTCTTGACACCAGCTTTGGAGGAAAAGCCCAGCTTTCACGCACTGCACTGATAGAAATTACTTTATTACAGAGACACTGTTAGGGAACCAGTCCTTGTCCAGCATTCAACGCAATTTAGAGTATCAGGTGAGACAGAGAGACACTGTAAAAAGGGGAATGAATACAAGTAGTTGTATATTAACCCGATAACAATTATTATCACTAGTAAAAGTCATAATAAAAATAACATGAAGAAACAATATTCAATCCAATTACAGGATACAGAAAGAGTCATTTGTGGAGAGATGTGGAAAAATTACCACTGCTTAAAAATGTCCATGAAATCACTTTCCTAATGACATCCTTGAGCTCCTTGTTCCTCATGCTGTAGATGAGGGGGTTCAGTGCTGGAGGCACCACCGCGTACAGAACAGCCACCACCAAATCCAGAGCTGGGGAGGAGATGGAGGGAGGCTTCAGGTAGGCAAATGCACCTGTGCTGACAAACAAGGAGACCACAGCCAGGTGCGGAAGGCACATGGAAAAGGCTTTATGCCGGCCCTGCTCAGAGGGGATCCTCAGCACAGCTCTGAAGATCTGCACGTAGGACACCACAATGAAAGTGAAACACCCAAAGCATAAAGAGATGCTGACCACCAGAAGCCCAACTTCCCTGAGGTAGGAGTATGAGCAGGAGAGCTTGAGGATCTGGGGGATCTCACAGAAGAACTGCTCCACCACATTGCCTTGGCAGAGGAGTAGGGAAAATGTGTTCCCAGTGTGCAGGAGAGCATAGAGAAAATTAGATGTCAAGACAGCAGCTGTCATTTTGACACAAGCTCTGCTGTCCATGAGGATTCCATAGTACAGGGGTCTGCAGATGGCAACATAGCGGTCATAGGCCATGACTGTGAGGAGAGAAAACTCTGCTGAAATGAAAAAGGTAAAAGTTAAGAGCTGCCCAAAACATCCCCAGTAGGAAATGGCCCTGGTGTCCCAGAAAGAATTGGCCATGGATTTGGGAACAGTCGTGGAGATGCAGCCAAGGTCGAGGAGGGAGAGGCTGAGGAGGAAGAAGTACATGGGGGTGTGGAGGCGGTGGTCGCAGGCTACGGCTGTGATGATGAGGCCGTTGGCCAGGAGGGCAGCCAGGTAGATGGCCAGGAAGAGCGAGAAGTGCAAGAGCTGCAGCTCCCGCGTGTCTGAGAACAGCATGAGCAGGAACTCGTTGAGGGAGCTGCTGTTGGACATTTCCTCCCCATACATATAGGGAATTCACCAAGGGAAAAAACAGACAGAGACAAGTTAGGAGACACTCTTAAAAGGAAAATAAAGAAATTAATGAAGTTTTCTTATCTTTTTGTCTCATTCCCAGATCTCTGAGGCTCACGCCTTTTCTAATAAGAAAATGTTACTCTGAAAAGAGAGCAGCCCCTGCTGAGAGCAGAGTCTGGTTTCAGAGTGCCCATCTCTGACCTTCTCACCCTTTCTGCATGCACCTGAGGGAGGTCTCCACACTCCCCTTCTAGCAAACAACACATAAGACCCTTTTCTGCTGCCCATTTACAGCCTCCCACCATCACTTCCATACTTTCAGTATTTCCATAAGTTCCCCATGGGTTGCTGAGATACCACAGATATGCCATGAGACAGCAGAGGCTTTCTGGAGGGCAGGTGGCAGCCTGCAGGACACCACAGGGTAACAGCCAAATGACTGTGAGGATTTAAGATGGACTTTCCTTAAGGGACAGTCAACTCATTTCCCTGTACTGCATTTCCTGGAGCTCCACAGGACAGAATGGGGCTGTGGAGACCTCACTCCTTTGGAAATCCTTCTTTTCCACTACTTGTAGCTTTGGTGCCTGAACTGCAGCTGAATACTCCCAACCACAGAAAGCAGAGAGCAAGAACAGGAGCAGCATGGACAGGAGAAGCATTAAGGAGCAACACCATGACCCTGTTGCCAAGGGAGGCAAGGAGAGGGACAGAGAGGCATTCTGGAAAACCTTCACTTTACCCGCAGGGTATGGCACCTTGCAGAGGGGGACATTGCAGCACTGCCCCTCTCAGCCCCTTGGTGGGGAGGCACCAAAGAGATGCCCCTCTCCTCTGCCACAGCTCTGGCTGCAGAGTTCAGCCAGAGTCCCGTGCCCTGCAGTTCCTTCTCCTTCCCTGTCCATCTCTGCTGCCTGGAGCTGTCCCTGCTGGCAGCTCTTTCTCTGTCCCAGTGTCTTGTCCCTGTCACTGCTCAAAGATCCCATGTCACCCTCTGGGTGCTCAGTTCTGCCCTACAGAAACCTCTGGCAATGTCCAGGGCCAGCTCTGTGTTTGCAGGTTGGAATGGAGCAGGTCACACAAAGTCCTGGGATGCTGCAAAGAAGATGCTGATGCTGCCTTTAGGCTAAAGTGGCGATGAAGCAGCTCACTGATGTTTATCACAGACCTATTGATCTCTCAGAGTGAAGGTTTACAACTCCCAGCTCATTGCCAAAACAGAAAACTTGTTCCTTCATTCTCCCTGTCAAAATGAGGAAAGTGAAAATGCAGAGACCTGAAGGAAAGCTCCTTCTCCTTCAAGCAGCTCTTCTCTTGCTTTTCCTCTTGAAAGGACCCCTCAGACATGTCCTGCGCATGTGCTGGGACTGTGAGCAGAACCTGACCCCTGCAGCACCTCTCAAAGGCAGAAAGAACCTGCCCTGCCAGGGATCTCTCTTCCCACCCAAAGCTTCTCCCCACAGCACCACAGGGAGCTCCCTGGAGAGGCCGTGTGCTGACCCTCACAGGTGGCAGAGTCACTGCCCTGGGCAAACAGCACCATGAGGTACAGGGACACTGCTCTGAATCACAGCCCCAGGCAGACCTTGGTGCACTCCCTGCCTTCACAGCCCTACAGCCCTGTGTTCAAGTGGCATACCCAAGAGGAGCATACCCTGATCCTCTGACCATGTGTCAGGGAATCCCTGCTCTGAAGCATCTCCTCCTCCTGCTATGTCCTGCTTATTCCAGGAGAGAGACCATTAAAAATCCTCTGAGCCATGGTTTGGCTGGGATGCAGACACCCCCTCCAGGAACGTCAGCAGCATTGCCCTGCAGACAGAGACTCACTGTTTCAAGGGCTGTGAAGATTTCCCCCACAATGAGCTCTGCTCCCGCTCCACACTGCCGTTCCCCTCTCGCTGCCTTCTCTCCTCCCCTGTCCGCAGCAGCAGGCAGTGCCCGCAGCCCTGCTGCTCTTGGCACAGGAGCTGCTCCTGCACTCGGCTGTCTCTGGGCAGTGCTGCCAGGCTGCCACGAGCTGCCTCCGTCCCAGGAGCCTGGCCCTGCTCAGGAGCAGAGGAACAGCTGAACTCACCAATTTCTCTGTCCCTCATGCCCCCTCCTCCTGGGGAATGTTCCCTCAAGCAAACTAAAATAATCATCTGTTTTCCTTTTCTCGTGAGTGGAGAAAGGTTCCAACATTGCAATTTATTTCATCAGAGGATGAGGAACTATGAAAGTTGTGAATGTCCCACTCTGGAAGAATGATTTTCATCACTCAACCAGACAGGCATGCCTAGATGGGACAAAAGCCAACTCACTGAGACATGGTTCAGGTTTTGATTAGGACTAATCAATCTGGGCATTACAGAATTCAGAACCCCACGCCTGGCTCTGAAGTGATATTCCGTTTTTTCCTGTAAATTCCACAGACGCCAACAGTGGGATTCCCCTTGCCAAAAACAAAGTGAGCACAACACAGAGGTGTGCATGTGTGCTCTGTCTAAGATACCACTATAATCATTGGGGTAATCACTGGAGATGGATAATCATTGATAATCATTGATAATAACTGATAATCATTGGAGATTGAAGAGTCAGTCTCTTACACACAGATATCTGGTGACAGTTGAAGAGACAGATGTGGTCCAAGGCAGATGTGCCTCACACAGATGGGGTGTCAGTGTCTGCTTGCTCTGATGCAGGAACTGGGGGACCTGCATCATCCTAGAAGATGAGGTGAGGATCATGTGGGGAATTGTCTTGGCTAGTTGAAGCTCTATAGCCCAAATATATGCAAGTGCAGGCTGCCTGAAGTAGAGGCAGGAGCACGTGAAGACGTGCAAGCTGTCATAGACAGGAAATATCATTGGAATGGTGATCAGTGGACGATGAGGGAGGATGCCTTTTGTGTGAAGGAGCAGATTGGCTGTGTGAAGCTCTTCCTTGGAAGAGGCAAGGTTTGAAGTGAGAGCTTGTGGGTGAGCTTCTCAGGAGGGAGCTCTCCTATTTCTCAGCAGTATAAAAAAAGTCTGTGGCCCTGGTTCTTGTTGGGCAGACTTTAATCCCCCTATCATGACCTGGAAAGGCAAACTGCAGGGTGCAAGCAGTCTGGGAGGCTTCTGGAGGGCATTAAGGAGAACTTTTTTGCACAGCTGCCGGATGGGCTGAGAAGGACGATGCTTGCTGGTATCTGGACATTTCAAACAAGGACAAACTGATCAGGGATGGGATAGTCAATGTCTGCCTTGCCTGCTGTAACCATGAGAATCTGGAGTGCCTAATGCTGAGGGGAGTGCAGAAGGACAGTAGCAGAATAGAGACTGGGCTTCAGAAGAGCTGACTTCCCGGCCTGCTCAGGGGACTGGTGGGGGATCCGAGCGGAGGCAGCTCTCAAGGACATCAGAGCTCAGGAAAGCCAGCAGGTCTTTAACGACAGACCTGCCAAGCATAAGGATGGGTCATTCCGATACTCACTAAATCTATCAGATACCTCAGGGCACTCAAACCAGCAGATACCCCTTGGGTAAACTAGGATCTCATAGCTTAGCTCCAGACTAATAGGGCAATGTAGGGGTGAAAAAAAAGCAAAAGCAAAGGCAGAGGCATTTAGAAATATTGCCCAGCATCACAATAGAAGGACGAGTGCAGGGTCCAGCACCTGGGGAGGAATAACCCCAGGCACCGATATAGATTAGAGGATGACCTGCTGGAAAGCAGCTCCGCAGAGAGGGATTTGGGAATCCTGGTTGACAAGTAGCTAACCATGAGTCAGCAATGTGCCCTCATGGCCAAGAAGGCTAATGGGATACTGGCATCTATCCTATGAGGAAAGACTAAGCAAGCTGGGCCTGTTTAGTCTGGAGAAGACTGAGAGATCTGATCAACATGTAGAAGCAAGTACCTTAGGGGTGACTGTAGGGAGGATGGGGCCAAACTCTTCTTGGTGGTGGCCAGTGACAGGACAAGGATTAATGGGTACAACTTGAAACACAGGAAGTTCCATCTCCATGTGAGGAAGAACTTTACTGTGAGGGTGACAGAGCCCTGGAACAGGCTGCCCAGAGAGGTTGTGGAGTAGTCTCCTTCTCTGGAGATCTTCAAAACTCACCTGGGTGCCACCCTGTGCCACATGCACTAGGTGTCCCTGCTTGAGCAGGGGCGTTGGGCTAGATGATCTCTAGAGGTCCCTTCCAATGTTAGCCACTCTGTGATTCTGTGAACTTGCTGCTGGAGACAGTGCCCATCGTTTCCCTTACCACATCTAGAGCGTGCAATTCAGCCGAGTCTACATTAGCTCACCCATCAGACAGGGAGAGGAATTACTGCAGCACAAACAGCCTGGGAATCGTCAATTACTAACACCACTGCTCTTGTTACACCATGCTCACTTAGGTCCTGGATTCATTTAGCAGCTTGAAAGATCTTGCTGGACTCCCTGGTCCAATGGTAGCTGGCCGCAAGTCTCTGCTCCTTGTCCACGTTCGCCAGAGAAGATCATGCTCACAGCAGCACAAATTCCTGGTGCTGAGTGCTCCATCTCCCTCCTCTTGGTTAAGGAGCTGCCTTTCTCCAGGGCTGCAGAGCTCTGCAGGTGTCAGCCCCTCCACGGGGCACC
The DNA here is from genome assembly GCF_059628265.1 of Tinamus guttatus. Lineage (NCBI taxonomy): Eukaryota > Metazoa > Chordata > Aves > Tinamiformes > Tinamidae > Tinamus > Tinamus guttatus. Next base: position 70,075 of record NW_028289063.1, on the reverse strand, counting down.
CTCAGCAAACCCTCTCATCCCCGCCGCTGCTGCTGGCCCCTCACTGCTCTGGCAGCAGCGACCTCAGCGCCAGCACCCGCCGTGAGCCTCCTGGTGGCCCAGCAGCTCCTCGGGCAGGGGGACCTCGCTCGCGCACAGCCCAGCGTGGGCTGCTGCCGCCGCGGGCTGCAGGGACACCAGGTTCCTCGGCAGAGCCGCCCCGGCCAGGAAGGGGCTGCTGACGTCACAACCAGCTGCACGGCCTGGCCTATCAGGGGCTGCGGCAGCAGTGACGTCACCAGCCGACGCCCACGCGTCAGCACAGAGCCAGCCCTGCAGAGAGCAGGGGCCTCCCGGCAGCGTCCCCGCAATGGCCTCCGTGTCCCTGCCCGCTGCTGAGACACCCCTGGCCTCACAGGCAGCGCCTGCTGCTGCCCCGGCAGCTCCGCGCACACAAGGGACCTCCCCGCGTGTCTGCACCAGACCCCGCTGCCGGCCGCGCTGCTGCTGGGACAGGAGCGGCCTCAGAGCCCGTCCCCAGCCATGGGCCAGCGCTGGCCTCGCAGCTGCTCTGCCAGTAGGGACCTCCCAAGGAACTGCCCAGCCAGGCGCCTCTTGCTGGGCTGCCCGGGACTCAGCAAAGAGCAGAGCTCACGGTCACCCTCACAGACATGGATGGACCTGCTAATGCCTGGTGCTGTCCAGCCAGGAGCACAGACAATGTGACCTCCCTCCCAAGCAGTGGCAGTGCCATGTGCCTTCTGCTGGCCTCCCAGGTGCTTACAAACATTGACTTGACCATCATCTGACTAGATGATCTCCAAATGTCCCTTGCAACCAGAGAAAGGTGCCTTCTCTCACTCAAGCCCCCTTGAAGCCTACCTACCCACCTGCATACTGCCACTTGAAAGGGAAGGAGCTTTCCTTCCTCTCTCTGCTCTTTCAGCCTCCTGAATATTGCAGGGGGAATGAAGGAACAAGTTTTCTGTTTTGGCAGGGAACTGGGAGTCCTAGATCTTCATGCCTAGAGATTACTAGGTCTGTGAGAAGCCTCAGCAAGCTGCTTCATGCCCACCATAGCCTACAGGTAGCATCCATATCGTCTTTGTGGACTCATAGGACCCCATGTGACAAGCTAGTTAGGATCTGCAACTGCAGAGCTGCCCTGGACATGGCCCAGAGGTTTCTGCAGGGCAGAACTGAGCACACAGAGGGTGATACCATATGGGATCTGTGAGCAATGGCAGGGACGGGGCACTGGGATAGAGGAAGAGCTGGCGGCAGGGACAGCTGCAGGCAGCAGAGATGGGCAGGGAAGGGGCAGGGGGTGCAGGGCAGGAGCCGCCTCCTCTGCAGCCAGACCTGCAGCAGAGGAGAGGGGCAGCTCTCCTGCCACAGGTCATTGCCTGCCGCCCCACCAAAGGGCTAAGAGGGACTGCCCTGCGACATCCCCCTTGGAGAGGTGACATACCCAGCCAGTCAAGTGAAAGGTTTCCAGAAGGCCTCTCTGTCCCTCTCCTTGGCAGCACATTTATGGTGCTCCTCCTTGTTTACCCTCCATGCTTTTCCTGTTTTTGCTCTCAGCTTTCTGCAGCTGGATGTTTTCAGCTGCAGTTCAGACACTGATGCTACAAGTTGTGGAACAGAGGGATCTGAATGGGAGCAAGGTTTCCCAAGCCATCTTTTGTCCCGTGGAGCTCCTGGAAATGCAGCCTGTGAGCCTAGGCATTGCACTGACTCTCCCTTAAGGAGAGCCTGTCCTCAGTGCTAACGCTCCCTTTGCTGTTTCCCTGTGGTGTCCTGCCAGGCTGCCACCTGCCCTCCAGAAAGGCTCTGCTGTCTCATGGCCTATCTGTGATAACTGAGTGATGTGTGAGGAAGCTGCCGAGATGCTGAGGGTATGGTGGGTGGTGGGAGGCTGTTCATGAGCAGCTGAAATGAGCCCTGTGTGTCTTTGGCCAGGAGTGTGGAACCCTCCTTTAGGTGTGTGGAGAAAAGGCAAGAAATTTGGAGATGGGCTCTTTGAAACTGCACAGCTCTGCTCTCAGCAGAGCCTGGTCTCCTTTGAGGGCAGCATAATGAACACGATGATCCTCTAGCTCAAGGAGACATGAGTACAGGAGAGATGGGAACAAGACTAATAGATAAACAAGATGTCCCCACTCTGCACATAGTGACTGTGGAAGCACTTCTCTAAGGATTCAGGGCTGAAATTCCAAGGATTTGTCCTTTTCCGAACATTCCTCACAAGTGACAAGGACATGTCAAAGAAACTACAAAATATCGAACAATTCCATAAAACTATGTTCCTCAAACCTCTTTGTGTAGTCTTGGGAGTAAGGATGCTGAAAAGCCTGTCTACATCGTGAGTGGATTTCACCTGACATAGAAGGTGAATGTCCAAGCGTGCCTCAGTTCCTGCTATTGTACAGCATGACAGGCTCCCTGGAGTTCCCGTGTTGATGTCCCTGCTCCTCACAACAAACAGTGCTAAATGGAGCTCAACCAAAGCAACTGCACTAAGATACTCTTACTAAAGGGAGGTAATGGAGGATGGTGTCAGACAACTGAATGACTTCACAGCGTTTTTCTTCAAAAGTTTCTCTTAACTTCTCCATATCTTCTATTCTTTAGACAGTCCCATGTGACTGGAGGGAGCTAATGTCCAACAGCAGCTCACTCATCGAGTTCCTCCTCCTGCTGTTCTCAGACACACGGGAGCTGCAGCTCTTGCACTTCTCGCTCTTCCTGGCCATCTACCTGGCTGCCCTCCTGGCCAACGGCCTCATCATCACAGCCGTAGCCTGCGACCACCGCCTCCACACCCCCATGTACTTCTTCCTCCTCAACCTCTCCCTCCTCGACCTTGGATCCATCTCTACCACTGTCCCCAGATCCATGGCCAGTTCCCTATGGGGCACCAGGACCATTTCCCAATTGGGATGTGCTGCACAGACCTTATTTTTTTCCTTTTTCATATCAGCAGAGTGTTCCCTTCTCACAGTCATGGCCTATGACCGCTACGTTGCCATCTGCAGACCCCTGCACTATGAGACCCTCATGGGCATCAGGGCTTGTGTCAAAATGGCAGCAGCTGCCTGGGGCTGTGGTTTCCTCAATGCTCTCTTGAACACTGCGAACACATTTACTCTACGCCTCTGCCAAGGCAATGTAGTGGAGCAGTTCTTCTGTGAGATCTCCCAGATCCTCAGGCTCTCCTGCTCAGACTCCTACCTCAGGGAAGTCGGGTTTCTTGTTGTTAGTACTTTTTTAGTCTTTGGGTGTTTCGTTTTCATTGTGGAGTCTTATGTGCAGATCATCAGAGCTGTGCTGAGGATCCCCTCAGAGCAGGGCCAGCACAAAGCCTTTTCCATGTGCCTCCCGCACCTGGCCGTGGTCTCCCTCTTTGTCAGCACTGGCCTGTTTACCTGCCTGAAGCCCCCCTCCATCTCCTCCCCATCTCTGGATCTGGTGTTGGCTGTTCTGTACTCAGTGGTGCCTCCAGCACTGAACCCTCTCATCTACAGCATGAGGAACAAGGATCTCAAGAATGCCCTGAGGAAACTCATCCAGTTGTTATAATGTCAGATATATCTGTACTGGAGGTTTTGGCATCAAGGATATGTGTTGTTTTTTAGTTTATTTCTTACTTTTGTTGTGTTACATTCCTGTAAAGGAAAATAAATATTCTGTTTCATGCTATTTGTCCTCAAGAATCTCTCACACGAATCTTAGGCATGTGCAATTCCTGCTGTGTCAGTTTCCCACCATGACAAGCAGACAAGCATGACAAGCACGTCCCACCAAGACAAGTTGCTGGAGGGGCTGCAGGCCCAGGGCTCTGGGGATGTGCTGGGCAGCAGGGTGGGTATGGAGGGACTGCAGGCAGACAGAGAGGGGACCTGCTGGGCACAAGAGCTAAGGAGACAGGGAGTCATTGACCTCATTATGGGGCCTCCTGCCCCTTGCCAGGGAGCTTCTGCCTTGTCCTTGCGCTTGCTCTGACTGATGCTGTGGACATGGCTGAGCTGGGTCCTGAGCTGGTCTTGTCACCGTTCTGCAGAGATGACTTCCCATATCCAGCTCGACTCGGCCCTCCTAATAGTTTGGAAAGTCTTGGCAAGGGAAGCTGGAACTGAGCAGGTCCCAGAGAGGGCTCTAGATACAAAAGCTGTCTGTATGTACAGGGCAGAAAAATTCCTGACAAACAATTTACAGGTGTGAGGAGAGCTTCAGATTCAGGCAGCCTACCCAGGCAGGCTGCATGCAGAGTCTTATGTGCATGAAGCAAGAGCAGCTACATTGGTCTGAGGTTACAATGCCCAGGATGCAGGCAGGGACAGTAGTGCTGGGATCTATGGACAGAAGATGCCGTCCTCCAGTGCTCAAACAAGAGGAGCAGAGCAGGTTTGTGGATGGTAACGCGGTCAGGCAGAGTCCAGCAGTGGCCAGGTAACACTGGAGGGCTGCAACCAGCCCTGCTTTGGGTAGGAGTTTGGACTGATCCCCCCTTCCCACAGCAACTTTTCTGTTAACTCCATGATTTCTTATTCTTTAGCCACAGATCCAGAAGCACTGGAAGCTCACTCTGCGATGGAAGCCCAAGAAGGCCCTGCTGCTCCTACCCTTGAGCAGGTATTCACCCAACACACAGGGTCCATCTGGCCACAGAGGCATCACCCGACCAGTGCCCTGGCCAACACAGGCGATTGCAGGGTCTGTTCCTCTCCTCAACGCTGCCACTGTGCCCACATCAAATCCTCCTGCTGGCAGATGATCTCAAAGCTCAAGGCAGCTCCAGCTCCTCCAGGGTTGTGCTGGAGCCATTCAGGTTTGGGCTGAGGTGGGTCTGGCACCACCAGGTGGGTGGGAGAGGGCAGCCCCCTCTGCCACGCTGGGGCTGGGGCTGGGCACAGCTTTTCCCTGGGAGCTCCCTGCGGAGCCGTTCCAGGGGATCCTCCACCTCTGCCCTGGCAGCAGCACCAGCGCTCAGGGTGCCCGGGTGGGAGTGCACAGAGGGCAGGAGGGGACGGGCTGCCCCCGGGGAGCATCGAGACCTGCTCTGTGCAAGCAGGGATGGAGAGAGGAAATGCAGGGCTCGGCTGGAGCTGCAAAGAGCAAGGGGAGGGGAGGGGAATGCGGAGGCCTCCTGCCAGCACATCCACAGCACAAGGAAGGAGGGAGGGAAATGGGGGCTGCTGCTCAGCGGGGTCAGGTCTGGGGCAGCCGAGGAGCCGGTCCCTGCCCACCCCAGGCTGTGCCCCACACAGGGCTCCGCAGGCAGCTGGGCTGCAGGACCTGCTGGGCTCTGCTGCACAAGAGAGCTCGTGCAAGCCTGGCCTGTTCCTCTCCCTTGGGATATGGGGACCTGCAGGAGGATGGAGCTGGCCAGGGACCGCCCCACAGCTGGATGGGAACTCAGGTGTGGGACAGTACAAATGGGATTCCCATTAACCTGTCTTTACAACACGCTCGTTGCCACCACACTGAGCATCCCCAGCTGCCAGAAAGGAATACGATGAAAACAGCTCCAGACCCCTGTTTTATTTCTTTCTTAAATTTTGTGTTTTATAACCTGTGTTGAGCTGAGCCTTGTCCACACTCCCCCTACCCAACACATGCTGGTCTGGCTCACTCAGGGAGACATTCATTCTCTTTTGATTAATATGGTCAAAGGCATTTGTGCAACCACTTGATCTGCTCAGCTGCAAGATGGTCAACTGCTCCACTCAAGTGGTTTTGCAGCTTATCTAAAACAAGGGCCACCCTAAAGTCCCACCCTTCCTCTTTCCTTGCAAGAACTGTGGTCCCTCACACCCTATCTTCTTCCCAGAACCTCCTTCCATTGCAGGAATTTATTGGTCACTTGTGAAGGAAATTTATATTATACTCTAGTTTTACAGGAAACAACATGCAAGGCCATGTACCCTATGAGCAGAACATCTCATCTGACCTTCCGCAGCCCCGCTCTTCCTATAAAACAGAAGTGCTGCAAAGAAAGCAGTCTAATCCAGCCAGAGGTACAAAGGTTGTGCAAAGGTTACACTAGAAGTGCAAAACCAGCCCCAGTGGCCCATTTCATGTCCACACAGAACTAACTCATACTGTAACACAGCAAAGGGATAGGTAGGATCAAGAATGGTGGATAGATCTGATTCATCATGTAAACTAATGTCTATGTAAAAATTTACTCCTGCTTAAAAGCTAGACGGAAAAATGCTCAGGATCCCTCTTGTGCTCTTAACCAAGAGGCACCTTCTTCCTAGTAATGATATGTAGCAACTAAGAAATATGATTCCTGCTGCTTAAAAACTGCTCTCGTGCCTAAAGAAGGAAATATCTGACCTGTCCTATATTGTCCTACATCTGACTTGCACAAAAAGAGCAACTCCCAGGAGAAACTCGTATTGAGGTTCATCAAAGCATCTCGTCCCATGGCAATGTTTTGTGCTGTTTCATCCCACACGACTTCAATTCTAGCTTTGAAAAATGCCCAGCCTGAAAGCAGCCTGAAACCCTGGTTCCCTCACAAAACACCAAATCCTGGCTTCCTGCACATCTGTGCCCAGTGCAGAGGCCTGTTGGTGCAGGGGAGTAGAAGGGACTTCTCGAGTGTCCCACTGGAAATACTTCACATCCTTTGGTACCATCTGGAGACATTCCTGAAGGATTTATCAGCAAGTTCTGGATAACAACAGGGCTGAATGGAGGGTACTCTTTTCCAGGACTCTTCTCTGCCTGACTGGGCCATCTCCATGGCAGTGACCTACCGAGCCCCTGATGACACAAGCTGCCCCCCTCCTTTGAACATCCTCTCTTAAGATAATTTATAAACACTGACAACATCCTAAGATAATTTATAAACACTGACAACATCCCCTCTCCAACCAGGACACAATTGGCCTTCTCCACCACAGGGACACATTGCTGGCTCATGGACAACTACTTGGCCATCAGGATGCACAGGTCCTTCTCCACACAGCTGAATTACAGCAGGTTAAATTCCACCTGTCCTTGTGCATGGAGTCATTCCTCCCCAAGCGCTGGTCTTGACTGTGTTGAACTTCATGAGGTCCATCTACACCCAACTCTCCAGCCTGTCCAAGTCCCCCTGAATGGCTGCACAGCCTCCAATGGATCAGCCACTGCTCCGAGTTTTATATCCTCAGCAAACTTGCTGCACTCGGACCCTTCATGCAGGGCATTAATGAATAAACAGAGCAGGACTGGACCCCTGGGTACACCGCTAGCTACAGGCCTCCAACTAGGCTCTGCACCACTGATCACAACCCTAAAGCCTAGAACCAGCCACCCAGAAGGAGGTGATGTCACAGATGCAAACCCCACCACATCCCTGATGCTGCCTGTGGCCTTCAGAGACAGCAGCTTCCTCAACCCCCTTCACCACACAGGAACCACTGCTGCCCTCTCAGCTCCTCTCACCACAGAGACCCCCCACCCACCGCCCACGCCTGCCTGCCTGCTGCCGGCCAATCAGGCACTCACAAAGACATGACGTCACAGCGCCGTCCCGCCCAGCTCTCTGGCCCTGCCCTCCAGGGCAGCAATGGCCTCCCCAGCCCTTCCCCGCCAGGAGCCCAGCCCGGGCTCAGCAGCTGCTCCGCGGAGATGATCTCAGCAGCGCAGAGCCCCGCAGGGCCCGGCTGCTGCCCAATGAGGCACTGCGGGAGCGGTGACCTCACAGTCACCAGGCAGAGCCAGCCCTGCTGCTGCCCAATCAGCTCTGCCCGCAGCGGGGACCTCCCAAGCAGCAGCCACGCCCTCTCCCTGCAGCTGGCCTATCAGGGGCTGCGGCAGCAGTGACCTCCTCGTGCCCAGCGCAGCCATTGGCTGTGAGGCCCCGCGGGGCTCCTGGCTGTGCTGGGGGCTGTGCGGGGCCGGGGCAGGGAGGGGAGCCCAGCTCGGGGCTGCGGGTGCTGGGGGTGCTGGGGGTGCTGGTGTGGGGGCCTGGGGGGCTGTGTGAGCTGCTGTGTTGGGCTCAGCCAGCACTGCCCACCCCGGCGTGGGGGAGAAGAGGGGCAGCCAGTGCCAGGGAAACCTGCCCTGGATTCTCTCCTTCTGCCCCCAGCACCCACACAAGGGTTGGAGCTGCCCCACGGGAGCCTTGGGGCTCGGGGAAGCCCCAGCCCCAGGAGTCCTGGCTGCCACATTGACCCCTGAGCAAGGTGGGACCCTCAGGCAGGACTCTTGCGGCAGCCTCCAGCCCTGAGCAGCCACTACCACAGGCTGGGACCCACAGGGGTCTTTGCAGTGATAGTTTCTCTGTGACACCTCGGGAAGGAGCTCCCCAAGCTGGGAGTCTTGGTGGACCGCAGTAGGATCACTGGGAACAAGAACTGAGGTCCTGGCTGCGAGTGTTGATCCAGCAGTCCCCATATCACTCATCATTCCCCACCTCATTGGACTTCATCAGCATTTTGTGAGATGACCAGCTCCCTGCTCTGTAGCTGATGAAGTTGGGGAAAATCCCTGCAGTCTCCGTTTGTGCTCTTCTTCATCCCTGCAGCAGAGCCCTGGTTACTATCTGACAGAAGAGAACCCCCATCTCCCTGCAACCCTGCCATAGATGCCACTGCCAAAGGAAGGACTTCTTTGGGTTAAGTCTGTGGCAGCTCATCAGTGATGCTGTGACCCCTGCTCTGCATGCTGGGGTTCTTTCCCACATGTCCTGTTTAAAGTGACAATTTCTAACATCCCCTTTAGGGCTCTATCTGGACACATTGTGACTCCTCCTGATACTCTGTTCACTCAGAGACCCAGCGGCTAGTTTGTCCTTTAGGAAGGTGAAACCTTGCTATGTCTTTCTGCAGTCTGCACCATTAACCAAGTCCTTACTATATGTACAGATTGTATGGACTTAATGACACTCTTTGAATGTATGCTATTTTCCATGAAACTATACTTTGCTTTTTTGTTGTTGTTGTTGTTGTTGCTTTTGTTTGTTTGATTGTTTTGTTTCTTTGTAGCTAAAAGAAGATCACCCTGTGCCTGTTGGCAGCCAGTTGTCTAAGTAAACCAGATGAGAATTGGGGCAGGCGAGCTATAACACTGAGTACAGATTTAGGTGGACTAAGGCTAGCTTTCAACACAAGTGATTTAAATTCCCAAGAGGCTGATGAGGGAAATGGTAGGGCTGGGGAGATAGGGAAAAAGACACAGGAAACTGTGCATACAGTGCCTCATCTCTGGGATCTCTTTTCCTACATGTGCTGACTTCATTAGGAGTCACTCTGGGTGGCTATGAATTGGATGGTGTCCTGTAACCTATTCTTTAGAATAATAATAGAAAACTTTAAAAAGATGAAATACTTGTATATTATTGTTGTCTTCGGCTTTAAGCTACACTCCTGAAACCTCTCCAATTACCCATGGATACTTGAAGAAAATTGCAGGGAGAGTCCTAGTTTATCAGGGCTTTTTTCTTTTTAATGAGCACCATGCACTACTTGGAGCTGAGTCCATGAACTGTAGCTATTGAAAGGAGACTGAAGAAATCTGTGAAGAAGTCAAAGTCAGAAGGAAACCCTAAAGTTTGTAGAGCATTAATGGATCCCACTGAGGCCATTAACTGCAACAACTCACCAGGGGCTAATTAAAGCTAAAAAATATAATCACTGGTAATAGTTAGGTAGAGAAAATACTCAGGTGTCTCTGATGCTGATACACCCTTGATGTGTTTTGTCAACACACATTGGCAAAGCACAGGCAGAGAAACCCACGTGTTGCCCACGTCCTCCCTGGCATCAGTGTTTGGGTGAGGGTGTGCAATGCTGAGTGCAGGACAAACATACGGCACCTCCCAGGGTCCCCAGAAGGATAAAGGGGGCAAAGAAGTCCTGATGAATCCTGGTAGGCCTCGGTGACAGACAAAACACCCATAGTCAAGAGGATAAAGACCTCTATTCTGTTGGGACCTTGGCAATGCCCTTGGCCATCTCTACCACGGGTCATCCTAGACCTGCTTCTGTGTCTCTGCAGACTATAGACACCCAATCTGCTTCCCCAGCAAGTTCTCACAAGAGGTTCTCCTTCCCTTCCTTGAGAGCTTTTCCATCCTCAGTGGCTGTTTCTTGAAACACAAAGTCATTGGTGTTGACAGACTCGCTCTGGGTGCCCTGTAGCACCACTGCTCTACCCTTCAAGTGATATTTCTTCATCCTATTGCCCAATGACAGTAACATATTTTGGCAATTGGTGATGTATCTTTTAATCACTATTCTCTTTCTCATAGAGTAATGGTTAGGTGCATTAGCTTGCCTATTTTGTCTGTTGCTAAACCTGAGTGTATAATAAGCTTATTTTGTTAAATGTATCATTCTGTACCACCTTAATATTAATAGTGAAATAAGACCATTCTTTCCAGTGGCGTCTGGTTTTTCCCGTCGCCCCGTGTGCCCCAGAGCTGTGCCGTTGCTCTTCTTTCTCATCGTGCTCCTTTGCATGATCCAAGCCCTGGGCCCTTATGGCCCTGAGTAGCAAGTGTGTGTTACAAGCAGGATGCAAATTATTGCCTGATGGCTTTTAAAAGAAGGGAAAGATCCCTCTTCTCTTGCTGCTCTCCAAGAAAAAGCAGTCCAGCCTGAACCAGGCAATGCCTGTAACAAGACCAAGCAAGGTAGAGCAAGGTCCTTCCTTGTGCTCAGCTTCTTCTATTCCCAGTTGTCACTTTGACCATGCAGGTGGCAGGTGAAGTTGTATGAGGTGTGAAACACAGGAATAACACCAGAGGAGAAACTGCCACTTGTGCACTTTGAGACGTGATCGTGACACATGCAATGGTGCATGTGACAAACAGAGAAGGGGTAAAGGGAAGCAAGCTAACCATCAGGAGGCATGAAAGCAGTGCGAGATGCAGTGCCATAAATGCAGCATTCCAATGTGAGCCCCTTTTTGTATCTATCAGGCGGTGCTCAGAGAGTCTCTGATGTGTGAAGGTCGCTTGCTAAGGGCCAGAGGTACAAGCAGTGTAAATCAAGGGACTCAGTTTCTCGAGTTCATGGAGCTCTGTCACGTGTGGGCACTGAACAGTGCAAGAGAGTCCCCTCAGAGCCCATGGTTTTGTGGGTGTCCAGTTTGCTGAAGGGAGCCCTACTCAGATCCTCCTCCAGCAAGGGAAAGTCTTCCTTTCTCCATTTCTCCATGGTCTCCAGGGCCTAGGATTCCTGAGGGTCACTCTTAGCACTAAAGCCTGAGGCAAGGCGGACCTTTTCTGTGTCCTCTCTCACCAGGACTCTTGGCCCATTTAGCAGCAGGCCCGTATTTTCCCTAGTCCACCTTTTGTTCCTGCTGTATTGCTGTATTGTATTTTAAATAATTATTTATTATTATTTTATTAGGAAAGTAAGAGTAAACATTGAGAAAGAAATAAATGAAGAACACGTTTCATGCCAAGTACATGGGAATGACAAGTGACTGCACACAGGACAGGTTTTGGCACTGACATTGTACCCATTGAGGAAGTTTCCTCAGTGCCTGCTTGAGCTCCTTGTTCCTCATGCTGTAGACAAGGGGGTTCAGTGCTGGAGGCACCACTGAGTACCGAATGGCCAGTACAGAGAGATCCAGAGCTGGGAAGGGTATGGAGCGGGGAGAGGGGGGAATAAAGTGGCTAAGGGTGACATTTCCCTGCCCCTGTGACTGGGGGTAGGAGTCAGACCCAACCAAATGGGTATCACGACCTCTAATCCCTCCAGGGGACTGCAGATGACTGCACAGTCCAGGGCACCTGGACGGCAGAGCATTTCCAAGGGTGCTCGTTGTGTCCAGTTGTGCCTATACATCCTGCCCCTGGTATTTGATAGATGGTGACCCAGAGGGCTCTCCGTTCTCCCTTCTTCCTGACAGTTGAGTCCTCACTGCCTCTCCTGAGACTGCAGAGTCCTCTTTTGCCTGCAAATACCCAGTGCTTTACCTCTAAGAAACTCCATCTTCGAGGTCCTCTCCCTTTATGAGGCTCTACTCACAGGCCATTCCAGGCATATGCTGTCCCAGGAGGATCTCTGTGCTCTCCTGACACCTCCAGCTTCCCCTCCATGAGAACAGCCATCTGACACTGTGCCTTAATACGTAGGAGAGCTGTGCATGTGTAAATCCATGACCATTCAGCGTCTCCACTATCCTTGGAGTCTGATAGGTGAATTCTCAAACCAGCCCTTGGTCTCTGAAAGATCATTACATGATTCTGAGCTCTGTGTTGCTGAACCCATGGAGAATCCTGTGCAGCAGTCCCTTGAGGGGTGCAAGTCTTTGGGCCTATTCTTGATACCAGCTTTGGAGGAAAAGCCCAGCTTTCACGCAGGGTACTGATAGAAATTACTTTATTACAGAAATACTGTTAGGGAGCCAGTCCTTGTCCAGCATTCAACACTATTTAGGATGTCAGGTAAGACAGAGCAGGCACCGTAAAAAGGGGAATGAACACAAGTATTTGTGTAGCAACATGATAACAATTATTATCACTAATAAAAGCCATAATAAAAATAACATGAAGAAGCAAAGCTCAATCCAATTACGGAATACAGAAAGAGTCATTTGTGGAGAGATGCGGAAAAATTACCACTGCTTAAAAAGGTCCATGAAATCACTTTCCTAATGGCATCCTTGAGCTCCTTGTTCCTCATGCTGTAGATGAGGGGATTCAGGGCTGGAGGCACCACCGAGTACAGAACAGTCACCACCAGATCCAGAGATGGGGAGGAGATGGAGGGGGGCTTCAGGTAGGCAAATGCACATGTGCTGAGAAACAGGGAGACCACGGCCAGGTGCGGGAGGCACATGGAAAAGACTTTGTGCCGGCCCTGCTCGGAGGGGATCCTCAGCACAGCTCTGAAAATCTGCGCATAGGACACCACAATGAAAATGAAACACCCAAAGGCTAAACAGGCACTAACCACAATAACCCCAGCTTCCCTGGGGTAGGAGTGTGAGCAGGAGAGCTTGAGGATCTGGGGGATCTCACAAAAGAACTGTTCCACCACATTGCCTTGGCAGAGTGGCAGGGAAAATGTGTTCGCAGTGTGCAGGAGAGCATTGAGAAAGCTACTGGCCCAGGCAGCTGCTGCCATTTTGACACAAGCTCTGCTGCCCATGATGGTCCCATAGTGCAGGGGTCTGCAAATGGCAACATAGCGGTCGTAGGCCATGACAGTGAGGAGAAAATACTCTGCTGATACAAAAATAGAACAACTTAAGACCTGCCCAAAACATCCCAAGTAGGAAATGGCTCTGGTGTCTATCAGGGAATTGTGCATGGATTTGGGGACAGTTGTGGAGATGAAGCCAAAGTCAAGGAGGGAGAGATTGAGGAGGAAGAAGTACATGGGGGTGTGGAGATGGTGGTCGCAGGGTACGGCTGTGATGATGAGGCCGTTGGACAGGAGGGCAGCCAGGTAGATGGCCAGGAAGAGCGAGAAGTGCAAGAGCTGCAGCTCCCGCGTGTCTGCAAATGCCAGGAGGAGGAACTCGTTGAGGGAGCTGCTGTTGGACATTTCCTCCCCATCCATATGGGAGACTCACCAAGGGAAAAACAGACAGAGACAAGTTAGGAGGACACTCTTAAAAGGAAAATAAACAAATTAATGAAGTTTTCTCATCTATTTGTCTCATTCCCAGATCTCTGAGGCTCATGGTTCTTCTAGCTAGAAAATGATGTCACTCTAAAAAGAGAGCAGCCCCTGCTGAGAGCAGAATCTGGCTTCAGAGTGCCCATCTCTGACCTTCTCACCCTTTCTACATGCCCCTGAGGGAGGTCTCCACACTCCCCTTCTAGCAAACAACACACAAGAGCCTTTTCTGCTGCCCATTTACAGCCTCCCACCATCACTTCCATAGTATCAGTATTTCCATAGGTTCCCCATGGGTGGCTGAGACACCACAGATAGACCATGAGACAGCAGAGCCTTTCTGGAGGACAGGGACAGCCTTCAGGACACCACAGGGTAACAGCCAGATGATTGTCAGGATTTAAGACGGACTTTCCTTAAGGAACAGTCAATTCATTTCCCTGTACTGCATTTCCTGGAGCTCCACAGGACAGAATGGGGCTGTGGAGACCTCACTCCCTTGGAAATCCCTCTTTTCCACTACTTGTAGCTTTGGTGCCTGAACTGCAGCTGAATCCTCCCAACCACAGGAAGCAGAGAGCAAGAGCAGGAGCAGCATGGACAGGAGAAGGATTAAGGAGCAACACCATGACCCTGTTGCCAAGGGAGGCAAGGAGAGGGACAGAGAGGCATTCTGGAAAACCTTCACTTTACCAGCAGGGTATGGCACCTTGCAGAGGGGGACATTGCAGCACTGCCCCTCTCTGCCCCTTGGTGGGGAGGCACCAAAGAGATGCCCCTCTCCTCTGCCACAGCTCTGGCTGCAGAGTTCAGCCAGAGTCCCATGCCCTGCAGTTCCTTCTCCTTCCCTGCCCATCTCTGCTGCCTGGAGCTGTCCCTGCTGGCAGCTCTTTCTTTGTCCCAGTGTCTTGTCCCTGTCACTGCTCAAAGATCCCATGTCACCCTCTGGGTGCTCAGTTCTAACCTGCAGAAAACTCTGGCAATGTCCAGGGGCAGCTCTGTGGTTGCAGGTTGGAATGAGCAGGTCACAGAAAGTCCTAGGATGCTGCAAAGAAGATGCTGAAGCTGCCTTTAGGCTAAAGTGGGGATGAAGCAGCTCACTGACATTTCTCACAGACCTATTAATCTCTCAGAGGGAAGGTTTACGACTCCCAGCTCATTGCCAAAACAGAAAACTTGTTCCTTCATTCTCCCTGTCAAAATGAGGAAAGTGAAAGTGCAGAGACCTGAAGGAAAGCTCCTTCTCCTTCAAGCAGCTCTTCTCTTGCTTTTCCTCTTGAAAGGACCCCTCAGACATGTCCTGCGCATGTGCTGGAGCTGTGAGCAGAACCTGAGCCCTGCAGCACCTCTCAAAGGCAGAAAGAACCTGCCCTGCCAGGGATCTCTCTTCCCACCCAAAACTTCTCCCCACAGCAGCACAGGGAGCTCCCTGGAGAGGCTGTGTGCTGACCCTCACAGGTGGCAGAGTCACTGCCCTGGGCAAACAGCACCATGAGGTACAGGGACACTGCTTTGAATCACAGCCCCAGGCAGACCTTGGTGCACTCCCTGCCTTCACAGCCCTACAGCCCTGTGTTCAAGTGGCATAGCCAAGAGAAGCATACCCTGATCCTCTGACCATGTGTCAGGGAATCCCTGCTCTGAAGCATCTCCTCCTCCTGCTATGTCCTGCTTACTCCAGGAGAGGGACCAATAAAAATCCTATGAGCCATGGTTTGGCTGGGATGCAGACACCCCCTCCAGGAACCTCAGCAGCATTGCCCTGCAGACAGAGACTCCCTGTTTCAAGGACTGTGAAGATTCCCTCACAATGAGCTCTGCTCCCACTCCACACTGCCGTTCCCCTCTCACTGCCTTCTCTCCTCTGCTGTCCGCAGCAGCAGGCAGTGCCCGCAGCCCTGCTGCTCTTGGCACAGGAGCTGCTCCTGCACTCGGCTGTCTCTGGGCAGTGCTGCCAGGCTGCCACGAGCTGCCTCCGTCCCAGCAGCCTGGCCCCGTTCAGGAGCAGAGGAACAGCTGAACTCACCAATTTCTCTGTCCCTCGTGCTCCCTCCTCCTGGGGAATGTTCCCTCAAGCAAACTAAAATAATCATCTGTTTTCATTTATTTCATGAGTGGAGAGAAGTTCCAACATTGCAATTTATTTCGTCAGAGGATGAGGCGCTATGAAAGATGTGAATGTCCCACTCTGGAAGAATGATTTTCATCTCTCAACCAGACAGGGATGCCTAGATGAGACAAAAGCCAACTCACTGAGTGGTTCAGGTTTCGATTAGGATTAATCAATCTGGGCATTACAGAATTACTGAGAAATGTGCATGAAGCAGCCTAAAAGAATCACACTTGTTTTCCTTTCCTAATGAATGGAGAAAAAAGAATTCCAAAATTGCCGTCTGTTTCATCAGAGGATGACTACGAAAGCTGGAAGTGTCCCACTCTGGAAGGCCCTAGTTATGAAGCCCCTAATAGGCAGGACACCCAGAAAGGGGCAAGAAAGGGGAACTATGCGAGCACCATAATACAGCGCAGTATAATGTAGAGACCCTGGTGGATCATTACAGTGCAAAAAGTTCATATAATTCAGTGCAGACATTTAATTCAGTGACATAGAAATAGGCTGCAGGGCCAAGACAGATGCCTGGCTTGTCCAGCATAACCAGATGTCTCCTCTAGGAGGCACAGCCTGGGATCTATGGCAAACCATGTCCAAACCCTCCTACAGATGAGCGTGCTTCATAAGTGGGAGAGGCACCTCACAGCAAGGGGTCTGCTCTGGTCTCTGCTCTCCTAAAAGCTTCTCGCTTTGTTCCCACACAACCTCTTTGCACCCTGGAAAACATGATGGGGCTAATGATGACCCCAGGATTGGTGGATCACAGTTGGCTCTAGCCCAAGGACATCTTCAGGGGCACCTTCTCCTGCCTGGACATGGGCTCACCTCTGTCCCAGTCCCCAAGGTGCTACAAATCAGCTCTGGCAACAAAACCCTCTCCCGTTGTTCCCTCACAGCCCAGCTCTGTTTCTCCCTGGTCTTGGGCACTGCAGCCTTGACTGTCTTAGCGGGAACCTCCTCTCACTGTTGTATTGACCCCTACTCTCCATGCCAGCATGGCTCTGCTCTCAAGTGGAGCCATTGCACACAGTGTCTTTGGATCTTGGTAACACGTTTCACGTTTCACCAGGACCAATCTGTCTTCTGTGCCACATCCTGATATTTTGCAGCCCAAATATATGCAAATGCCTGTAGCCTGGCATGGAGACAGAAGCACAAGCTGTCACAGGACCTCAACATCATTGCAATAGCTGTGATGCATTATCACCACTCACACAACTGGAGGCCTGCGCTGCTGGGGTAAAAGCTCTTCAGGGGAGGCTGTGAGGGAAGAGGAGGAGGGGGCAGGTCCTTTGTGTGGAGGGGCAGCGCGGATGGACAAAGTGCTTCCACGGCATGGACAAGGTTTGGGTATGTGCTTGTGGGTGAGCATCAGATGAAGGGTGACATCATGCTGGGAGCTACAGACCATGCAGTCCGGCTGAGGGCATGGATGACATCTTTAAGCAACATGACAAAGTCTGTGGATGATAGGCCCTCGTTCTTACTGGCAGAACAGGTTGGGAGGCTCTTGAATCCCCCTAACATTCCCTGGAAAAGCAAAGACCAGGATGTAAACAGGCCGTGAGGTTTCTGGAGTGTGGAGACCAGATGCAACAGAGAAGTCTCAGTGAAGGTGGAAGATATGCAACAGTTTCGGTAGCAACAGGATATAAAATACTACTACTGTTAATAAAAATGAAGTGAAAATCTATTAAAAATGTAATATAAATATTAGGAAAAATAGTGAAGAAACAATGTTCAGCATTGGTATGGGATGCTGAGGGAGTCATTTTTAGAGAGCAATGACAGTTTCCCCAGGCAGAAAAATATCATTGAAATTATTTTCCTCAGCCTCCTTGAGTGCCTTGTTCCTCGTGCTGTAAATGAGGGGGGTTCAGTGCTGCAGGCACCACCATATACAGAACGGTCACTACCAGATCCAGAGCAGGGGAGGAGACATAGGGGACCTCAGGTAGGCAAACATGCCAGTGCTAAGAGGAAAACAGGCAATGGGCAGGTGCGGGAGGCACATGGAAAAGGCTTCGTGCTGGCCCTGCTCTCAGCACAACAGCAAAGATCTGCTCGTAGGATAAGATTGTGAAAATGAAACAATCAAACATTAAACTGGCACTAATAATAAGATGCCTAACATGGCTGAGGTAGGAGTGTGAGCAGGAGAGCTTGAGGGTCTGAAGGATTTCACACAAGAACTGTCCACAGAGTTCTCTCTACAGAAAGAAAACAGGAAAGCGTTAGCAGTGGGGACAGGAACAGATACAGGAGGGCACCTGTAGGAAAACCATGTCCCACTGCAGTGCTTGCTGGGCAAGTGCCCCAGGTTGTGCTGGGTTTCCTACCTCTACGCTAATAAATGAATTCCAACACTGACTGTGGGGAAAATCCATCCCGCCTGCACGCAGCGTGCTGCAAAAATAGGAGACACATCACACTGAGCTCTGTGCTCTGGTCTCTGAACTCTCACACCCTTCTAGCTCTCCTCCCCTGAATTTCTGCTCCCTCCCCCAGATGATATGAACAGGGACTGGGCTAATGAGGGCCTCAGTGTGGATGGACCGCTGGCTACCCAGGCCTAGGGACTTCTGCAGTAGCACCTTTGCTTTCCCAGAGATTGCTTCAAGAAATCTGCCATCCTGCCCTGTCCCGCAGGCTAGGCAGCTGTGATAGTCACAAGTGGCCCCTGTGCCCACCTACAACCCCTGCACACGCACACCCATGGTCCCTATGGCACTGGCATGGCCCTTGAGTGCCTTGTATCCCTTTGTTATCTCCTTAACCCTGCTTCGTGGACTCGGGGGGCCAGCAAAGGGGCTGCTGGTGCTGTCCATGGGCCAGAATGGGCAAAGGCACTTCTGGAGCTTCCTCACAACCTGCTGGTCTCTCCATGGGCTTTGGAGACTTCAGTCAGTTCCCTTGGGGTGGCCTTTGCTGTGGCACAGTGATGCACAGAACATGCGTCCAGCAGCAGCATCCCTGCACATCTGGACATGCACTGATGCAAGAAGGGGAACCATGTCCTAAGGATTCATGGTTTAATTCTGCATTTCAGATACCCTAATTCATATTGCTTTCATGTACCCTCATACCGGTTTATTACAAGATGAAATTGGAGAGGACAAATAGCAAGGGTCTTTCCCGCTCTCTCCCCCCTTTTTTCTCTTCTTTTTCATTTTATTTTTTCAGTAGGAGTTGGAGGAGGACCTGGAGCTGAGCCCACAGCAGGGCACCAAGACTGCAGGTTGTCACATTTCCTTTGGATGGAGGCTCTTCCCATCTGCTGGCCTGATGGTCATCAGCCAGGTGGCCAAGACGGCGAGGAGAGCCTTAAACTGGGAGTGACTCAGGGGAGAAGACTCCAACAAGAGTGAGGAAGTGATGGCCTGGGATGGCAGGGAAAGGTGCAAGTGATGTGGACAAAGGAACCCCTGGAGAGAGCAGTGGGATGCAGGGAGCTCTGCTTAGGGACGGTCAGAGAGCCTGTCAGGATTGAAGGGATGAGGATTAGTGGGCAGAGCAACAGAGGTGGCCTTGTGTAGATCTCCACTATGGATCTCTAGAAAGGCATCATGATGGGATCCTCATGGTTTTCACCAAGACATTGTGATGGTGTCTTTCTCCACGGTCTCCACCAAGGAATCATGATGGGACCTCCATAGTCCCCACAAAGGCATCATGATGGGGTCTGCCATGGTGTCCAGCAGGGCGTGATGATAGGGTCCCTGTGGAAACCACCAGGGCTTTGTGATGGCAGTGGTAGCCTGCCCATAAGGCCATTGTGAGCGGGTGGTCCCCATGGTGACCATGTCCTTGTTGGGGGCCAAGGCCCCAGGTTCCCCACTCTGAGGAGAGCAGCTCCAAGCAGCTCTGAAGGGTAGAGGACCTCAGGAAAGGCAGCCATTAAGTAAGCATCTGTCAAGAAGAAGAATGCTCCATACAAACAGTTGTTAAAATTAGGAAACATTGCTGGAGCCCAGCTAGCCTAAAGAGGGAACTGGCATGTGGCCTTCAAGTCAATAAGGCAGCATGTGGAAAGGGGAAGAAGGGAGAGGCTGCAAAGGAGGAAGTCAGAAATCTTGTCCAGCCAAGTAAGGATGGTTTGGGGAAAGGCAAATCTCCCTGCTCCTGCTTCAGTGAGAGTAAAAGAATGAAGAAGGAAAATGTGGGCTCATGGCTGAATGGGACTGGGATTCTAGCAAGTGCAGCCCTGCTTGGCTTCAGTCAACCTTCACCAACAAGGTGAAGTCTGAGAAATGTCTGAAAGGGGCAACTGGAGATGTCACTGCTCTGTCCCTGCCCTGGCAAGTGTGTGCCCTGGGCAGACCTGTGGGATTGCCTGGGGTTGGGGCTTGGTTTGAGGGTTTGGCGTTTGGTAAGATGGGACCAAATTCCTGTGGGATGAAAGAGCACGAAGTCTGAGCACAGGCTGAGATGAGGGTGAGCCTCAGCTCCATGATAACTACTGTGGGCTGCTCTTTGGGTAGAAGTGGGATAGAGGACAGTCTGTGACAGAAGACAGTCTTCCTCCTGGAGGCACCAAAGCAGGCTCGCTGTTCTTCACTTCCTCAGCAGGGTTTCGTGCACTGTGCTGCTTAAGAGAGAGATGATAGTCCAGAAAAGAGCAAAGGAGCCCTTAGCACAGATCCTCCTGAGAACTTTATCTAGGCTTCCTGCCTTACTTCATGGCTATGGTGAAAGTAGTGCAAGAACATGGTGCTGCCAAGTTAGAAGAATGAAATTGTATTTCAAATTGTTAAAGACTGCCTGAAGTTTTGGAAAAGGTTGTCTTTGTTATTCTTTCAGAATATTCCTACTTATGACTATAATCTGGTTCAGGGGATGGATTCAATTTGAGCACTCAGAGAGGCTGGTGCTGCTGGAGATGCCCTGGGCTAGTTCCCTTGTGGTGCTGAAATTTTTGGAGGTGGCTCCTGCAGGCCCTTATCTTGTCATTAGGAAAAATATCTGAAAAAAAAAAAAAAAGTCTAAGACCTCTTATTTTCCCTGCATTGACTAGAAAGGGAAATGCAGACAACTGCATTTGACAGAGACATCTGCACGGATGGGCTCTGTCATGGGGTGGAATCCGCCTGCTCACAGACACACTTTGACCAATTCCTCACATATCTCCACATGTCTGATTAACTTGGACTTTTTGAAAGTCAGCTTTGATTCAGATGATCTGCACATCTGCACTTTCCATGGTTTTAGTCTTCCTCTTGCCCTTGCTCTTTATCATTCAGACACCTCTCAACTCTTCCCTTGCTGCTTTGAGCTTCAGGGAGTCTTTCAGGAGACTCTTGTTGTCTCTTAACCAGCTCCTTCACCGTGTGTCTATCCAGCCTTTACTATCTGTTTGTGAAAAGAGGTTCAAGGAAGGTTATTCCTTGTAGGCTGCGGAGCTCCTTGGAGGCAACTCAGGATTCAACCTACAGTTGAGGTTTGGATTTTGTTTCCTATTGACATAGGATCCAGGTTATTTTGTTTTATCATACTTCATACTTTTATGTATTTGCAGCTAGTTCAGGTGGTAATTGGTGCACATGAGCTGTAATATTCAGCTACTGAAGTGAGAAAAGCAGTTTGATTTTAGCCAGAGTGATCCAGGGCCCCAGTGGCTGATGAGAGAAGTGGCAGGGCTGGGGAGCTGAACAAGAAGGTTCTTCATACAGGTCTCCCCTCAAAAACATTACTTTTCACACATGTCCAGACTTCATTAGGAGACACTCTAGGAAGTGGAGAAAGTGCGTATGGCTGATTCAGAACATGGAACAATAAAGAAAGCTCAAAAAATATATCTATCTTTCTTTTCCAGGTGCTCATTGTAATCAGTCTAATGTTAATACACTCCTTTCCAATTAGCTAGAGAAGATTTGAAACTGAAGAAAATTATGGCAAGAATCATGGCTCCTCAGGGATTTTGCATTTGACTGACCCTTTGGGAGTAGTTGGTGCTGAGCTCATGAACCTCTGATGCTGAGAGGAGACTGAAGAAACTTCTCCAGAAGTTCAAGTCAGAAGCACATCCCCAAGTTTCTTGGAGGGTTAATGGGTCCCACTGTGGTTCATTACCAAGCAAAGCCTCCCCAGGGACTGATTAGAGCAGAGAGTTGGAAGTCATTATTGCAGATAGGAAAAGGCAAGGTGCAGGTTCCTCTGATGCCAGGTCAACCCTTCATGTGTGTTTTCAAGCAGAATGACCAAATAGAGGTGCCCAGTCCCTGAGTACGGACATCCTTTCCACCATGCTTTGCCCAAGGCTTTTGGTTGGAGCAGTGTGTGGGTGGGAGTGTTCAAGGCCTAGGGCAGGACACTGATACAGGACACCTTGTGTCCCTGCGGGAAAGCAGGCAAGGAGGCCCTGTTGCCAGAAGGAAGAAGTGTCTTCTCCTAGGCCTCAATGGCAGACACACCAGCCATGGTCAAGAGGACATAGTCCTAGTTCTTGAGAAGGTTTTGGCACCGCCCTCAGCTGTCTCTCCCTTGGGCTCTCCTACACTTTCCCATGCCTGTGCCTGTTTCCCTGCAGCCTGTAGTCATCAAGATACTTCCCCACCTTGTTCTCACCCAAGCATCTCTCCAGCTTTTCTCATGTTTCTCTGTCCTTAGTGACTGTTGTTTGAAACCCAAAGGCAAGGCTTGCTCTCAGGTCCCCTCCAGGTGACATGATGCACCACATCACTGCTCTTAAGTGACATTTCTCTTTTCTTCAAGTCAAGTCTGTACCTCAAGCGGCAGTTTGTGGCTCTTTCACCTTCTCAGTTTCTTTCCCACTACCAGAACAACTTCCATCATCCCTGAAACCACCCTGCAGGCAGTCACAGGCTCCTGCTCTCTTCCCATTAGCTGTAACACTTGAGCAGGCTAAAGAAGCTCATGGCCCTCAGCTTCTGCATGCAGGCCATGTGCTACCCAGGCCTGAAAAAGCAACCTCACCCCAGCAGAAGGGCCTGACTCTGGGGAGGCCAGGTCAGGTACTGACCCATAGGCAAAAAAGAAAAATAAAGGGTAAAAAAAAAACATCGGTAGAAGCCTTAACTTCTTTGCACTGAACAAACACAAACCCTCTCCTCACAGGGTGGGGCAAGTGATACTTGAGCCTCCAAACACCTTGGGGGCCTGACACTGAACTCACTTCATGTGATGATCAGAGTTCTTCTACAGCGAGCCCCAATTGGATGCAGTAGCTAGAGGCAATCTAATGAGTACAGAGTAGGGACTCCTGTTCATGCAGTTGAGGACGCTGTGGCCTCCAGAGCATGTTGCTGGCTCACATGCAGCTTGCTGCCCACAAAGGTCCTTCTCCAAAGAGCTGCTGCCCAGCCGGACATTCCCCAGTCCATATCACTGCAAGGGTTGGTCTATCCCAAGGGCAGGACCTGTTTTTTGTCCTTATTGGGACACCATCCCTAGAAAGTAGACAATACTATCCTGTGTAGCCAAGCTGATCTCCCAAGGTGTGTTCTAGTTTTAATGAGCATCGGGATAGACCATCCTTGTGCTGGGTGGCTCTGCTCCTTAAACACCTGCTGGCTTTCCTAAGCTCCACCACCCTTCAGATTGCCGGATTCCCCCAAGGGGAGGGAGCCTATGCAAGCTCTCACCCAGACCTTGATCCATCCCATGCAAGAGCTCCTTCCATCTGAGCTGTCCCTTCACATCAAGGACATCCAACCCATCACCTTTCTTCCTGTGGGGCTTGTCCTCTGCCATCACAGCCCTCTAGTCATGTGAGTGGTCTCAAAGCATCTCAATTATTCCAACTGTCTTTCAGTGCAGTGACAGCTTGTGCCTCTCCATCTGCCCTCCTCTGTGCCCCAGGCTGCATGCACTTGTATTGGGGTTGGAGTGCTTCCACCATGGCACACAGATCTGCAATGGAGAAACCTTTTACCAAGAGCCAAGGACACTGTGTGTGCAACGGCCCAACTTGAAAGCAGGGACACGCTCGTGTAGCTAGCAGTTGTCAGGGTTCTCCCGAAAGGAGGTTCGCACAAAGAGAGCAAAATCTGGAATGCCCAAGGCCAGGGAGAAACAGGAGAGGGATTTGCCTCCTAGGGGGAATTAATGGCAACTTGGGCCTGTGACAGAGGTGAATCCCTCTCCAGGAAGGACAAGGTGCCACTGAAGAAGCGCCTGGACCTGGGCAGCCTGATATTTGCCACACTAAGATCATCATTAGCCCATTTCCCTCATCTAAGTGTGGGAAGAGTTTCCGCTGAGGAAGAGCTAAAAGATTTGAAGATTGCAGCGACTAAAGCAGAGACCTTATTGGAATGTGGCTCTCTCATTTATGAAGCATGCTTGGTTGGAGATAAGGAGGACTTGGCCTTAAACAGTGACGGCATCCAGTTGATTGGATACCGGTAAGAAACACGAGTCACTGTAGGCCTCTTGCCAGCCACCACTCCAAAGGGACATGGCTTTCCTAAAGGTCCCATGCTGTATCTGCAAGAACCAGGTGGTTGTGCAGGACATCCCAGACACCCCACATGTCCCTGCAGGTCTCTTTCTGTGTCACTGAATCAAGTGCCTGCTCTGAGTAACATTAACTGTTTGCAGGGTGTGCGTGAGTGTCAGCTGCCTCGTGAGAGGAACTCTGGCGGCAGTCAGCATCTGTCTCATTTCAGGTAATCCCTGGAAACGAAGGGTGGGAATGAGGTGGCCACACAGGAACATGGTGACATTGGATGAGACGGAGGTGGTGCAAGGCATGTGCTAGTGTCTGCTGGCTCTGATGGAGCAGCTGGGAGAACCATATCTTTCTAGATCATGAGTTGGGGGCCAAGTGGGGAATTTCCATGGCCATCAGAAATTACCCCAGATGACCAATACTGCTAGAGCAGCACCCACTATGAAGCTGGGATACAAGTAGGTCCTTATGATGCAAGACCATAATGCCATCTGTCAGACTCTTCATCCAATGACAGAAAAATAGACTTGAAGGGCCATGTCAGATGCCTGGGACATCCTGCACAACTGCATGTTTCTGGCAGACAGAGCCTGGTACTCCCAGGAAAGTCATGTCCTTTTGCAGTGGTGCTGGGCAAGGGTGTCCTCATTGTCCCACCTGTGCCCAAACAAATGAGTCCCACCTCTGCCTTTAGGCACAGTCTGCACTGTCCACATGCAAGCATGATGCTCTAATGGGATGCATATCACACAAAGGTCTTCTGTCATGTCCCTGGGCTCTTGAAATCTTCTAATTCTCTTCTCTGTCACCCTCTTTTCGGAACAAGGACAGTGTTAATGATGTCCACATGGTCACTGCAATATGCTCCAAGCCAAGACCTGCTTCACTGGTGCATTTTCCTTCCTGGAGATCAGATCAGCTCTGTCCCAGGCCCCCAGGTGCTGCAGAGGGAGCTCAGGGAGCAAAACCCTCTCTTGCCAGGGCTGGGCGGTCCAACTCTGTTTCCCCCTACCCTGGACTCTGCAGGCTTTGCTCTCTTAGTGGGAATCTCCTCTCACCATCACATTGCCACCTGTTCTGCATGACAGCATGCCCGTGCTCTGAAGTGCAGCCACCAGAAACGCTGTGTCCTGGCCCTTGGTGTAGAACAAGTCTCACCATCACCAACCTGTTCTTGGCGCCACAGCTGAGGCTCTGCAGTGGAAACCTGCACAAGTGCATAAAGTCTGGGGCAGAGAGAGGAGCAAATGGAGGCACCCATCTGACTGAGAAATGTTGCTGAGGTGTGATGGAATCTCACACATGATTCTACATCTCATACAGTAGCAGGGTAGGAGATCTTCAGGAATGAGCGGAGGAAGATGAGTAAAGGGGCTGCCCTTAGTGTGAAGGGGCAGCTCAGCTGTGTGGAGCTCTTTGAACATGAGGGCTAGGGCCTGAGTTCAAGCTTGTAGGTGACAAGGGTGAGACCACAGTGGGAGTGACCAAGCACCCAAGCAGGGTAAGGAGGTGGGTACAGTCTCCTTTAAGCAATGTGAGCAAGTGTGTGGCTCAAAGGGCACCCCACGTGCATACAGCCTGCCAGCAATGGCTGCAAAGCTGTGGGAATAGTTGTCCTTGGGGACTGGCTGGCTCCTGCAATGACCTCCCAGGAGCTGGGAGAGGGCCGAGGAGGCAGCAGTGCCCTGGTCCCCGGCACATGTCAGCACCTTCACCTCGCAAACCACAGGAGGACTCACGTCCTTCCTCCCCGCGCTCCTCCCAGCAACCAACTCGTCCCCAACAGGCTGAGGGAGGCTGAGGTCTCCTTGTCCACCCAGAGGACATGTCCCAGATGGGCTCCCATCAAACACTGCCAGCTGCTTGTTCCCAAGTGCCTGTCCCAGGAACCATTCGCTGGAGGGGACTGTTCACTTGTGACAGTCACAGGCAGTGCAGGGCCAAGAGGATGGCGTCAGGTCTGTTCTTAAAACACTGCCTTGGACAAGCGGCTTGTGAGGAGCAGGAATGGCGAGACCCCATGGGTGTCCCTGCACCAGCTGTAGGGAACAGCTTGGGGACGTGGTTGGGTTCAGCATGGAGAAACTGTGGGTGCAGCAGCAGGGCTGGTCATCACTGGTGCTGGTGGGGCAGGGGTGGGAGAGCTCCTGGCAGGTTCCCTTCTCCCAAGGGGAACATGGGGGCTTCCATGTGTGCCCATCCCCGCACCCGCACACGGCTCCCTGGCTCCACTGTGCAGACAGCACCCAGGGCAGGGTGCTCAGCCCTGGGGAAATGTCCCTCTGACATGGTCCCCATGACAGCCCGCACTGCCCTGTCCCCCCACAAACCCTGCTGGCCCCAGCCTTGTTGTACCACGTTGGGGTTGGTGCAGAGCCGTCCTTGGCCTCTGAGCTGGGAGGGAGGCTGGGCAGGGCCTGCTGGTCCTCTGGCTACAGGTACCGAGGCCGGCAGGAAGGAGCTGCCCAGGCAGCCAAACACTGACACTGAAGGTGACCTCAGTGACTCTCCAGGCTCCCTTCCCTGGGCCTCCTGGGTCCCCATTGCCTCTTGCAGCACTGCAGAGCTCTCCCTAGCCTGCACATTCATTGTTTTTGCCCCTTCCATTTGGGTGGCTCCCCTTGAGTTCCTGAAGCTCCATTCGCTCCCAGGAACACAGTGCCCTTGAAGATGCCCTGTGCTCTCCTGGAAGCACCATATCCATCTCCAGCCCTGTCATATGACAGATAACGGCTTGAGCATTCACCACCTGCTGGAGCTCTGAGCACCCACAGCTGGAAACTGAATCCAACCCACATTACCTAACATACCATTGCCAGGGGGCCCTGGAGAGTCCCAGAATAGCAACAGACTCTGTGAAGCTTAAAGTCCTTGAGCACATTATGGACTCCAGCTTTGGAAGGAGAGGCCAACCTATAAGCATCGTCCTGAGGAAATCCATTTTTATTTGAGTGAAGCCACGACTGACACAGAGACACAAGGACAGACATATTTACAGCAGATATGGCAATTAGACTGAGTGGGTTCACCCCTCTGGCAAAGTAGCATGAATTAAAAACCTTATGTTAAAAATATATATATATATAAACACAGAGAGAATTCCCAAAGCACAGAACACTCTGAAACGCATTAGAAACCCCTTGTTAGGAAGGATGGGGAGCTTATTTCTAGCACCGACTGTACTAATTGCTTCAATGCATTCTTGAGACTCTTGTACCTCATGCTATAGATGAGGGGGTTGATCATTGGAGGCACCACTGAGTACAGAACAGAGAGCACCAGATCCAGAGCTGGGGAGGAGATGGAGGGGGGCTTCAGGTAGGCAAAAACTGTGGTGCTGGTCAAGAGGGAAACCAGGTGCGGGAGACACATGGAAAAGGTTTTCTGCCAGCCCTGCTCAGAGGGGATCCTCAGCACAGCAGTGAAGATCTGCACGTAGGGCACAACAATGAAAATGAAACACCCAAAGCCCAAAGAGACAGTAACCCCAATGAGCCCAATTTCCCTGAGGTAGGAGACTGAGCAGCAGGGTTTGAGCATCTGAGGGATCTCACAGAACTGCTCTACCTCATTGCCTTGGCAGAGGGGTAGGGAAAATGTGTTCCCGGTGTGCAGGAGGGAATTGAGAAAGCCACTGCCCCAGGCAGCTGCTGCCATTCTGACACAAGCTCTGCTGCCCATGAGGGTCCTGTAGTGCAGGGGTCTGCAGATGGCAACGTAGTGGTCATAGGCCACAACTGTGAGGAGAGAAAACTCTGCTGAAAACAAAAATGCTACCAGGAAAACCTGGGCGGCACATCTTGAGTAGGAAATAGCTCTGCTGTTCCACACACAATTGGCCATGGATTTGGGGAGAGAAATCCTTTCCGTTTCTCAAGGAAACACCCATATTTCCTCTCTCTCCCTTATTTCACCTCCCTTTTCTGCGACTCTGCTCTGCCCTGGTTGAATGTGTCATGTGCACCAGGGCCCCCTGCCCATGGCTCCAAAGCAGTTTTTTCTGCTGTGCTGCAGGTGTAAACGAATGTGTCAAACTACTCTTTCAGGAAATGCCTGCCCTGCCTTTCCTTTAGAAAAGTGCCCTCTGAAATGTGCTCACAGTTAGACCCGTGAGCAGACCTGAGCCTTGTAGCACCCTCCCAGCAGGAGAAGGAGCCTGTCTTGGTAGAGGATCATCTTCCCACACAGAACTTCCCCTCTCAATCCTGTGGGGAGCTTCGTGTCCTGCTGGGCAGGGCGGGGGCTGTCTCTGGGGTCAGGAGCTCTATAAGTTGCATTTAAATAAAGGTTTTTGGTTTCACATCACTGAAGGCTGTGAATCCTTCATAGGCTGCCAATTTTCCATCTTTTCCTTGCTGCCTCCCATGCAATTAGCGTGTCCTTCCAAGAAAAACCTGCTGCTCTGTGCTCTCCACAAGGTATTTGTGCACAGCATGAAGATCTCTCCTGGCCTTCTCTGATCTAGGCTGAACAAAACCCCCTCTTCCAGCCTCTCCTTATCTGCCCCATGCTCCAGCCCCTGACAAACTTGTCCTTGTGCTGAACTCCCTCCCATTTGTTCGTTTCCATGCAGAACTGGAGAGCCCAAGTGGGATCTGGTATAGAGGCATGGTGTCCACTGTGCCAAAAAGAGCGATAGAACACGCATGTGGCCATGCTGGCTGTGCTCTCCAAAATACAGATCCATGAGGGTGGCCAAACTATGGCACAGGGACCCAAAGGGCCTCCCCTTGCTGACCACTAAGGCACTGAGATGAGATGTAGGTGCGTTTGGCCACCACCAGGATATACCCCGTGGGAGTCCCTATGGCAATGGCCAGGGCTTTGTGATGGGGGTGGCATCATGTCCCCAAGGCCATTGTGATGGGGCAGTGCCCATGGCAACCAAGGCTGTGTTGGGCCAGAACACCACCCTCAGGGTCGCACTCTGAGGAGAGCAGCTCCAGCAGAAGGAGCAGCTCGGGTTGGTCCCCAGAGCAGCAAGTCCCCGGGTGCAACGAGTGCTCTGGAGATGGAGAAGGAGAGGCAGGCGAACGCCTCCTCCCAGCCCAGCAATGGGCGTCCTCCCAGGTGCAAGAGCACAAGGAAGGCGAGTGCTGGGGCTGGAGGGGGAGGCCGGCAGCAGGGATGGGAGCTGCATGGAGAGCACAAGCATGGTGGGCCAAGCCAGCCAGACCTCACCTCCTTTGGCCAGGGGCTGCTTCTTGCTGGCTGTGGGGATTTTCTCAAACACAAAGCACAACTGGGATGCTCCAAGGCCCATATGGATCCTGGGAGCCCTGTGCAAAGGATCAGAGAGCCTCTTTGAATCATGTGTAGCTGGGCTGTGCTCGACCATGAGCTTCCCTTCGACAGGGGGCTGGGGCTTCCTGTGCCTCAGGGGCTGCTTGTAGCAACACAACCCTCTCCATCATGTGCCTCCTTCTCCCTGCAGGTGGGCAAGCAGGAGCCGCACGCAGCGAGGCGACGCAGGCGGACCCCGACTTCGTCCCCACAAATGGACAGGTGGCCTTTGTTGTCTGACCCCCAGGGCTTTGAAGATGCTGATCAGGCCATCGCAAAGGTACAGAGCTGAGCAGTGAGGCCGGCAAAGGCCCTGCCTGACCGCTGCCCTTCTCAAGACGACTCCTGTGAGGCTCAGGGAGACCCTGCCCAGCAGAGCTGGGCTAAGAGCAGAGGTGCCACATCTGCCTCCCAAACCACCACGCACTGCCAGGGCAGCCAGCCAGGCGCATGGAGGCCTGGAGGCTCCTGCATGTAAAACACCAGGATCTACAGGGAAAAAGAAGCTGCCTGCTCCAGAGCCTCTGCCAGGTGCAGGACCAATGCCATCGATACGGAAGATGTGGCCAGGAGACTGGTGGACGTGGTGATGGAGG
Source organism: Tinamus guttatus (assembly GCF_059628265.1). Classification (NCBI taxonomy): domain Eukaryota; kingdom Metazoa; phylum Chordata; class Aves; order Tinamiformes; family Tinamidae; genus Tinamus; species Tinamus guttatus. The sequence goes on along the minus strand of NW_028289063.1, from coordinate 40,111 downwards.
GATTAGAGACAGTGGCAATAACTTGCAGGGAAGCTGCTGCCAGGGAAGCTTCGGGGGCTGCTGGGGGTGCTGTGATGTCTCTGGAGTGCAGGAAGAGACTGGAAGAGTCCATGTATCTTGATTTGCCTGTCCTTCAAAAAGCCAAGCGAGATGCTGGTGTTCCCCACCAGGCAGTTCCAGAGCACGGCCACTGCTTGCCTGAGGCCGGACCTGGGCCTTGTGCGCTGGGAAAAACAAGGATGGCGCCAGAAGTGTGGTGCTTATCCCAGTGTGTCCTTGATGCAGAGGCAGGTGTAGGCTGAGGACCCTCTGTTTAGGTGTGCAGGTAGTGGCGTGCTGCAGTGCTCTGCTCTAGAGCCCAGCCTGCCACCCCAGGGTCCTGCTGGGAGAGCAGAGGGAGGACTGTTGGTTTCCCTGTTCTCTCCTTGGAGCATCCTGGTGCCACCCAGGGGTTCTCACAGTTTCATGGTTTCTGTCAGCTGATGTTCAGGCTTGCAGTTTCTGATCGTCTTGATGATTACCTGAGTCTTTGGGATTTGAGTCACTCTGATGGAGTCAGTTATCTTCTCACTCCTTTAAAGGCTTTCTGTTGAAGCTGGACCCTCATTACATCTTCCCATCGCAGAGCCTAATCCATTGTGATCCCTCATACAAACTGGTAGTTAAACAAAACAGTCAGAACCATTTCTGCACTTTGTGGATATGCAGACACTTGCAGACAGGGAGATGTCTCCTCACAAGAATCAGGCCTCTCAGGGTGATGGATGGCTCTGGATGGCTCTGAGCCCTGCCCTTCCCTTACTTTTGACCGTGGGTGTCTCAGGACAGGCCCACACACTGCAGCGCTGCTGTCCAGGCTCCTGTATGGAGCCTGTAAGGCACTGCCGTGCCTCAGGAGCTGAATTCTGACTTGTTCACAAGTCGGTGAGATGACCATCTCCCAAATCCCCTACTGCTGAAGCTTCCAACAACCAACATCCTCTTTCCATAGTGTTTGCACAGTCCTGGAGCAAATCTTGAAGAAGGGAGACTGCATCCCTCTTGAAGCTTCCAGATATGTGGCATTCCAGACACTGAAAAGCAAAGCACGCCTTTCCTCCTTTCTTTCGGTTGCCTGTTGAGCCTCTAGCATCCTGTCTTTGGCACAGGAAGGCCCATTCTGGACCCGGGTGTCTCTGCACATTCCCTCTCCTGTCTCCTCTGTGTTTGCTCAGTCTGCTCTATGGCCTAGGGTCATGGGAAGTATTGGTTTAGGGAGCTCCCCTGAAGCCATGAGAAGCTGCAGAGCTGAAGGCCTGATGGAGGAAGTCTGGAACATGCATGTGTCTCCTGCCCTCTCCTGCTCCCAGCTGAAGGGTTGAGAAAGGTCCAGTGCTTTTGGTGTTGGTGGGTTGGGTTTCCCTTGACATCCCCAAGTCCTTCTTTGGGTTGCTCTGAGCAGCCAGGAAAATCCTTCTTCTCTAGGGTCTTGCATCAGGGCCTTTTCCCTACTTTTGTAGAGAAGCTGAGGCAGGTCTGGGATCTCCAAAAGCAGCATGGCCCACATCATGACCCAGGACACCCAGGAGCTGTGTGGCTCTCCCAATCCCACATGTCCTGGTTAAACTGACAATTTCTAACACCATCTTTACAGGCCACGAGTTGACCATTGTAGAACCGCAGTATTGGGACTCGCCCTGTTACTCTTTGTTCACTCCAGGATCCAGCTGCTGGTTTGCACTTCAGGGATTTAAAGGTTGCTCTGTCTTTCAGGAAGGCTGTCCCTTATAGAAAGGGAACCTTGCTGTTGACATGTTGGGCTTAGCCTACACTCAAAGAGCACAATTATTATTTATGAAATTATTTCATGCTTTATTTCTCTTTCTTTGCAGTTAAGAAAAACCCTGTGTTTATTTGTAGCTAATTCTCTAAGGAACTCTCTAAGGAAGGCAGTTGGGAGTTGCAGCAGATGAGCTCTAACTTTCAGTTGCTGATTCAGTAGAACAGAGAATCTTCTAACAAGAGTGATGGAAGTCCCAGGTGGCTGATGTGAGAAATGGCAGGTTGGGGAGGGAAGGAAGAGTGTCCATACAGTGCTTGAGCTCTGGGACACTGGTTCTCCTAGATGTCCAGACTTCATTGGGAGTCATTCTGGATTGATTCCAATTCCAGAATATTGCTGTCGATTACTCTGAAAGCTAGATGTTAATAGTAAGAATAAAAACCTGTAAAATCAGAAATACTTGTATATTATTGATGTCTCCACCTTTCAGCTACAGTCCCCAAACCTCTCCAATTAGTCATGCAAGCCTAGACAAAAATTGCAGGGAGGGACATGGTTTGTGAGAGCTTTTTGCATTTTAATGAGCTCCATGGTATATTTCATGCTGAATCCATGAACCTCAGTTACTGAGAGGAGAATTCAGAGTCAAGATCAACCCCCAACATTTTGTTGAGTTTTAATGGGTCCCACTGATACTTGTTAGCAGTGAAGTGTCTCCAGGGGCTGATTAGAGCAGAACATTGTCATCACTGATGACAGGTAGGCAGAGGAAACGTGCAGGTGGCTCTGATGCCACATTAACCCTTGAGGTGTTTTATCAGGCAAAATGTCCAAGCTTGGCCCCGGTGCTTCTGGGAAAGGAGATCCTTTCTCCCACATGTTTTCCAGGTCCTCTTGGAGACAATGTGTGGGTGGGGGTGTGCAGTGCTCAGTGCAGGACAATGATATGACACCTTTTGGGGTGTCAGCAAGAGGGACACTGAGGCCCATGTGTCCTGACAGGCCTTGGTGGCAGAGACAACAGCCATGCCAAGAAGATGCTGACCTGCTCTGGTGTCTGGGAGCCTTGACAGTGCCTTTGTCTGTCTCCAGCAGAGCCTGTCCTATGCTGTCTCATGTCTGCAGTCGTGTCCATGCAGCCTGTAGACACCCACCCTGCTTCCCCACTTTGCTCTCACACGGGATCTCCTTCCCTTCACTGATGTCTCTGCATCCCCACCGGTTGTTCCTTCCCAAAGCCATGGGATGATCCTTGACTCCTCCTGGGTGTCCTGTTGCATCACAGCACTAGCATTCCAGTGTCATTTCTTTATCCTTATGTCCAGTCTGAAATTCTCTAAACTGGGGATTTTTCGGGTTGTTTTGGCTATTCATACTGCTTCCCACTACCAAGTAAAGCTCCTGGCAGTACCACAGTGTGGGGAAGAATATAACCTTGTCTGTCAGGACAGATAGAAACTTGAGGAACTGAGGACAGGGCTGAGGGGAAGGGCCTTGGTGCTACGAGGGATGCCATATGAGGCAGTGGTGCAGGGTCATGTGAATAATGCCAGATGCCTGTGGGGCTGCATTAGTAGTAGCATGGCTAACCAGAGGAGGGGAGCTGTTATCTGTCTCCAAGGGAGACTTTTCCTGAAGGCAGTGGTGGCACTCAACTTCGGGGGAGCATGTATGAAATCCAGGTGTCCTAGGTGGTTGCCAACTAATTCGAAGGGCCCGATTTTCCTGTTGGTTCCCTCTTTAATATGCTAGGAATGTGGTGGTTTTGCTGGGCACCTCAGGCATCTGACATGGCCGAGTAGACCTGTTTTCCTTGCATGAAATCAAGTGTTTGCACAGAATCATGCAAGCTCTTTGCAATGGACATGGATCTCCTCATTGCTCTGTCAGATCAAGTGGACATTTGCACCTGTCTTGGACCAGCTCTGTCCAACGTGGACTGCCTCCCCCTTGGAAAAAGTCCAAAGGGGCGAGTGTGTGTGCACAGCTGATTCACTTCTCCCAGTGACTGCAGTGGGAGCTCAGAAAACCAGCTCCCATACAGGCAGCCGTTTTGTGCACCCCAGCAGCTGGACAAAGGGAATCCTCCTCTGAGGTTGTGGAGTGCACAAGAGCAAACTGAATCCTCCTGCGCTCCTGGAGCTTCTCAATGGGCATTAGCTGCACTGCTGAACTGCTCTAAATCACCTCCTGAAGCATGAGGGTGTTAACTCCCTTCTTGCCCCTGTGCAAGTGTTCTGAGTTCTTATGGGATGGAAGCAGAGGCTTCAACAGCAGGACATGTCCACTCTCCTAGACAACCATCCTGTGATGAGGCCAGCTGCATGCTGGATTCTTTCCACGGACTCTCTCTCTTTACATCAGTGGACCTTTGCCAGGGATGACTTTGCTGCCTTGCAGGAACTGTCAGCCCTGGAGCCCCAGAAATGCCTGGAGGCTGCACAGGGGACAGAAAATGTCCCATCTGCAGCTGGGTCCCTGCTCCTGAGCTGGGCCTGGCTCCTGGGACTGCGGGAGCCCATGGCAACCTGGCAGGCGCTGCAGAGAGACAGCTCTGCCCAGGAGCAGCTCCTCATAAAGGAGCACCAAGACTCAGGGCACTGCCCGCGGGCACCAGGCTGGGATGAGTCGCTCCTAAGTGAAAGACAGTTGGGAATGGGAGGGCGGCTGAGCTCACTGCAGGCAGAAACCTCCCCAGCCCTTGACACGGTAAGTCTCTGGCTGCAGGGCTACACTGCTGCGGTTCCTGGAGGGATCTTCTGAACCTGGCGCCTTCAGCAGCTGATTGGATTTGTCAGGGTGGCTCTCCCAGCTTCCCCTGTTTGGAGCTGGTCGTGCTTTAGAGCAGGGACTCCCAGCCACACATTCAGAGGGATCACGGCTGCCTTCGCCCACCCCTCTGCTTGCAGACACAGCCAACATCCCCTCCCCAGCCTCAGCAAGGTTTGTCTCACCTGCTCTTTTGCACCTGCAAACACGGAGGTGCCCTGGGCAGGGTCCTGCCCCTGGCAGGTGTCTACAGGGCAGAGCTGAGCACCCAGCGGGTGCGATGGGGTCTATGAATATGGACAGGGCAGAGACGTGGGGACAGAGAAGCAGCTCCTGCAGGGACGGCTCCAGGCTATGGAATCATGGTGAGAGGAAAGTGCCTCCTGCAGCGCCCCTTCCCACCAGCACAGCTCTCTGCACTCCAGGACATGGGGGCCAGGGCAGGAGTTGTCCCAGAGGAGCCAGATGTCCAGGAGAGGAGACACATCTGAGTGCCCCTCTGTCCCTGCCAGGCCCTGCCTCCCTCGGCACAGCTATCATGGTGTTACTCCATGATCGCACCTGCCCATGCTGCCCTTCTCCTTCCCTTGGACTCTCTGGGCAGGGGGTTTCTGATGCAGGTCAGACACTGGCCCTGTGGGTCCTGCCATGCAGTTGGGTCCTGGACTATGAGGTGCCCAAGTGCCCTCTAAGCTGTGGGGCTCAGGGCAGTGCGGTTGGAGGAGCTTGGAATGAGCCACCTCTCTCATCAGGACACCCCATCCTCAGGACGTCCTGCCATCTCCCTGGGTGCCTGTCTGGGCTGCAAGCTACCCTCCGGAAGAGCTCAGCTCCCCCGTTACAGCAGGTGCTGTCTGGGTGCCCCAGGGAGAAGCCTCCTGGAATCTGAGGTCACAGAATCGCTGCAGGGAGGTGGATGTGGGCAGCTGGCAGGAGCCCAAGGTGTTGCTGGCTCCAAGGGGAGGGTGGAAACCTGCCTGACATCCCCTCCAAAGGAGTGCTGGTGGACATGATGTAAAGGAATCCTCTGCTCTCCATGGTGTCATTTAATTGAGGGGTAACATGAGTGCAAGCATCCTACAGCTCCAAGGTGAGAGCACAGGGTAATTGAGACCAATGCAGATGGAGAGGCCAGCTCTTCTCCCCCAGCATCAAGGCCAAGAGCTGAAGCCATAGAGCTCAAGGATGGTCCTGCTAAAATGGAGGGGAGGCAATGACTGTGTGTTTGGGCACAGATATGGGAAAGTTTTGCTCAGAGAAGTTTCCTCTAACTTGTCCATGTCTTTTCTTCCTCACATATTGCCCCTATGCTGCAAAAAAACAAATGTCAAACAGGAGCCTCCTCAGTGAGTTCCCCCTCCTGGCATTCGCAGACAGGTGGGAGCTGCAGCTCTTGCACTTCTCGCTCTTCCTAGCCATCTACCTGGCTGCCCTCCTGGCCAACGGCCTCATCATCACAGCCGTAGCCTGCGACCACCGCCTCCACACCCCCATGTACTTCTTCCTCCTCAACCTCTCCCTCCTTGACCTGGGCTCCATCTCCACCACTGTTCCCAAAGCCATGGCCCATTCCCTGTGGAACACCAGGGCCATTTCCTATTTGGAATGTGCTGCCCAGATACTTTTCTTCGTCTTCTTGTTGGGAGGAGAGTTTTATCTCCTCACAGTCATGGCCTATGACCGCTATGTTGCCATCTGCAGACCCCTGCACTATGGGACCCTCATAGACAGCAGAGCTTGTGTCAAAATGGCAGCAGCTGCCTGGGCCAGTGGTTTCCTCAGTGCTCTCCTGCACACTGCGAACACATTTTCCCTTCCACTCTGCCAAGGCAATGTGGTGGAGCAGTTCTTCTGTGATATCCCCCAGATCCTCAAGCTCTCCTGCTCACACTCCTACTTCAGGGAAGTTGGGCTCATTGGGTTTACTTTCTCTTTGGGCTTTGGGTGTTTCACTTTCATTGTGGTGTCCTATGTGCAGATCTTCAGAGCTGTGCTGAGGATCCCCTCCGAGCAGGGCCGGCACAAAGCCTTTTCCATGTGCCTCCCGCACCTGGCCGTGATCTCCTTGTTTGTCATTACTGTATTTTTTGCCTACCTGAAGCCCCCCTCCATCTCCTCCCCACTTCTAGATATGGTTGTGTCCATTCTGTACTCGGTGGTTCCTCCAGCCCTGAACCCCCTCATCTACAGCATGAGGAACAAGGAGCTCAAGGAGGCACTGAGAAAACTCATCCAGTGGGTACAAGGTCAGTGGTAACAACTGTTTCATTCACTCACCAGGATATCTAGCATCGAGGCTGTATTTTATCCATTTCTTTAGTTTTTACTTCTCTCTTTTACACTCATCTTAAAATAATAAATAATAAAATAAAGATACCTAGTTTTTGTCACGACTGCACAGGAATTTCTCATTTAGCACTTAAACACAGACCATGATAAAGCAGGAAGCCAGGCTTCCCCCTTCACTAGCAGAGAGGGGGGATTCTCTGAGCCGCTTCTTTGAGCTCCCTTGGATGTGCCCAGTGCAGGGAGGAGAGTTTCCCTCTGCAGCGTCTTTTCCAGCACTGACACCAAGGGACCTCTGGGGTGCAGAGTCACGGCGGGACAAGGGCAGGTGGGGTGAGACCAGGGGTCAAGTGTTGTTTAGGAGATCTCAGCTCTCGTGGCTACGGTTACAGTGTGATCTCAAATCTCTCTAATATGACAGAAATGGCAACCAAGTGTCACCACAGGTTTCCATGGTTCCATGGAAACACACAAAACTAAACACACAAAACTAAACATGAGTGAATTGAAGGAAAGTCTAGAGGCAGCCTTCCCATGGCAGTTCATCTTTCCTGAAGACACATTCCAGGAGGGCAGCAGGATTTTCTCTATTTAGAGCTGTCCTCCTCATTTCCGTTCTTTCCTTCCATGCTTTATTCTGCAGATATGGCCCAGGAACTCTCATAACCTGGTAGGCTTGTTTTCCCTTGTACTCTGGTAGAAGAGGCAGGACCAGTCCTTGGGCTCCCTTAAGCCACAGCTGGACTCCAGAATAACATTTCCATAATAAAAGGGGATCTTCCCTATGATGGTCCTGAATGTGGCCTCTCTTTAGAAACTGGAATCAAAAAACATGCCCAAGGGTGTGCAACCACAAATGGGGCTGCTCTTCTGCTTGTGAACTCCATGAGATCCAGGGGATGACCTCAGCATTCCAGGGTGATCTGTTAGCCTCAATCTAGGGTTCATCTCTCAGTGACCACTGCAGATAGGCAATGGTCTCTGCATTGCCTGTGCCAGGCTGCCCCACACGTGGCTGTGCTGATGAGAGAAGAGTAGTAGAGGAGAAGAAAGGCAGAGGCAAAGGCAGAGGCATTTAGAAATATTGCCCAGCATCACGTTACAAGGACAAGTGCGGGGTCCTGCACCTGGGGAGGAATAACCCCAGGCACCAGTATAGATTAGAGGTTGACCTGCTGGAAAGCAGCTCCGCAGAGAGGGATTTGGGAATCCTGGTTGACAAGGAGTTAACCTTCAGTCAGCAGTGTGCCCTCATGGCCAAGAAGGCCAATGGGATCCTGGCCTGCATCAAGAGGAGTGTTGCCAGCAGATGTTGCCCCCTCTCCTCAACTCTGGTGAGGCCTCACCTGGAGTACTGTGTGCAGTTCTGGGCTCTGCAGTACAAGAGGGACATGGAGGTTCTAGAGAGGGTGCAGCATAAAGCGACCAAGATGATTAAGGGACTGGAGCATCTACCGTATGAGGAAAGACTAAGCAAGCTGGGCCTGTTTAGTCTGGAGAAGAGAAGACCGAGAGGAGATCTGATCAACATGTAGAAGTACCTTAGGGGTGACTGTAGGGAGGATGGGGCCAAACTCTTCTTGGTGGTGGCCACTGACAGGACAAGGGGTAATGGGTGCAAGTTGAAACACAGGAAGTTCCATCTCCATGTGAGGAAGAACTTTACTGTGAGGGTGACAGAGCCCTGAAACAGGCTGCCCAGAGAGGTGGTAGAGTCTCCTTCTCTGGAGATCTTCAACACTCACCTGGATGCCACCCTGTGCCACATGCTCTATGGGTCCTTGCTTGAGCAGGGGGTTGGACTAGATGAGCTTTAGAGGTCCCTTCCAATGTTAACCACTCTGTGATTCTGTGAACTTGCTGCTGGGGACAGTGCCCATCATTTCCCTTACCACATCTTCAGAGTGCAGTTCAGCTGAGTCTACATTAACTCTTCACTCACCCATCAGACAGGGATGGGAATTACTGCAGCACAAACAGCCTGGCAATCATCAATTACTAATGCCACTGCTCTTGTTACACCATGCTCACTTAGGCACTGGGTTCATTTAGCAGCCTAAAAGATCTTGCTGGACTCCCTGGTCCAATAGTAGCTCGCTGCAATTCTCTGCTCCTTGTCCACGTTCACCAGAGAAGATCATGCTCACAGCAGCACAAATTCATGGTGCTAAGTGCTCCATCTCCCTCCTCTTGGTTAAGGAGCTGCCTTTCTCCAGGGCTGCAGAGCTCCGCAGGTGTCAGCCCCTCCACGGGGCACCCTCAGCAAACCCTCTCGTCCCCGCCGCTGCTGCTGGCCCCTCAGTGCTCTGGCAGCAGCGACCTCAGCGCCAGCACCCGCCGTGAGCCTCCTGCTGGCCCAGCAGCTCCTCGGGCAGGGGGACCTCGCTCGCGCACAGCCCCGCGTGGGCTGCTGCCGCCGCGGGCTGCAGGGACACCAGGTTCCTCGGCAGAGCCGCCCCGGCCAGGAAGGGGCTGCTGACGTCACAACCAGCTGCGCGGCCTGGCCTATCAGGGGCTGCGGCAGCAGTGACGTCACCAGCCGACGCCCACGCGTCAGCACAGAGCCAGCCCTGCAGAGAGCAGGGGCCTCCCGGCAGCGTCCCCGCAATGGCCTCCGTGTCCCTGCCCGCTGCTGAGACACCCCTGGCCTCACAGGCAGCGCCTGCTGCTGCCCCGGCAGCTCCGCGCACACAAGGGACCTCCCCGCGTGTCTGCACCAGACCCCGCTGCCGGCCGCGCTGCTGCTGGGACAGGAGCGGCCTCAGAGCCCGTCCCCAGCCATGGGCCAGCGCTGGCCTCGCAGCTGCTCTGCCAGCAGGGACCTCCCAAGGAACTGCCCAGCCAGGCGCCTCTTGCTGGCCTGCCCCGGACTCAGCAAAGAGCAGAGCTCACGGTCACCCTCACAGACATGGATGGACCTGCTAATGCCTGGTGCTGTCCAGTCAGGAGCACAGACAATGTGACCTCCCAATCAGTAGTAGTACCATGTGCCTGCTGCTGGCCTCCCAGTTACTTGCAAACATTGCTGTAGGTGAAACTGCTTGATCAAGGGGTTTGGACTAGATCATCCCCAAAGCTCCTTCCAACCTCAACCATTCTGTGATTCTATAAACGGTCTCCACTGGAATAGATCAGCTTTTTGAACTGTAGGGATCTGCCTGTCCCTCAGCTTTATTGTGAGTGCTGCTCTAGTAGGATAGAAGGCATCCAGGGTCATTAGCGATGACCAAGGGAATTCCTGACCTGTCCTCCCACTGAAGCTCTATCTCCAGTGATTCCATTAGGACCTTTAGGCCAGGAGCTTGCAAGCAGACCATGTGCATGCTTAGCCTGGTAAGGGGAATCCCACCTGCCATGTATTTGTGGGGTTCATGAGTTAGCTGAATCCTTCTCCAAACCTCACTCTTCTGAACAGACATGTGGAGCCCCAATAAGCTACCTGAATAAGTCATCTGACTCATATATGCACCATGTATCAAGAAGCTCCCTTCTTATCCCTGTCTGGGTGTCCTGCCTAGTTAAGAGACCTGAATCAGGACTTCCCGTGGGACATTTCTAACTTTGGTAGATAATCATTATCTGATGAAATAAACTGTAATGTTGGAATCTGTATCCCTGTACTCTTTAGAGAAGGAAAACAGGTTACTCTACTTGATGGAACATATCCCAGAGGGAGGAATCCCAAGGGACAGAGTAATTCATGAATTCAGCTGGGCTGCAGCTCATGGCAACCTGTCAGCACTGCCAGAGACAGCCGAGTGCAGGAGCAGCTCCTGTGCCAAGAGCAGCAGGGCTGCGGGCACTGGCTGCTGCTGCGGACAGGGGAGGAGAGAGGACAGAGAGGTGAAAGGCAGCGTGGAGTGGGAGGACAGAGGAGAGCTCATGGTGGGAGCAATCTGTGACACGGTAAGTCACCGGCTGCAGGGTAATGCTACTGAGGTTTCTGGAGGGGTCTGCAGCATCCCTCCAGCTGATGACTTTCTTTTTTGAGGATTGTTCTCCCTGCTTCTACTTTGCATACGAGGAGATGCTTCAGAACAGAAATTCCCTGTCCCAGCATCACAAGGTCAGGGCATCATGGCTACTTCTTCTGGAGCTGGTGCAAGACAGTGAAGGCAATGTGGGCACACGGGTTCTTCAGAGCACTGTTCTTCAGAGCAGTGTCCATGCGCCCCAGGGTGCTGTGTGCCTGGGGCAGTGATTCTGTGAGGATCAGCACTCAGCCTGCCAGGGCGCTGCAGGGAGAAGCTCTGGGTGGAAGGAGAGATCCCCCCTGGGCAGGTTCATTCTCCTGCTGAGAGGCTGCTGTGTGGGGTCAGGGCTGCTCACAGCTCAGCCTCACCCACACCACATATCTGGAAGGGGCTTTTCAAGAGGACACTCTTGGGAAGCTTCTATGAAAGGGAAGGGAATATCCAGAGGCTAGGATTTTGTTTTGTATCTTTGACAAGGCAGCAAATGAATGGGACATTTTAGGTTTAGATGCCTGAAGGGGAGTTCTGCAGTGCTGCTGTGGGGGATCAATAGGTCTGTGAGGACCCCAGAATATTCCTCCAACTGCCTTTTCACCTGTGGGCAGCAGCAATATCCCCTTTACAGCTCTCATCATTCTCACTGTGCTTAGTCTCACTCTGCTCTCAAGGGGAAGGGCTCCAGGGCATTTCTGACCTCCTCTGCAGTCAGATTTCCAGAACAGCAGAGCTGCCTCTCTCCTGCCATGTGCCCATTTCCCATTGCAAGGCACAGGGTCTGAGAACCACTGCCCTGGGAGTCCACCCTGTCTGGGAGGTGCAACCTGGGGACGGTGCTGCTCTGTCTCTCTGTCCTCCCTTGGCAGCAGTCACAGTGTTTCTCCTCGTTTCCCTGCCTCTCCTTTCTGCTCTGGTTCTGGCAGTCAGCTGGGGCTTCAGCTACAAATTCAGATACTCACCCTGAGGTCCTGCCATGGAGGTGTCTGAAGAGGGGCAATGTGCCCAGGGTGCTGGGCAGCATCATTGGAGGGGCTGCAAAGGGGTTGACTCTCCCTTTAGGAGACCCTGTGACTGTCAGGACATGTGACTGTCTCTGTTGTCCTGCTGGGTTTGTGTGCTGCCCTGCATAAGTGGACTCAGTGCACAGAGTGCTTGCCATGTCAGTAGCAGTGTCCTATTCTCTCCATCACATATCCACCTTGAGCTAAGAGGGAGAGCAAAGTTAAATGAGTGCTTTGAAACCAGTCTTCTATGATCTCAACAGAGTCCAGGTTTGTTTGGAGGAACAAAGCAGATGGACTCAACAGCACTCCACACTGTTCCCTAAGCAGCAGAGACCCCATTTCCATCTCCAGTCTGCTTAATGTTCACGTTTACAGAAATAGAGACATCTGTCTTTATTTCCATGTCAATAAAGACATGCAAAGAACCTGACCAGATATGGTGACAGAATCTAAAAATCTCTAAAATAAGTAATTCTAAAACAAAATGCTAAAACCCCCTACTGCACCCCAAACTCCCTGGAAGTGTGTGTGAGAATATGAAAAGACCCTTTATATTAAAGGTGGATCTCCTGTGACATCAACTCCGAACAGAAGAGATATCAAGAATGTCCTTTATACACATTGGCGCAGAGTAATTCAGGCTCTGGCTCCTCCCAGAACACTCAGGTGGAGCAGAGACTGAGGAGCTCTCTGAAGGTGATAGTGTGAAGAAGAAATTACTGAGATAGAGGATGGGGTTGAGAAGCCTTTCTATGAAAAATGGAAAGTTTCTTTCAGAGAAAATTCTTCTAAGCTTTTATTGCCTTTTCTTCCCTACACAGTTTTCCTGAGCCCAATAGAACAGATGTCCAACAGCAGCTCCCTCAATGAGTTCCTCCTCCTGCCATTCTCAGACACACGGGAGCTGCAGCTCTTGCACTTCTCGCTCTTCCTGGCCATCTACCTGGCTGCCCTCCTGGCCAACGGCCTCATCATCACAGCCGTAGCCTGCGACCACCGCCTCCACACCCCCATGTACTTCTTCCTCCTCAACCTCTCCCTCCTTGATCTGGGCTCCATCTCCACCACTGTTCCCAAATCCATGCACAATTCTCTGTGGAACATGAGGGTCATTTCCTACTTGGAATGTCCTGGGCAGGTACTTTTCTTCCTTTTTTTCATATCAGCGGAGTATTATCTCCTCACTGTCATGGCCTATGATCGCTATGTGGCCATCTGCAGACCCCTGCACTACGGGAACCTCCTGAACAGCAGAGCTTGTGTCAAAATGGCAGCAGCTGCCTGGGCCAGTGGTTTCCTCAATTCTCTCCTGCACACTGGGAACACATTTTCGCTGCCACTATGCCAAGGCAATGTGTTGGAGCAGTTCTTCTGTGAGATCCCCCAGATCCTCAAGCTCTCCTGCTCAGACTCCTACCTCAGGGAAGTTGGGCTTCTTGTTGTTAGTGCCTGTTTAGTCTTTGGGTGTTTTGTTTTCATTGTGGTTTCCTACGTGCAGATCTTCAGAGCTGTGTTGAGGATCCCATCAGAGCAGGGCCGCCACAAGGCCTTTTCCATGTGCCTCCCACACCTGGCCATGGTCTCCCTGTTTCTCAGCACAGGTGCATTTGCCAACCTGAAGTCCCCCTCCATCTCCTCCCGATTTCTGGATCTGGTGCTGGCTGTTCTGTACTCGGTGGTGCCTCCAGCACTGAACCCCCTCATCTACAGCATGAGGAACAAGGAACTCAAGGATGCCATTAGGAAAGTGATTTCATGGACCTTTTTAAGCAGTGGTAATTTTTCCACATCTCTCCACAAATGACTCTTTCTGTATCCCGTAACTGCATTGAGCATTGTTTCTTCATGTTATTTTTATTATGGCTTTAACTAGTGATAATAATTCTTAGCGTGTTGCTACGCAACTACTTGTATTCATTCCCCTTTTTACAGGGTCTGCTGTCTCATCTGATACCCTAAATTGTGTCAAATGCTGGACAAGGACTGGCTCCCTAACAGTATCTCTGTAATAAAGTAATTTCTATCAGTACAGTGCGTGAAAGCTGGGCTTTTCCTCCAAAGCTGGTGTCAAGAATAGGCCCAAGGACTTGCACCCCTCAAGGGCCTGCTGCACAGGATTCTCCATGGCTTCAGCAACACAGAGCTCAGAATCATGTAATGATCTTTCAGAGAACAAGGGCTGGTTTGAGAATTCACCTATCAGAGTCCAAGGATAGCGGAGACGCTGAATGGTCATGGATTTACACATGCACAGCTCTCCTATGTATTAAGGCACAGTGTCAGATGGCTGTTCTCATGGAGGGGAAGCTGGCGGTGTCAGGAGAGCACAGAGATCCTCCTGGGACAGCATATGCCTGGGATGGACTGTGAGTAGAGCCTCATAAAGGGAGAGGTCCTCGAAGATGGAGTTTCTTAGAGGTAAAGCACTGGGTATTCGCAGGCAAAAGAGGACTCTGCAGTCTGAGGAGAGGCAGTGAGGACTCAACTGTCAGGAAGAAGGGAGAACGGAGAGCTCTCTGGGTCACCATCTATCAGATACCAGGGGCAGGATGTATAGGCACAACTGGACACAACGAGCACCCTTGGAAATGCTCTGTAGTCCAGGTGCCCTGGACTGTGCAGCCATCTGCAGTGCCCAGGAGGGATTAGAGGTTGTGATACCCATTTGGTTGGGTCTGACTCCTACCCCTGGTCACAGGGGCAGTGAAATGTCACCCTTAGCCACTTTATTCCCCCCTCTCCTCCCTCCATATCCTTCCTAGCTCTGGATCTCTCTGTACTGGCCATTCGGTACTCAGTGGTGCCTCCAGCACTGAACCCCATTGTCTACAGCGTGAGGAACAAGGAGCTCAAGGAGGCACTGAGGAAACTTCCTCAATGGGTACAATGTCAGTGCCAAAAACTGTCCTGTGTGCAGTCACTTGTCATGCCGATGTACCTGGCATGAAACATGTGCTCTTCATTTCTTTCTTTCTCAATGTTTATTCTTACCTTTCTGATAAAATAATAATAAATAATTATTTAAAATACAATACAACAATACAGCAGGAACAAAAGGCTGACTAGGGAAAATATGGGCCTGCTGCTAAATGGGCCAAGAGCCCTGGTGAGAGAGGACACAGAAAAGGCCACCTTTGCCGCAGGCTTTAGCACTAAGAGCGACCCTCAGGAATCCTAGGCCCTGGAGACCATGGAGAAATGGAGAAAGGAAGACTTTCCCTTGCTGGAGGAGGATCTGAGTAGCGCTCACTTCAGCAAACTGGACACCCACAAAACCATGGGCTCTGAGGGGACTCTCTTGCACTGTTCACTGCCCACGTCTGACAGAGCTCCATGAACTGGAGAAATCGAGTCCCTCCAGTTACACAGCTTGTACCTCTGGCCCTTGGCAAGCGACCTTCACACATCAGAGACTCTCTGAGCACCGCCTGATAGATGCAAAAAGGGGCTCACATTGGAATGCTGCATTTATGACACTGCATCTCGCACTGCTTTCATGCCTCCTGATGTTATCTTGCTTCCCTTTACCCCTTCTCTGTTTGTCACACTGCACCATTGCATGTGTCACCATCACATCTCAAAGTGCACAAGTGGCAGTTTCTCCTCTGGTATTATTCCTCTGTTTCACACCTCAGACAACTTCACCTGCCACCTGCATGGTCAAAGTGACAACTGGGAATAGAAGAAGCTGAGCGCAAGGAAGGACCTTGCTCTGCCTTGCTTGGTCTTGTTACAGGCATTGCCTGGTTCAGGCTGGGCTGCTTTTTCTTGGAGAGCAGCAAGAGAAGAGGCATCTTTCCCTTCTTTTAAAAGTCATCAGGCAACAATTTGCATGGTGCTTGTAACACACACTTGCTACTCAGGGCCATAATGGCCAGGGCTTGGGGCATGCAAAGGAGCACGATGAGAAAGAAGATCAACGGCACAGCTCTGGGGCAGACGGCAGACAAGGTGACGGAAATAACCAGCCACGACTGGAAAGAATGGTCTTATTTCACTATTAATATTAAGGTCTTATTTCACTATTAATATTAAGGCAGTACAGAATAATACATTTAACAAAATAAGCTTATTACACACTGGTTTTAGAAACAGACAAAATAAGCAAGGTAATGCACCTAACCATTAGTATACGAGAAAGAGAATAGTGATTAAAAGATACATCACCAATTGCCTAAATATGCCATCATATTTCATCATCATCCAGATCCGCTTTCGCTAGGGAGTCCCTGTTAGGCAAGGATTTGGAGAACCTTCCTGGCAACTGGGAGGCCTTACATGGTGCATCCACCCATGAGGTCTGCAAATCGCGACAAGACTGTCCATCTTTTATAGAGCCAAATCAGCAATCATGGTAACTTGCATTTGGTTTGTGAGAGGTAACATTTGATGTGGCATACTTTCCCTATCATGTGGGATGGGGATCTGGTCAGTGCCCAGGCCTCGCATGGGAGGGTTCCCTTCAAGGTCAAAAACAGCCACAGAAGAGCTTAAAAAATCTACAGTTTAATAAGCCTCCATGCAAGCTGGCATGAGCAATTCTACAGGCGAGTGTTGTGCACTGCAAAGGCAGTGCCATTTTCATCTCTAAGTCAACCCCGACTCGGGCCTTTTGTTCAGGCCTTGGCACGTCAGTTCCTCACATTCCACTCTGTCGTGATACCCCAGGTTATATTCGTTCCCACATTGTGGGGCTGCCAAGAGATTTCCTTGGTAGTGAGAAGCAGCATGAAAAGAGGAAACAGGACCAAAATACAGCTTGGGAAGCTGAAACTGGGCAAGAGGATGAAGAAATATCACTTGAAGGGTAGAGCAGTGGTGCCGCAGGGCACCCACAGCGAGTCTGTCACCACCCATGGCTTTGTGTTTCAAGAAACACACACTGAGGATGGAAAAGCCATCAAGGAAGGAAAGGAAAATCTATTGTGAGAACTAGCTGGGGAAGCAGATTGGGTGTCCATAGTCTGCAGGGACACAGGAGCAGGTCTAGGATGACCCATGGTAGAGATGACCAAGGGCACTGCCAAGGCCGCAACAGAATGGAGGTCTTTAACCTCTTGACTATGGCTGTTGTGTTTGCCACCGAGGCCTATCAGGAATCATCAGGACTTCTTTGCCCCCTTTATCCTTCTGAGGACCCTGGGAGGTGTCATGTGCTTGTCCTGCACTCAGCATTGCACACCCTCACCCAAACACTGATGCCAGGGAGGACGTGGGCAACACATGGAGGAAAGGATCTCCCTTCCCTGGGTTTCTCTGCCTGTGCTTGGCCATTTTCCTTGACAAAACACATCAAGGGTGTATTCAGCATCAGAGCCACCTGAGTATTTTCTCTACCTAACTATTACCAATGATTATATTTTTTAGCTTTAATCAGCCCCTGGTGAGTTGTTGTAGCTAATGGCCTCAGTGGGATCCATTAATGCTCTACAAAACTTTAGGGTTTCCTTCTGACTTTGACTTCTTCCCTGATTTGTTCACTCTCCTTTCAATAGCTGCAATTCATGGACTTTGCTCCAAGTATTACATGAAGCTCACTGAAAAGTAAAAAGTCCTGATAAACCAGGACTCTCCTTGCAATGTCCTTCAAGTGTCCACGGCTAATTGGAGAGGTTTTGAGAGTGTAGCATGAAAGCTGAAGACAAAATTATATACAAGTATTTCATCTTTTTAAAGTTTTCTATTATTATTCTAAAGAATAGGTGACAGCACACCATCCAATACATAGCCATCCAGAGTGACTCCTAATGAAGGCAGCACATGTAGGAAAATCAATGTCCCACAGATCAGGCACTGTATGCACAATGCTCCTCCCCATCAACCCAGCTCTACCATTTCTCTCATCAGCCTCTTGGGAATTTAAATCACTCGTGTTGAAAGCTAGCCTTATTCCACCAAAGTCTGCATTGAATGTTATAGGTCACCTGCCCCAATTCTCACCTGCTTTACTTAGACAACAGGCTGCAAACAGGCACAGGGGGATCTTCTTTTAGTTACAAGGAAACAACAAAAAAAATAAAGCAGAGCACAGTTTCATGGAAAATAATGACACTGTTTGAATGTATGCTAAGTCCATACAATCTGTACATATATTAAGGACTCGGCTAATGGGGCAGACTGCAGAATGACAGAGCAAGCTTTAACCTCCCTAAAGGGCAAACCAGCCGCTGGGTCTGAGTGAACAGAGTATCGGGAGGAGTCACAATGTGTCCGGATAGTGGCCTGAAGTGGATGTTAGAAATTGTCACTTTAAACAGGACATGTGGGAAAGACCCCCAGCACGCAGAGCTGGACTTACAGCATCACTGATGAACTGCCACAGACCTAATAAGCAACCCAAAGAAGTCTTTCCTTTGGCAGTGACTTGGAAAGCCACATCTCTGACAGGGTTGCAGGGAGATAGGTGTTCTCTTCTGCCAGATGGTCCCCAGGACTATGCAGAGATGAGGAAGAACATGAAGGGAAGTTGCAGGGATGTTCCCCAACTTCATCATCTGCAGAGCAGGGAGCTGGTCATCCCACAAACTGCTGATAGAGTAAAATGAGATGGAGACTGATGAGTGAGATGGGGACTGCTGAATCAACACCCGCAGCCTGGACCCCAGTTCTTGTTCCCAGGGATCCTGCTGCTCGCCAACAAGGCTCCCAGCTTCGGGAGCTCCTTCCCGAGGTGTCACACAGAAACTGTCACTGCAAAGACCCCTGTGGATCCCAGGCTGTGGCAGCAGCTGCTCAGGGCTGGAGGCTGCTGCAGGAGTCCTGCCTGAGGGTCCCACCTTGCTTAGAGGACAATGTGGCAGCCAGGACCCCTGGGGCTTCCTCGAGCCCCAAGGCTCCCGTGGGGCAGCTCCAACCCTTGTGTGGGTGCTGGGGGCAGAAGGACAGAATCCAGGGCAGGTTTCCCTGGCACTGGCTGCCCCTCTTCTCCCCCACGCCGAGGTGGGCAGTGCTGGCTGAGCCCAACACAGCAGCTCACACAGTCCCCCAGGCCCCCACACCAGCACCCCCAGCACCCGCAGCCCCGAGCTGGGCTCCCCTCCCTGCCCCGGCCCTGCACAGCCCCCAGCACAGCCAGGAGCCCCACGGGGCCTCACAGCCAATGGCTGCGCTGGGCACGAGGAGGTCACTGCTGCCGCAGCCCCTGATAGGCCAGCTGCAGGGAGAGGGCGTGGCTGCTGCTTGGGAGGTCCCTGCTGCGGGCAGAGCTGATTGGGCAGCAGCAGGGCTGGCTCTGCCTGGTGACTGTGAGGTCACCGCTCCCGCAGCGCCTCATTGGGCAGCAGCCGGGCCCTGCGGGGCTCTGCGCTGCTGAGATCATCTCCGCGGAGCAGCTGCTGAGCCCGGGCTGGGCTCCTGGCGGGGAAGGGCTGGGGAGGCCATTGCTGCCCTGGAGGGCAGGGCCAGCGAGCTGGGCGGGACGGCGCTGTGACGTCATGTCTTTGTGAGTGCCTGATTGGCCGGCAGCAGGCAGGCAGGCGTGGGCGGTGGGTGGGGGGTCTCTGTGGTGAGAGGAGCTGAGAGGGCAGCAGTGGTTCCTGTGTGGGGAAGGGGGTTGAGGAAGCTGCTGTCTCTGAAGGCCACAGGCAGCAGCAGGGGGTGGTGGGTTTGCACCTCGGAGGTCACCTCCATGTGAGCCGCTGGTTCTAGGCTTTAGGGTTGTGATTCAGTGGCACAGAGCCTAGTTGGAGGCCTGTAGTTAGCAGTGTCCCCCAGAGGTCCAGTCCTGTTCAGTTTATTCATTAATGACCTGCATGAAGGGACAGAGTGCAGCAGGTTTGCTGAGAATATAAAACTGGGAGGAGTGGTGATGCTTGGTAGGGCTGTGCACGCATTGAGAGGGACTTGGAGAGGCTGGAGAGCTGGACGTAGATGAACCTCATGAAGTTCAACACAGTCAAGAGCAGCCCGTGGGGAGGAATGACTTCATGCACCAGGACAGTTGGGGTTTCACTTGCTGAAATTCAGCTGTGTGGTGAAGGACCTGTGCATCCTGGTGGCGGCCAAGAATTTGTCCATGAGCCAGCATGTGCTGGCTCCTGTGGCGGAGAAGCCCAATGGTGTCCTGGTTGGAGAGAGGATCTTATCAGTGTTTATAAATACCTTAAGAGAGGATGTTCAAAGGAGGAAGGCAGCTCGTGTCATCAGAGGCTCTCTCTGTAAGTCAATGCCATGGAGATGGCCCAGTCAGGCAGAGAAGAGTCCTGGAAAAGAGTACCCTCCATTCAGCCCTGTTGTTATCCAGAACTTGCTGATAAATCCTTCAGGAATGTCTCCAGATGGTACCAAAGGATGTGAAGTATTTCCAGTGGGGCACTGGAGAAGCCCTTTCTACTCCCCTGCACCAACAGGCCTCTGCACTGGGCACAGCTGTGCAAGAAGCCAGGACTTTGGGGCTGTTTGGGGATTTGGTGTTTTGTGAGGGAACCAGGCTTTCAGGGTGCTTTCAGGCTGGGTATTTTTCAACACTAGAATTGAAGTTGCGTGGGATGAAACAGCACAAAACATGGCCATGGCACGAGATGCTTTGATGGACCTCAGTACGAGTTTCTCCTGGGAGTTGCTCTTTTTGTGCAAGTCAGATGTAGGACAATATAGGACAGGTCAGATATTTCCTTCTTTAGGCACCAGAGTAGCTTTTAAGCAGCAGGAATCATGTTTCTTAGTTGCTACATATGATTAGTAGGAAGAAGGTGCCTCTCGGCTAAGAGCACAAGAGGGATCCTGAGCATTTTTCTGTCTAACTTTTAAGTGGGAGTAAATTTTTACACAGACATTATTTTACATGATGAATCAGATCTATCCACCATTCTTGATCCTACCTATCCCTTTGCTGTGTTACAGTGTGAGTTAGTTCTGTGTGGACATGAAATGGGCCATTGGGGCTGATTTTGCACTTCTAGTATAACCTTTGCACAACCTTTGTGCCTCTGGCTGGATTAGACTGCTTTCTTTGTAGCACTTCTATTTTATAAGAAGAGCGGGGCTGTGGAAGGTCAGCTGAGATGTCCTGCTCACGGGGTACATGGCCTTGCATGTAGTTTCCTGTAAAACTAGAGTGTAATATAAATTTCCTTCACAAGTGACCAATAAATTTCTGCAATGGAAGGAGGTTCTGGGAAGAAGATAGGGTGTGATGGACCACAGTTCTTGCAAGGAAAGCTAAAGGGTGGGACTGTAGGGTGGCCCTTGTTTTAGATAAGCTGCAAGACCACTTCAGTGGAGTAGTTGGCCGTATTCCAGCTGAGTGGATCAAGTGATTGCACAAATGTCTTTGACCATATTAATCAAAAGAGAGTGAA
The DNA here is from genome assembly GCF_059628265.1 of Tinamus guttatus. Lineage (NCBI taxonomy): Eukaryota > Metazoa > Chordata > Aves > Tinamiformes > Tinamidae > Tinamus > Tinamus guttatus. The sequence continues at coordinate 19,020 of NW_028289063.1, read as the reverse complement.
TGTCTCCCTGAGTGAGCCAGACCAGCGTGTGTTGGGTAGGGGGAGTGTGGACGTGCCTCAGCTCAACACAGATTATAAAAAACAAAATTTAAGAAAGAAATAAAAATGGGATCTGGAGCTGTTTTCATGGTATTCCTTTCTGGCAGCTGGGGATGCTCAGTGTGGTGGCAACGAGCGTGTTGTAAAGACAGGTTAATGGGAATCCCATTTGTACTGTCCCACACCTGAGTTCCCATCCAGCTGTGGGGCGGTCCCTGGCCAGCTCCATCCTCCTGCAGGTCCCCATATCCCAAGGGAGAGGAACAGGCCAGGCTTGCACGAGCTCTCTTGTGCAGCAGAGCCCAGCAGGTCCTGCAGCCCAGCTGCCTGCGGAGCCCTGTGTGGGGCACAGCCTGGGGTGGGCAGGGACCGGCTCCTCGGCTGCCCCAGACCTGACCCCGCTGAGCAGCAGCCCCCATTTCCCTCCCTCCTTCCTTGTGCTGTGGATGTGCTGGCAGGAGGCCTCCGCATTCCCCTCCCCTCCCCTTGCTCTTTGCAGCTCCAGCCGAGCCCTGCATTTCCTCTCTCCATCCCTGCTTGCACAGAGCAGGTCTCGATGCTCCCCGGGGGCAGCCCGTCCCCTCCTGCCCTCTGTGCACTCCCACCCGGGCACCCTGAGCGCTGGTGCTGCTGCCAGGGCAGAGGTGGAGGATCCCCTGGAACGGCTCCGCAGGGAGCTCCCAGGGAAAAGCTGTGCCCAGCCCCAGCCCCAGCGTGGCAGAGGGGGCTGCCCTCTCCCACCCACCTGGTGGTGCCAGACCCACCTCAGCCCAAACCTGAATGGCTCCAGCACAACCCTGGAGGAGCTGGAGCTGCCTTGAGCTTTGAGATCATCTGCCAGCAGGAGGATTTGATGTGGGCACAGTGGCAGCGTTGAGGAGAGGAACAGACCCTGCAATCGCCTGTGTTGGCCAGGGCACTGGTCGGGTGATGCCTCTGTGGCCAGATGGACCCTGTGTGTTGGGTGAATACCTGCTCAAGGGTAGGAGCAGCAGGGCCTTCTTGGGCTTCCATCGCAGAGTGAGCTTCCAGTGCTTCTGGATCTGTGGCTAAAGAATAAGAAATCATGGAGTTAACAGAAAAGTTGCTGTGGGAAGGGGGGATCAGTCCAAACTCCTACCCAAAGCAGGGCTGGTTGCAGCCCTCCAGTGTTACCTGGCCACTGCTGGACTCTGCCTGACCGCGTTACCATCCACAAACCTGCTCTGCTCCTCTTGTTTGAGCACTGGAGGACGGCATCTTCTGTCCATAGATCCCAGCACTACTGTCCCTGCCTGCATCCTGGGCATTGTAACCTCAGACCAATGTAGCTGCTCTTGCTTCATGCACATAAGACTCTGCATGCAGCCTGCCTGGGTAGGCTGCCTGAATCTGAAGCTCTCCTCACACCTGTAAATTGTTTGTCAGGAATTTTTCTGCCCTGTACATACAGACAGCTTTTGTATCTAGAGCCCTCTCTGGGACCTGCTCAGTTCCAGCTTCCCTTGCCAAGACTTTCCAAACTATTAGGAGGGCCGAGTCGAGCTGGATATGGGAAGTCATCTCTGCAGAACGGTGACAAGACCAGCTCAGGACCCAGCTCAGCCATGTCCACAGCATCAGTCAGAGCAAGCGCAAGGACAAGGCAGAAGCTCCCTGGCAAGGGGCAGGAGGCCCCATAATGAGGTCAATGACTCCCTGTCTCCTTAGCTCTTGTGCCCAGCAGGTCCCCTCTCTGTCTGCCTGCAGTCCCTCCATACCCACCCTGCTGCCCAGCACATCCCCAGAGCCCTGGGCCTGCAGCCCCTCCAGCAACTTGTCTTGGTGGGACGTGCTTGTCATGCTTGTCTGCTTGTCATGGTGGGAAACTGACACAGCAGGAATTGCACATGCCTAAGATTCGTGTGAGAGATTCTTGAGGACAAATAGCATGAAACAGAATATTTATTTTCCTTTACAGGAATGTAACACAACAAAAGTAAGAAATAAACTAAAAAACAACACATATCCTTGATGCCAAAACCTCCAGTACAGATATATCTGACATTATAACAACTGGATGAGTTTCCTCAGGGCATTCTTGAGATCCTTGTTCCTCATGCTGTAGATGAGAGGGTTCAGTGCTGGAGGCACCACTGAGTACAGAACAGCCAACACCAGATCCAGAGATGGGGAGGAGATGGAGGGGGGCTTCAGGCAGGTAAACAGGCCAGTGCTGACAAAGAGGGAGACCACGGCCAGGTGCGGGAGGCACATGGAAAAGGCTTTGTGCTGGCCCTGCTCTGAGGGGATCCTCAGCACAGCTCTGATGATCTGCACATAAGACTCCACAATGAAAACGAAACACCCAAAGACTAAAAAAGTACTAACAACAAGAAACCCGACTTCCCTGAGGTAGGAGTCTGAGCAGGAGAGCCTGAGGATCTGGGAGATCTCACAGAAGAACTGCTCCACTACATTGCCTTGGCAGAGGCGTAGAGTAAATGTGTTCGCAGTGTTCAAGAGAGCATTGAGGAAACCACAGCCCCAGGCAGCTGCTGCCATTTTGACACAAGCCCTGATGCCCATGAGGGTCTCATAGTGCAGGGGTCTGCAGATGGCAACGTAGCGGTCATAGGCCATGACTGTGAGAAGGGAACACTCTGCTGATATGAAAAAGGAAAAAAATAAGGTCTGTGCAGCACATCCCAATTGGGAAATGGTCCTGGTGCCCCATAGGGAACTGGCCATGGATCTGGGGACAGTGGTAGAGATGGATCCAAGGTCGAGGAGGGAGAGGTTGAGGAGGAAGAAGTACATGGGGGTGTGGAGGCGGTGGTCGCAGGCTACGGCTGTGATGATGAGGCCGTTGGCCAGGAGGGCAGCCAGGTAGATGGCCAGGAAGAGCGAGAAGTGCAAGAGCTGCAGCTCCCGTGTGTCTGAGAACAGCAGGAGGAGGAACTCGATGAGTGAGCTGCTGTTGGACATTAGCTCCCTCCAGTCACATGGGACTGTCTAAAGAATAGAAGATATGGAGAAGTTAAGAGAAACTTTTGAAGAAAAACGCTGTGAAGTCATTCAGTTGTCTGACACCATCCTCCATTACCTCCCTTTAGTAAGAGTATCTTAGTGCAGTTGCTTTGGTTGAGCTCCATTTAGCACTGTTTGTTGTGAGGAGCAGGGACATCAACACGGGAACTCCAGGGAGCCTGTCATGCTGTACAATAGCAGGAACTGAGGCACGCTTGGACATTCACCTTCTATGTCAGGTGAAATCCACTCACGATGTAGACAGGCTTTTCAGCATCCTTACTCCCAAGACTACACAAAGAGGTTTGAGGAACATAGTTTTATGGAATTGTTCGATATTTTGTAGTTTCTTTGACATGTCCTTGTCACTTGTGAGGAATGTTCGGAAAAGGACAAATCCTTGGAATTTCAGCCCTGAATCCTTAGAGAAGTGCTTCCACAGTCACTATGTGCAGAGTGGGGACATCTTGTTTATCTATTAGTCTTGTTCCCATCTCTCCTGTACTCATGTCTCCTTGAGCTAGAGGATCATCGTGTTCATTATGCTGCCCTCAAAGGAGACCAGGCTCTGCTGAGAGCAGAGCTGTGCAGTTTCAAAGAGCCCATCTCCAAATTTCTTGCCTTTTCTCCACACACCTAAAGGAGGGTTCCACACTCCTGGCCAAAGACACACAGGGCTCATTTCAGCTGCTCATGAACAGCCTCCCACCACCCACCATACCCTCAGCATCTCGGCAGCTTCCTCACACATCACTCAGTTATCACAGATAGGCCATGAGACAGCAGAGCCTTTCTGGAGGGCAGGTGGCAGCCTGGCAGGACACCACAGGGAAACAGCAAAGGGAGCGTTAGCACTGAGGACAGGCTCTCCTTAAGGGAGAGTCAGTGCAATGCCTAGGCTCACAGGCTGCATTTCCAGGAGCTCCACGGGACAAAAGATGGCTTGGGAAACCTTGCTCCCATTCAGATCCCTCTGTTCCACAACTTGTAGCATCAGTGTCTGAACTGCAGCTGAAAACATCCAGCTGCAGAAAGCTGAGAGCAAAAACAGGAAAAGCATGGAGGGTAAACAAGGAGGAGCACCATAAATGTGCTGCCAAGGAGAGGGACAGAGAGGCCTTCTGGAAACCTTTCACTTGACTGGCTGGGTATGTCACCTCTCCAAGGGGGATGTCGCAGGGCAGTCCCTCTTAGCCCTTTGGTGGGGCGGCAGGCAATGACCTGTGGCAGGAGAGCTGCCCCTCTCCTCTGCTGCAGGTCTGGCTGCAGAGGAGGCGGCTCCTGCCCTGCACCCCCTGCCCCTTCCCTGCCCATCTCTGCTGCCTGCAGCTGTCCCTGCCGCCAGCTCTTCCTCTATCCCAGTGCCCCGTCCCTGCCATTGCTCACAGATCCCATATGGTATCACCCTCTGTGTGCTCAGTTCTGCCCTGCAGAAACCTCTGGGCCATGTCCAGGGCAGCTCTGCAGTTGCAGATCCTAACTAGCTTGTCACATGGGGTCCTATGAGTCCACAAAGACGATATGGATGCTACCTGTAGGCTATGGTGGGCATGAAGCAGCTTGCTGAGGCTTCTCACAGACCTAGTAATCTCTAGGCATGAAGATCTAGGACTCCCAGTTCCCTGCCAAAACAGAAAACTTGTTCCTTCATTCCCCCTGCAATATTCAGGAGGCTGAAAGAGCAGAGAGAGGAAGGAAAGCTCCTTCCCTTTCAAGTGGCCCTTCTGATCTTGCTCCTGTAAAGGACCCCTCGCACATGCCCTGTGTATGAGCTGGAGCTGTGAGCAGACTTCACCCTGCAGCAGCCTCTTAGCAGCAGAATGAACCTGCCCTCACGGGTGTCTGTCTCCCCACGCAGCGCTTCCCCGCAGCGCTGTGGGGAGCACCCTGGGCAGTGCTGTCCCTCGCAGGCTGCAGAGTCACTCTCCCGGGCACACAGCACCCTGGGCCTGGGGGATGCTGCTCTCAATCACAGCCCATGCAGAGCTGGGTGCAGAGCGCAGCTTCACACACCTGTGTCTTCCCAGAGAGAAGGGAGCAGGATGCCCTTTCCCTGTGAGCATGTGGCAGGGAATCCCTGCTCTGAAGCATCTCCTCCTCCTGCTAAACCCTGGATACTCTAGGAGAGAGACCATTAAAATCCCAATCCATGATTATATGCACCGAGTTCAGAAGAGGCCACCAGGAACCTCAGCAGCATTGCCCTGCAGACAGAGACTCACTGTTTCAAGGGCTGTGAAGGTTGTTCCCACAACGAGCTCTGCTCCCTCTCCACACTGCTGTTCCCCTCTCGCTGCCTTCTCTCCTCTGCTGTCCACAGCAGCAGGCAGTGCCCGCAGCCCTGCTGCTCTTGGCACAGGAGCTGCTCCTGCACTCGGCTGTCTCTGGGCAGTGCTGCCAGGCTGCCACGAGCTGCCTTTGCGGAAGCTCAGTGACCGAGCTTGGACATTCTCCCTGATCAAACACATCAAGGGTTAATGTGGCATCAGAGCCACCTGCACATTTTCTCTGCCTATCTGTTATCAGTGATTCCAGTGATCTCCTCTAATCAGCCCCTAGGGAATCTTTGCAGCTAACAACTCTCAGTGGGACCCATTACTGCTCTACAGAACTTTGGAGGTTGCTTCTGACTTTGAATTCTTGAACATTTTGTTCAGGCTCCTCTCAGTAACTGAGGTTCATAGGCTCAGCACCAAACACACTAGGGGACTCATTAAAAAGCAGAAAGCTCTGACCAACTATGTCTCTCCCTGTAATATTCTCCAAGTCTTGCATGGCTAATTGGAGACTTTTTCAGGAGTGTAGCTGAAAGGTGGATACATAAATAACTACAAGTATTTCTGCTTTTAAAGGCTTTTATCATTATTATAATTTAAGAGCAACATTCTCCAACTGGTGTCAGTGTAGAGTGACTCCTAATGATGTCTGGACAGAGAGGAAAAGCGTGTCCTGGAGCTCAGGCACTGTACGGACACTTCCTTCCCCCTCCCCAACCCTGCCATTTCTCTCATCAGCCACAGGGGACTTCCTCACTCTTGTTAGAGTGTTAGAAGCTCTCCTATTCCACTGAAGTCTGCAATTGAAGGTTGCAGTTCATCTGCCCCAGTTTGCACTTGCTTTCCTTAGAGAACTAGCTGCAAACAGGCACAGGATTTTTCTTAATTGCATAGAAAGGGAAACAGAGCAGGAATAATTTCATGAAGTGTAATTATTCTCTTTGGCTGTAGGCTAAGTCCAAGATGCCAACAATGAGTTCCCTTTGCTACAGGGGAGAGCCTTACTGGATATCTTTTGGAGAGATGGGAAAGGCTGGATATAAGCAGAACGTGGGGGACAGGCTCCTGGAAAGCAGAGCAGGCTTTAAACTCCCTGAAGTGCAAACCAGCAGCTGGGTTGCTGAGTGAATAAAGAGTAATGGGAGGATTCCCAATCCTGCAGCTTTAGAATGTCCACCTCGTGTGCTGTGAAGGTGAGGTTAGAACTTGTCAGTTCAAGCAGGACATGTGGAAATGGGAGAGCCACACAACTCCTAGGCATCCTGGGCCACAATGTGGGCCGTGCCGCTCTTGGCAATCGTAGACCTCTCTGTGTTTCTGTACAAAAGCAGGGAAAAAGCTCCGATGCAAGTACCTAGAGAAGAGGGGTTTTCTTGGCTGCTCAGAGCGACCCAAGTACAACATGAGGATGTCAAAGGAAGGCCTCCATCAGGCCTTCAGATGCACAACTTACTTAGAACTTCAAGGGAGCTCCCTAAATCAGCACTTCCCATGACCCTGGTAATTCAGTAGACACGGAGGAGACGGTGGAGAGAGGAGAGGAGAAAGGGTAGAAACTCCAATGGCATGCTCAGTGTGCCATAGACAGGATCAAAGAAGCTGAATAAGTAAAAAATAAATGAGTAAAGGTTGTGCTTCCCTTTGCAGTGGCTTGGAAAGTCCCATCTCTGAAAGGCTCCAAGGAGCATGGAGTCTCCCTTCTGCAAGACTGGCCGCAGGACTGTGCAAAGACTAGGAGGAAAGGAACATTGGTTGTGGGGATGCTCACAAGCTTCAGCAGCTGGGGAGCTGGGAGATGGTCATCTCACCACCTTGTGAACAAGTCAAAATCATAGAATCATAGAATGCTTAGGGTTGGAAGGGACCTGTAGAGGTCATCTCATCCGACCCCCCTGCACACACAGGGTCACCTAGAGCACGTGGCACAGAACTGCGCCCAAGCAGATTTTGAAGATCTCCAGAGAAGAACACTCCACAACCTCTCTTGGCAACCTGTCCCATATTTAAACAGTTTTTAATCCATTAATATTCAGTATGTATGTTTACTCGCAGACCTCACCTCTGACAAGTTCACAAAGGCTTCCCTCCTATCTGAAAGGGCTCACTCGGTAGCCCTGTTACTTTATGCCCATTTCTCTGGTGCTGCATTCAAGATTCCATGACAAATAGAAAACATGGTAAAATACACCATATTGGAAAATGCAGCTTCTGAGCCCGGCAGTGCCTTACGGGCTCCAGACGGGAGTCTGCGTGGCAGCACTGCAGTGTGTGGGCACGTCCTGAGGCACCCAGAGGCAAAAATGTGTGGGAGATTGTTCCGGATGGGCTCGGGATTCGGCAATAATCAGCCAGAATGAGGTGACTACATCAAGCATTTATTCAGGTGAAAGCACATAAAATAAGCCAAGTATGGATAGCTATTCACGAGGTGATACCTGCCGATCCGGACCCGAACATCCTCTCGAGCTGGCAGACCAGAGAGAGTTGCTGACCGGCTCCCACGGAGACAGCGCAGGCCTCAGAGTTAGGAGTTTCGTCTCCCCCCCGCTCTCTCCGCACTGTCCACTTTTATGCCTGGTGCATCCTGGCACGTAGGGTCAGTACGACCCAGGAGGCAGGCCGGGGGGCGGACAAACGCCGCCTCTAGTTGTGCAACTCTCCCCCCTGCCAGTCAGGGGTCCCAGCCCTCAATTCGAGGGTCCTGCCTTCCTCCTCCTCTTCCTCATTTCCGGGTGTTTGACCTCCAAAGCTAGTTTGGAGGACGTCTGTGGTTAAGTTGGCTACAAGCCTAGCCGAGCGGCTGGCTTCAACAGGTTTCCAGGGAGGGCTGCCTGGGAACTGGGCTGAGCAGCTGCATCCCTGTTACTTATCGCTCAGCCTGGGCAGGCAAACATCTTCTTTCCCAAGGTCTGGCCTCTTCTTCTCACAGGAGATTTTTATGACTCTACAGATCACAGAAATTTCCATCTCCAATACAGTGACAGAGCCCTGGAACAGGCTGCCCAGAGAGGTTGTGGAGTCTCCTTCTCTGGAGATCTTCAAAACCCGCCTGGATGCAGTCCTGTGCCACATGCTCTAGGTGACCCTGCGTGTGCAGGGCGGTTGGACTAGATGATCTCTAGAGGTCTCTTCCAACGTTAACCACTCTGTGATTCTGTGAACTTGCTGCTGGAGACAGTGCCCATCATTTCCCTTGCCACATCTTCAGAGTGCAATTCAGCTGAGTCTACATTAACTTACACATCAGACAGGGATGGGAATTACTGCAGCACAAACAGCCTGGGAATCATCAATTACTAATGCCACTGCTCTTGTTACACCATGCTCACTTAGGCACTGGATTCATTTAGCAGCCTAAAAGATCTTGCTGGACTCCCTGGTCCAATGGTAGCTGGCCGCAAGTCTCTGCTCCTTGTCCACGTTCGACGGAGAAGATCATGCTCACAGCAGCACAAATTCCTGGTGCTAAGTGCTCCATCACCCTCCTCTTGATTAAGGAGCTGCCTTTCTCCAGGGCTGCAGAGCTCCGCAGGTGTCAGCCCCTCCACGGGCCACCCTCAGCAAACCCTCTCGTCCCCGCCGCTGCTGCTGGCCCCTCACTGCTCTGGCAGCAGCGACCTCAGCGCCAGCACCCGCCGTGAGCCTCCTGCTGGCCCAGCAGCTCCTCGGGCAGGGGGACCTCGCTCGCGCACAGCCCAGCGTGGGCTGCTGCCGCCGCGGGCTGCAGGGACACCAGGTTCCTCGGCAGAGCCGCCCCGGCCAGGAAGGGGCTGCTGACGTCACAACCAGCTGCGCGGCCTGGCCTATCAGGGGCTGCGGCAGCAGTGACGTCACCAGCCGACGCCCACGCGTCAGCACAGAGCCAGCCCTGCAGAGAGCAGGGGCCTCCCGGCAGCGTCCCCGCAATGGCCTCCGTGTCCCTGCCCGCTGCTGAGACTCCCCTGGCCTCACAGGCAGCGCCTGCTGCTGCCCCGGCAGCTCTGCGCACACAAGGGACCTCCCCGCGTGTCTGCACCAGACCCCGCTGCCGGCCGCGCTGCTGCTGGGACAGGAGCGGCCTCAGAGCCCGTCCCCAGCCATGGGCCAGCGCTGGCCTCGCAGCTGCTCTGCCAGCAGGGACCTCCCAAGGAACTGCCCAGCCAGGCGCCTCTTGCTGGCCTGCCCGGGACTCAGCAAAGAGCAGAGCTCACGGTCACCCTCACAGACATGGATGGACCTGCTAATGCCTGGTGCTGTCCAGTCAGGAGCACAGACAATGTGACCCCCCTCCCAAGCAGGAGCAGTGCCATGTGCCTGCTGCTGGCCTCCCAGGTGCTTGCAAACATTGACTTGACCATCATCTGACTAGGTGATCTCCAAACATCCCTTGCAACCAGAGAAAGGTGCCTTCTCTCCCTCAAGCCCCCTTGAAACTTGCTTATGAGCCAGCAATGTCCCCTTGCCACTAAGAAGGCCAGTGGTCTCCGGGTGTGCAGTAGGAAGACTGTTGCCAGGAGGTCAAGGGAGGGGATCCTGCCTCTCTACTAAGTCCTGGGGAGGCCACCCCTCGAGTCCTGTGTCCAGTGCTGGGCTCCCCAGTACAAGAGGGACATGAAGCTCCTGGAGAGAGCCCAGTATACGTCTATCTATGTCTAAAGTTGATCAGCAAGCTGGAGCATCTCTCCTATGAGGAGAAGGTGAGAGAACTGAGCCTGTTTTAGCCTGGAGAAGAGAAGGCTGAGAGGGGATCTTATCAGCGTGTGCAAATACCTGAAGGGAGGATGCCAAGAGCAGAAGAGGATGGCCCAGACTCTTTTCAGTGGTGACTAGTGATGGCACAAGAGGCAACAGACACAAATTGAAGCACAGCACATTCTGCCTGAATTTGAGGAAAAGCATCTTGACTGTGAAGGTGACAGAGCACTGGCAGGGGTTACCCAGAAAGGCTGTGGAGTCACCTTCTCTGCAGATATTCCAGACCTGCCTGGACAGGATCCTGTACAAGTGCTGTAGGTGAAACTGCTTTATCAAGGGGTTTGGACTAGATCATCTGCGAAGGTCCTTCCAACCTCAACCATTCTGTGATTCTATAAATGGACTCCACTGGAATAGATCAGCTTTATGAGGTCTAGGCATCTGCCAGTCCCTCAGCTTTATTGTGAGTGCTGCTCTAGTAGGATAGAAGGCATCCAGGGTCATTAGAGATGACCTAGGAAATTCCTGACCTGGCCTCCCGCTGAAGCTCTATCTCCAGTGATTCCATTAGGACCTTTAGGCCAGGAGCTTGCAAGCAGACCATGTGCATGCTTAGCCTGCTAAGGGGGAATCCCACCTGCCATGTATTTGTGGAGTTCATGAGTTAGCTGAATCCTTCTCCAAACCTGGCGCTTCTGAACAGACATGTGGAGCCCCAACAAGCCATCTGAATAAGTCATCTGAATCATATATGCACCATGTATCAACAAGCTCCCTTCTTAGTCCTGTCTGGGTGTCCTTCCTGGTTAAGAGATGTGAATGAGGACTTCCCGTGGGACATTTCTAACTTTGGCAGGTAATCATTATCTGATGAAATAAATTGCAATGTTGGAATCTGTATCCCTGTACTCTTTAGAGAAGGAAAACAGGTTACTCTACTTGATGGAACATATCCCAGAGGGAGGAATCCCAAGGGACAGAGTAATTCATGAATTGAGCAGGGCTACAGCTCGTGGCAGCCTGTCAGCACTGCCCAGAGACAGCCGAGTGCAGGAGCAGCTCCTGTGCCAAGAGCAGCAGGGCTGCGGGCACTGCCTGCTGCTGCAGACAGGAGAGGAGAGAGGATAGAGAGGTGAAAGGCAGCGTGGAGTGGGAGGACAGAGGAGAGATCATGGTGGGAGCGATCTGTGACACGGTAAGTCGCCGGCTGCAGGGTAATGCTGCTGAGGTTTCTGGAGGGGTCTGCAGCACCCCTCCAGCTGATGACTTTCTTTTTTGAGGATTGTTCTCCCTGCTTCTACTTTGCATACAGGGAGATGCTTCAGAACAGAAATTCCCTGTCCCAGCATCACAAGGACAGGGCATCATGGCTGCTTCTTCTGGAGCTGGTGCAAGACAGTGAAGGCAATGTGGGCACACAGGTTCTTCAGAGCACTGTTCTTCAGAGCAGTGTCCATGCGTCCCAGGGTGCTGTGTGCCCGGGGCAGTGATTCTGTGAGGATCAGCACTCAGCCGGCCAGGGCACTGCAGGGAGAAGCTCTGGGTGGGAGGAGAGATCCCCCCTGGGCAGGTTCATTCTCCTGCTGAGAGGCTGCTGTGTGGGGTCAGGGCTGCTCACAGCTCAGCCTCACCCACGCCACATATCTGGAAGGGGCTTTTCAAGAGGACACTCTTGGGAAGCTTCTATGAAAGGGAAGGCAATATCCAGAGGCTAGGATTTTGTTTTGTATCTTTGACAAGGCAGCAAATGAATGGGGCATTTTAGATTTAGATGCCTGAAGGAGAGTTGTGCAGTGCTGCTCTGAGGGATCAATAGGTCTGTGAGGACCCCAGAATATTCCTTCAACTGCCTTTTCACCTGTGGGCAGCAGCAATATCCCCTTTGCAGCTCTCCTCATTCTCGTTGTGCTTCGTCTCACTCTGCTCTCAAGGGGAAGGGCTCCAGGGCATTTCTGACCTCCTCTGCACTCAGATTTCCAGAACAGCAGAGCTGCCTCTCTCCTGCCATGTGCCCATTTCCCATTGCAAGGCACAGGGTCTGAGAACCACTGCCCTGGGAGTCCACACTGTCTGGGAGGTGCAACCTGGGGACGGTGCTGCTCTGTCTCTGTGTCCTCCCTTGGCAGCAGTCACAGTGTTTCTCCTTGTTTCCCTGCCTCTCCTTTCTGCTCTGGTCCTGGCAGTCATCTGGGACTTCAGCTACAAATTCAGATACTCACCCTGAGGTCCTGCCATGGAGGTGTCTGAAGAGGGAGAATGTGACCAGGGTGCTGGGCAGTGTCATTGGAGGGGCTGCAAAGGGGTTGACTCTCCCTTTAGGAGACCCTGTGACTGTAAGGACACGTGACTGTCTCTGTTGTCCTGCTGGGTTTGTGAGGTGCCCTCCAGAAGAGGATTCAGTGCACAGAGTGCTTGCCATGTCAGTAGCAGTGTCCTGTTCTCTCCATCACGTATCCACCTTGAACTTAGAGGGAGAGCAAAGTTAAATGAGTGCTTTGAAACCAGCCTTCTATGATCTCAGCAGAGTCCAGGGTTGTGTGCAAGAACAAGGCAGATGGACTCAACAGCACTCCACGCTGTTCCCTAACCAGCAGAGACCCCATTTCCTTCTCCAGTCTGCTTAATGTTCACATTTTCAGAAATAGAGACATCTGTCTTTATTTGCATGTCAATAAAGACATGCAAAGAACCTGACCAGATATGGTGACAGAATCTAAAATTTCCAAAATAAGTAATTCTAAAACAGAATGCTAAAACCCCCTGCTGCACCCCAAACTCTTTGGAAGTGTGTGTGGGAATATGAAAAGACCCTTTATATTAAAGGTGGATGTCCTGTGACATCAACTCCGGAAAGGAGAGATATCAAGAACCAGTCCTCTATACACATTGATGTAGAATAACTCAGGCTCTGGCTCCTCCCAGAACACTCAGCTGGAGCAGAGACTGAGGAGCTGACTGAAAGTGACGGTGAGAAGAAGAAATGACTGGGAGTTGGGACAGGGTCGAGAAGCATTTCTATGAAAAATGGAAAGTTTATTTCAGAGAAAATTCTTCTAAGCTATTATTGCCTTTTTTTCCCTACACAGTTTTCCTGAGCCCAATAGAACAGATGTCCAACAGCAGCTCCCTCAACGAGTTCCTCCTCCTGCCATTCTCAGACAGGCGGGAGCTGCAGCTCTTGCACTTCTCGCTCTTCCTGGCCATCTACCTGGCTGCCCTCCTGGCCAACGGCCTCATCATCACAGCCGTAGCCTGCGACCACCGCCTCCACACCCCCATGTACTTCTTCCTCCTCAATCTCTCCCTCCTCGACCTGGGCTCCATCTCCACGACTGTTCCCAAAGCCATGGCCAATTCCCTGTGGAACACCAGGGCCATTTCCTATTTGGACCAGATGGGCAACAAGGGCTCCTACATCCACCTGCGGGGCAGGTCACGGCAGTGGTGAGAGGGGACCCCAAAACTGTCCCTGGGTCCCCAAAACTGTCCCCAGGGACCCCAAACTGCTCCTGGGAACCTTAAACTGCTCCCGGGACCCCAAAACACCTTCAGGGACCTCAAAACTGTCACCGGGGAACCAAAACTGCCCTAGGGGAGACAAAGCTTCCTCCATGGATGCCAAAACTGCCCCCAGGGGACCCCAAAGCTACCTCTTGGTCCCCCAAACTGCCCCCAGAACCCCAAAACTACCCCAGGGGACCCAAAACTGTCTGGGATGACCCAAAACTGCCCCCAGGGGATCCCCACACTGCCCCCAGGACCCCCAAACTGCCCCTAGGGACCCAAAGCCATCCCCACGGCTGCCACAACTGCCCCAGGGACCCAAAACTGCCCCTGGGGACCCCAAAACTGCCCCCAGAGACACAAAACTGCATCCAGAACACCCAAACTGCCCCGGGATCCCTCAAAACTGCCCCTGGAGACCCCCCCCCATTGTGCAGCACCCCCATTTCTCCCCCTACCCCTGTTATGGGGAGGGAGTGGGGGAGCATTTACCCCTGTTGGGTGGGTATGTACCCCACGGAGATGGTATTTACCCTCATGGACGGGGTGTTTCCCTGCCGGGCAGGTGTTTACCCCTGGATGGGGGTGTTTCCCCACCGGGTGGGTATTTACCCCCCAGTGGACGGGTGTTTACCCCCAGTGGATGGGTGTTTACCCCCAGTGGATGGGTGTTTACCCCCATGGGGCGGGTGTTTACCCCCAGACAGGGGTGTTTACCCGCCGGGCCTCCCTCCTCGCGCAGCCTCACCCCGACATCAAGCCCATGGCCTACGCCAACACGCTGCTGCAGCTGGGCATGATGTGACCCCCCTGCGCCCTTCCGGGGACCCCCGCACTGAGGGGGCCGGGGGGGCCTTGAACACCTGCGTTGTATTTATACCCCCCCGGGACCCCCAGGATGGGGGTGCCTGGGGGAGCTGCTGCCTCCCCCCCTCTCCCTCCAAAACGGGGTCGGGGGGGGGGGTGCCGCGGGGGGGGGGGGAGTGGCTCAGGTGTTGCTGCCCTCTCGCCCCCCCCCCCCCGTTTTACTGTCTGTAATTAGATGTTAAAATAAAGCAATTATTGGGAGCCACGGGGGGCCCAGGCGTCGGGGGCGGGTGGGGGAGGCTCGGGAGGAGGAGGAGGGGGGAGTGCATTGCTATGGAGCTGCCGCGTTGCCATAGAGACTGCACGCGGGGTCATGTGGCCGTTGCCATGGCCGCGCCCTGGGGTCACGTGGTGGTTGTGACCGCTGATCCGGTGAGGGAAGTGACGTCACTGTTGCTGGGGCGAAGTGCTGGGCAGCGCGTGGGGGGGGAAACGTCATCGTTGCTATGGAAACGCGTCCACCAATCCGAGCCGCGCTGAGGTGACCATTGCTGCACGGGCCTGCCGACGCGGCCCAGGGATTACGTCACTGCTGCTGCCGGGCCGTGGCCAATCAGCGGGGCGCTCACACTCCCGCTGTTTCGGCACGGCCAATGAGGAGCCGGCGGAGGCGGGCGGTTGCCGTGTCGGCAGGGCGGGGCCGGCAGAGCGGCAGTTGGGGCCCAGGCGTCCGGGGAGCAGCTGTGCGGGGCGGGGGCTCCTGCGCGGGGGCTCCCCGGGCGCGACCGGCTGTCGCGGACTCTGAGTGTCACCCTGTACCACAGCCTGCACTCCGGGTGTCACCCTTTGTCCTCCTCCGGGTGTCACCCTGTACCACGGGCTCTGGGTGTCCAGGCCAAGTGGCGGCTCCTGCACCCGGACAGGAATAACCGCAGGCACCAGCACAGACTCGGGGTTGACCTGCCGGAAAACAGCTCCGTGGAGATGGAGCTGGGAGTCCTCGGTGACACCGGCTTACCCGTGAGGCAACAACATGGCCAAGGAGGCCAGCGGGATCCCATGGGAGCCAGTGGGATCCCATGGGAGCCTGTTGGAGCCAGTGGGATCCAATGGGCTCCCGGCTGCAGCAGGAGGAGCGTTCCCAGCGGGCGAAGGGGGGATCCTGCCCCTCCGCTCGGCCCTGGGAGGCACCTGGAGCTCTGGGGACAGCTCAGGGCTCCCCAGGACAAGAGGGCCCTGGAGCTGCTGGAGAGGGGCCAGCGCAGGGCCGCGAGGATGATGAAGGGACTGGAGCAGCCGTCATGTGAGGAAGGACTGAGCGAGCGGGGCCTGTCCAGCCTGGAGAGGAGCAGGCAGAGGGGGTCAGTGAGTACCTGAGGGGACGGTGTAGGGAGGACAGGGCCAGGCTCTTCCTGGTGGTGACAGGACAAGGGGTAACGGGTACAAGTTGAACCCTAGGAAGCTCCATCTCCATATGAGGAAGGATTTTGCCGTGAGGGTTTGGAAGACCAAACACCCCCATGAGCCTCCAGGAGCAGAAGGCCAAGCCCAAGGATCTCCCCAGAACCTCAGCGAGCACCAGAAACCCCTCAATAGTCGCCAGAAACCCCCAACACTGCTAAGACCTCCCAGGTACAGCCCTACACACACTCACATCTCCCACTCCCCTATGGGAAAGGTCACCCATCCCAATGGGAATGCTGGCGTGAAGCCGTGGCCGGGGATGTGCCAAGGGACCCAGCTGGGACACCCGGGTTCCTCCCAGTGCCCGCAGCCCCCCTGGGCTCTCTGTTGTGACAGGGAATCCGGGTGTCCTGGGATCCGGAAGGTCCCTGGGGACCACAGGCGTCAGGGACACCCAGTCATTGTCACAGAGCCGGGGATCCCCGGTGCTGGGGTGCCCCGTGGGAAGAGGCTTCTGCTGGAGGGAGGTGGCTCCAAGATCCCACGTTGACCTTCACCAAACTGTTTTTTTCCCCTTTCTTATGATTTTCGTCTCTTTCCCTCTCCGCCTTCCCTTCCTTCTTTCCCATCCCTTCCTCCTCTTTCCCTCCCCTTCCCTCCCCTTCCCCGTAGTGGTGCAACAGGCGGAGTTGTGGATCCCTGAGCCCTTGGGACACCGTCCTGTGGGACAGAGGACAGGAGATCCCAAAGGATTTCCCGGTGGCCTGGGCAGCACAGGCCTCGTTCCCAAGCCGTGTCCGCTGTTCCGAATGCACCTTGGACCCGCGGGAATGTCCGTCAGACACCGAAGGCGCTGACCGAAGGCGGGATCTACTCTTGCACTTGCTGGTGTGTCCCCGTCTTGTGACCTGCCCCGTAAAGCATCCGCCTTCTGTGTGTTTCCTTCTTCTAACCTCTTCCGTAGGGCAGTGAGGCATCTCCGGATGTTTCCTCTGATCCCACGTCCTTCTCCGTGTCCGGATGAAAAGTCGCAGAAGGCTCCGAGCTCCTGGTGCTGCTGAAGGCCCCTCGCGTGAAGCCCCCGTGGGCACGAGCGGCTCCTTCACCCTCCTGCACCACGGCCTCCGGCACCTCCGCAGCACCCCGGGCTGCTTTTCCAAGGCTTTTTCCGGAGCGGTGACTCGAGGAACGCCTGTCTCCCTGGATGCGTTGACCCGTCTTCTGCTTCTGGGGTACCTCCACTGCCTGATGCAGTTTTACAGCAGTTACGGATCTCAGGACACCTCCTTGGCACCCCTTTCCTCAGGGCCACCAAAGCACGCGGCCTGTACGACACGAACAACGCGTGCCAGAAAACTGCAAGGAAATGAGAGGGCTCTTTGGGAATTGAGGTGAAAGGACTGTGTGTTCCTGCACCAAGGGGTGTGCAGAATGTCATCTGCGCTGGCGTGCGGTCTGCTGTCCCTGAACATCACCTGCACCGAGACAGCTGTGCCTGCACCCAGACGGTGGTACCTGCACCGAGATACTGGTACCTGCACCGACATACTGGTACCAGCACCAAGACGGCTGTACCTGCACCGAGATGGCTGTACCTGCACCGAGATACTGGTACCTGCCCGAGACACCTGGACCAGCACCGAGACACCTGAACCAGCACCGAGACGCCCGGACCTGCACCGAGACACTGGTACCTACACCGAGACGGCTGTACCTGCACCGAGACACCCGGACCTGCAGCGAGATACTGGTACCTGTACCGAGACACCTGGACCTGTACCGAGACACCCGGACCTGCAGCGAGCTACTGGTACCTGCACCAAGATGCCCGGACCTGCACCGAGATACTGGTACCTGCACCGAGACACCTGGACCAGCACCAAGACGGCTGTACCTGCACCGAGATACTGGTACCTGCACCGAGACACCTAGACCAGCACCGAGACGGCTGTACCGGCACCGAGATGCTGGTACATGCACTGAGACACCTGAACCTGCACTGAGATACTGGTACCTGCACCGAGACACCTGGACCTGCATCCGGGACGCCTGGACCTGCGGCGAGATATTGGCACCTGCACCGAGACACTAGTACCTGCACGGACACACCTGGACCTGCACCGAGACACGGGTACCTGCCTGAGACACCTGGACCTGCACGGAGACACCTGGACCTGCACCGAGACACCTGGACCAGCACCGAGATACTGGTACCTGCACGGACACACCTGGACCTGCACCGAGACACTGGTACCTGCCTGAGACACCTGGACCAGCACCGAGACACCTGGACCTGCACCGGGCCACCTGGGCCTGCATCGAGACTCCTGGACCTGCTCCGAGACACTGGTACCTGCAACGAGACACCTGGACCAGCACTGAGATACTGGTACCTGCACCGAGATCCTGGTACCTCCACTGAGATGCCAGGACCTGCACCGAGACACCTGGACCAGCCCAAAGCAGGGCCAACAACACTTAACTGGACTGGTTTCCTTCCTCCCTTTCTCCTCCCACCCTCCCTCCCTCCCTCCGTCCCTTCCTCCCTCCGTCCCTCCCTCCCTCCCTCTCTTTCTTTTTCTTTCTTTCTTTCTTTCTTTCTTTCTTTCTTTCTTTCTTTCTTTTCTTTCTTTCTTTCTTTCTTTCTTTTCTTTCTTTTTCTTTCTTTCTTTCTTCTTTCTTTCTTTCTTTCTCTTTCTCTCTTTCTCTCTTTCTCTCTTTCTCTCTTTCCTCTCTTTCTCTCTTTCTCTCTCTCTTTCTCTCTCTTTCTCTCTTTCTCTCTTTCTCTCTTTCTCTTTCTCTCTTTCTTCTTTCTCTCTTTCTCTCTTTCCATTTCTTTCTTTCTTTCTTTCTTTCTTTCTTTCTTCATTTCTTTCTTTCTTTTCTTTCTTTCTTTCTCTCTTTCTTTCTTTCTTCTTTCTTTCTTTCTTTCTTTCTTTCTTTCTTTCTTTCTTTCTTTCTTTCTTTCTTTCTTTCTTTCTTTCTTTCTTTCTTTCTTTCTTTCTTTCTTTCTTTCTTCTTTCTTTCTTTCTTTCTTTCTTTCTTTCTTTCTTTCTTTCTTTCTTTCTTTCTTTCTTTCTTTCTTTCTTTCTTTCTTTTCTTTCTTTCCTTTTCTTTCTTTCCTTTCTTTCTTTCTTTCTTTCTTTCTTTCTTTCTTTCTTTCTTTCTTTCTTTCTTTCTTTCTTTCTTTCTTTTCTTTCTTTTCTTTCTTTCTTTCTTTCTTTCTTTCTTCTTTCTTTCTTCTCTTTCTTTCTTTCTTTCTTTCTTTCTTTCTTTTTCTTTCTTTCTCTCTTTCTTTCTTTCTTTCTTTCTTTCTTTCTTTCATTCT